>NC_057349.1:56188324-56509074 GCF_016509475.1 Prionailurus bengalensis | reverse complement strand
ATGGTTAATAAGAAAAATGAAATTGTTGCTGAAATAAAACATTATTAAGCCAGCTTCTCTCTTGAATAGAGTCACTCATAATTTTATCATACTTATTATACTGTCAGTTGGCTCAAGTATTATGTGATGCTGATATTAATCTTTTGATGCTATTTCTATACATAAAATATGTATTAACCTTTAACCAACAGTAATGTATATAGTAGGGCACCTGGGTAGCTAGGTTGGTTAAGCGTCCAACTCTTGACTGAGGCTCAGATCATGATCTCACAGTTCATGGGTTTGAGCCCAGGGTCAGGCGTTGGGAGCTAACAGCATGGAGCCTGCTTGGGATTCTTTCTCTCCCTCTCTGACTGCCTCTCTCTCTCTCTCTCTCTCTTAAAATAAACAAATATTAAGAAAAAAGGATATAAAACAGAAAAAAGAATAATCCTTTCTTCCTCTTTCCCTCCTTCCCTGTTTCCTATATAATCTTCCTTCTTCCCTCCACCTTTCCTCTCTTCTTCCCCTCCTTCCCTCCATGCTTTTGGATATATCTTCATTCTTTCCATCGCTTTGCCTTATTCCTTCATTCTCGTCTCTCCTTTAATTTCTATTTTTCTTCTTTTATGTCTTTGGCTTGACTTGGAACAACTCTACAAAAAGAGTCCAGTCACCCTGAAGGCAACTTTCCTTAACTGAAATATACCTATCAATAAAAAGAAGAAAACATTTATATTATGGATAGCTCCTTTCTGAACTATCTTCCTTATTTTTATCTTCCTTGATATCTTTATTATATAGAGAATTACATCTACTATCTTAAAGCTCTCCTTATTTACAAATTTCCGGTACATAACACACTGCTTGTTCATTCCTCCCTAATTTGAAAGCCTTTCAATCCCATTCTTTTTTCCTTCCTGGTATTTTCCTGACACTTCCTCCCCCATTCCTTCCCCAAAGCTCTCTTTTTTGTTTTCATTCTTTTAAATAAACTCACAAATTCAACTTTAATTTATAAGCAGGTAGTTTATAATTTAGCATCTCCTGATAATTTGTGCCTACCCCAAGCATGTATTTTTAATTAGGACAGATTGACCTTTGCATTACTCTTTATCTTTCCCCTTCCATGGAGAAGCAGAATATTACTAATCTTTCTGAGTCTGTTTCCTCATTTATAAAATAGAAAGAATAGTAGTACCTGCCTCCTAAGATTCTTGAAAATCAAATGAAATACTGCATTTATAACACTTTTAAAAGTGCCTGGCACAGAGTGAAATCTTCAGTACATGATACCTGGTATTGTTGGGTTGTAGACATCAGTTATCCTCGTGTGGATTCCTTATTACCTTTGGCCTAGATTAGGAAAGTATTTTTCTAAATGTATTCACTTTTTCAGGTATGATTACTGATTTATTAGGCATTGTATTTTAAAAATAATCTTCTAAAATATCATTTTTATCATTTTACTACACTCCTCAAAAAGTGCAAAAAAGTACTGAGTATTCCTGATGTTTTCAAATATTACATAAACATTCTTTCCTGACAATTCTGAACTTAATGTTTGTTTCCCCCTCAAATTTGAATATATGTCTCTCTCCCTCTTCCCCAAGTTCTTGCACTGAAGAAAGGCCATGTGAAACATAGCAAGAAGCTGGCTATTTGCATCCTAAAAAGAGGACTCTCATCAGGAACCAAATTCCCTGGCACCTTGATCTTGGACTTCTCAGCCTCCAAAACTGTGAGAAAATAAATTTCTGTTGTTTAAGCTACCCAGTTTGTGGTATTTTGTATGTCAATCTGAGCAAGCTAAGACATTGACCATAGTGATACTTCCTGAATTTTAATTTTCCATCATGAGAAATTCTCAAATATCTATATTTGATCTTTGAAACTTTTCTGTACTTTTGAATTGCATTTCATAGTAAGTCACTTCCATTGAGATTAATTATGAAAATAGGAACCAGTTGTTGGGAAGAGAAAAATGGAGATAAAATATGACACAGAGCAGAATAGACACTGTGTTCTTTTGCAAGGGAGCCATGAGAGTAATCAAAAAAAGCTCGGGCTGTCTCTGGAACTACATTTTTGTCGTTGTTGTTGTTTAGCTCTCACTACTGTTTTATTATTATTTTTACTGAAATATAATTAACATACAATGTTATATTAGTTTCAGGTGTACCACATATTGATTTGACAATTCTGTACATCACTCCATGCTTGCCACGATAAGTGCACTCACCATCTGTCACCATACAATGTTATAATATTGTTGACTCTATTCCCTGTGCTGTACTTTTCATCTCCATGAATTATTTATCTTATAACTGGAAGTTTGTATCTCTTAATCTCCTTTTTCTATTTCTTTTCTATTTCCCACCACCCACCTCCCTCTGGCAAGCATTAGTTTGTTCTCTGACTATATTTTTTAATATTTTAGGAGAGAGACAACAGACCCACCTAAGAATAACTAATTGGAATGTACTCCAGTAAATTTGCTTATTAATTGACTTAGAACTTGCTAAAACTATGTAATACAGGGTACTAAAAAAAAGGTAGTGATGGAAACTAATAGACCATAACAAAACTTGCATTTATATTGAGAAAAGCAAATTGAATATCATACATTTTAAACTTCAGTGCAGACTTAGATTGTAAGAAACATCATTTTTTAAAAGAAGAAACACCCTTCAGTTAAACTATGAAACATGCTGTCTTTTCATTTAGAAATTTTATACTTATTGAAAGAGATCTTTTCATCTTAATTTAACATAAATTTTACTATCTGCTTTTGTTCATCCATAAAAAATGAGCAAATACATAGTTTAAAGTATGACTAAATTTCTGACATCCAGAGTCTAAAGCATTTTTCAAGTCATCAGCAATGTTTATGATTTTTCTCACCATTTGATCTGATTTGTCATCAGATGCATTGGTGACACAGCAGTACCTTTAAAATTCCATAAGCCAATTAAATTATTAGTAGCGTGTTTCTAAGCAAAATTTGTAATTATGTACAGCTAGCCTGCTTTTGACTCCTCTTACATCGTATTAATAAACACCCCTGATCACCACATTTCTTATCCCTTCCTCACCAGAATTTGACTCCTAAGGGTCAATAGATTACATCACTATCATTCCTTGGATATTTTTTTTTAATTTTTTTTAACGTTTATTTATTTTTGAGACAGAGAGAGACAGAGCATGAACGGGGGAGGGGCAGAGAGAGAGGAAGACACAGAATCCGAAACAGGCTCCAGGCTCTGAGCAGTCAGCACAGAGCCCGACGTGGGGCTCGAACTCACGGACAGTGAGATCGTCACCTGAGCTGAAGTCGGACACTTAACCGACTGAGCCACCCAGGCGCCCCTCCCTGGATATTTTTATAAATTGAAACCCAACAGACAAGATTTGATTCTGGATTACCTGACACTTGAACATGCATTAATAATGAAAAATTGATGAAATTTTTGCCTTTTTGGCACTGATGGTAAAACATTTTATTTTATTTTTTTTTAATTTTTTAAATCTTTATTGTTGAGAGAGAGAGAGAGAGAGCAAGGGTGGGGGGAGCAACAGAGAGAGAGGGAGACACAGATTCTAAGCAGGCTCCAGGCTCTGAGCTGTCAGCACAGAGCCTGATGCGGGCTCGAACTCAGGATCTGCGAGTTCAAGACCTGAGTCGGAGTCAGACTTTAAACCGAGTAAGCCACCCAGTGCCCCGAGAGTAAAGCATTTTCAACTATAGGATGCTGTTGATGAAAAGATATGACCCAACTTCATTTAACAAGTTAAAAGTTCAAAAAAAATGTGTCTGTGTGACTATGAAATTTGGTAGATACCATTGAAAACTTTCTTCCATCTCAAGTCTTTACATCCTTCTCCATCTCTGCTTGTTGTTGCAATTCTAGAAGTGGAAACAATTCCAAGTAGAGAAATCAAAAAGCATCAAATATTTATTTATTTATTTATTTATTTATTTAAAGTTTATTTTGAGAGAGAGAGCATTTAAGCAAGGGAAGGACAGAAGGAGAGGGAGAGAGAGAATTGGTAGCAGGCTCCATGTTGTCAGCTCCTAAAGCCCAATGTGGGGCTAGAACCCATGAACCACGAGATTATAACCTGAACCAAAATCAAGAGTTGGACGCTCAACCAACTGAGCCACCCAGGTACCCCAAAAGGCATTGAATATTTAATTGGAGTACTAGAAAGCAAGAAAGGTAGGAAATAAAAAAGCTTCTGGGTACATATATATCTATAACAAAGCAAATAGACAGGCCCCTGAAACTGTTAGGAAGAACCTGAGTGGTGCAAGGAAACTCAGGTTAGAGGGGAAACTGTTGGAGGAAAGTTGTGGTGGAATCAGGATACAAAAGGGAAATAGCATTCATTCACCAGGCTATTACATGCTGGGCATTACACAGATGTTTTACACATTTTGCTTATTTAACCCTCACAAAATTCCCATGAGGTAGGTGTCATTTCCACATTATGATTATGAAACTGAGTCACATTATGTAAAAGTAACACGATAACATACCAGAAGTGTCAATACCAGTATTTATGCATAAACTTGCATATTACTCTACTTTGGCCTAGAACATTGTTTCACATCTTATTTTTAGAAGAATACTATCAATTATTTCCAAACACATTTCCATCCCTAACTTCTCTTATTGCATTGATTCTCAAAGAATGAGGCAAGAAAGACAAGAATGGGGCTCAAGCTGGAAATTCTCCTGGACAGAGAGAATGCCAAGCATGTCAACCCCTTCCTTTGAGAATATTTAACAAATACACAATGCATTTTCAACAAAGATAATTATATCCATATTAAAGAAAGAAATTATATAGATATAAGATTGTCAAATGCTGTTTTAGGACATCAGTTGCATTTAAGATATCAGTCTAAGACATGCAATCTATTGCATCATTCAATTAAAAATAAACACTTGTCAAAAGTAGATGAGAAAGGACAGTTTATGGAAGAGATAAATGAAGAAGGGAGTGCATCAGTTTGTACCGTAAACATGACTGACTGACTCACCCTTTACTGACTTGGTTGGGATCAGATAGGAATGGAAAAGACAAGCTGAAAATAATGACCTAGATGATTATCATCATTTTCACTATCATTATAGCTACATGAATGCTTATTATGGGTCAGGAACTATGCTATTTACTTTATAAACATTAACTTGTTCAATCCTCACAAGAAACTTATTACTAACAGTGAATAACCAAGTATAATGGAAGGATTTATCCAATTAAAAAAAACTCATTTTAAGGCAAAATTCACAGCTTTTAGACATAATAAGTGAAATCTGTTATTGTTCCCAAAACACACAATACTGATTACATTAAAATTTGTAGGGAAACTCTCTCTGAGTTAAAAGTCTTTTGATAATGGTTTCATTAATTTGAAATATTTGATTATTAGGTGAAATGTGGGAAGAAAGACACCATGAATTTTAACCCTTTTCACTGCAGTTCCATGGGCTGCTCTCCAGTGCTTGGAGAGAATGAGAATGCTGGAGGAAGATGTTCTTTAAACTCTGCCTCAAGGAAGAGGGTTCCATGATCTCCTTGTAGGATTTAATGGAGCCCCAAGAAGTTCATGGAAGACTGTGCTAATAATGAAAACCTCTTTCTTCATTTTTCTTGGTCAATTTTTACATAGTTTCACACATTTTAGACTAAAAAAGGGAAATATTTGAATACAAGGAAAAATATAAAATATATTCCACCTAAACCTTTGGAAATCAGAGTAGACATTCCTCTGTGCTCTGATCTGTTGTAAGTAACGTATTAGGCACTGGGTCAAATTTAAATATTCAAATCATTCCACTTCTGCCTTCAGGAAACTTGTAATCCAGCATTCAGCCCTGGGGCAGCAAGGGATAATAACTGGAGTCCAGGAAGGGCTGTGTGAATTCTACTATCTGTTTACATTATTAGAATCTTATCTTAGTTCCACTGGCTGCACTTTATTTGGCTTAAAATGACTCAGCCCAATTCTGATTTTAATGGTGTGTGTCTAGCACAAGCCATCAATTGTTCTTATTAATCCACAGCTTGGTAGTGAACATTGACATATATGTTGGAAAAATAAACAAGACTTAATGAATGTTTAAATTGAACCATGACCTTGAAGGGCTTGCACAATATTGATAATTTGTCTTTTCAAAGTTGAACATTATCTGAATATAAACCCAAGGATCTGTATATGGAAGAGAACTTCCCATTCCTAAAATACATCATTTGATAGTAACAACGTTTAATAGACACCTACACTAAGTTAATGACAATCATTTGTTTCCTTAGAGATGAGAAGGCTTCCTGGCAGGAATCATTGTTACTATGAAATTAGGTTTCCCTAAATTGTTGTTACTCACTTTTTAATTAGTAGTTGACTCATATTTATTTCATGATAATCTATTATTTCATGAGTTACATGCTCTATCTGATTCTTGGAGACTGCTCTATTAACAGCTTTGAATGCAGTTTCTATCCTTAGTGCCCCAACTTTCCTTCTTACTGAATGCAATAAAGATTTAAAAGTATTCTAAAAGCAAAATTCATGTATCATATTTTTCATGCTATAAGATTCTTCAAACAAAAATCAATTAAGCTCAATAAGCTATTATTGAAAATTGGCCTTGAACTCAGGACTATATCCAGTAGGAGGGTCTAAGTGTAGGAAAGGGTCAAAAGAAATTATTACCAGTTGTAATTTACTCTTTCACTGGAGAGATAGAGCATTTATGTCATATATGTTCACACAGATATGAATTTATATATGATGAGTAGACATACAAAGCACATATGTGTACATGTGTATGCATATATATATTCATACTCTAAGTAATGTATTAGGCACTGTACATATATGTGTCTATATGTTCAACAGTTCAAGGTACTGAAAAAATTTTTATTCTAAAGTAAAACCTAGAAGTTTTTTTTTTTAATTTTTAATGTACTATATTTTAAAAGGAAGTATCATGCCAAGGTTATAACAACATAACTGTTAACTGCTCATAGAGTCTTCAAAGTTTTATATTTTTAATTTCTTTACTGAAAACATGAATGAAATGCTTTAATTAGAAATTTCATAGAGACGGTTTTTCAACCCAAAATATACAGAAAAGAGATTCATATGATCATAGTACTTTCTCTCTTGCTAAATTTTCTCCAAAATAGTTTCGTTGTGTAACTCTAACATTTTCCATGTTGAGTGCTAACATTTCTTATACGAAACTTCTATCAGACTCAGAACACATGAATCATTCATAGCATAGCTAGCTTTCATCCCCTCCTCCCCAAATCAAGATACTGGTGTAGAAATGTAAATTGAAACATGTCCAGGTCAGAAACAGTAAGCTTAAACTAATGATATACTCCTAATGATTTCATTAATCATAGTATTTCCACATTGGAAGAGGCTTTAATCTAGTCCAAGCTCCTGTCCAAAGCCAGAGTCTTCTCCAGAATATGTCATACATATTGCCATGTAGCTTCTGCTTGAACTAACTGCCTCACAAGACAAGCCTTTCTAATAATGGATATCTCAAATTGTTAGGAATTCTTTAAGATCTCTCCTAAAATTTCTGCTTGCTTGTCCTAATCCCACTTTTTTATACATATGCTTTAAATATTTAAAGTCAATAATTATGTTCTCTTCTATGTCTCTTGCACATACTAAATAAATCCTGTATCGTAAACTATCCATCATGTGACTTGCTTTATATATCTCTTCAGGTGTCTTATTAGTTGCCTTCCTTGGAGCATATTTCAATGGGTTGATGTCTCTTTAACATGGAACATAACTGAATGCCTTGGTTTAGGCAGAGTATGGCTTCAGATTTCAAAGAAATGATTATTTCCCCTTTTTGGTGCTTGTACTTGTGCAATATAAACTTGCATTGGGTTTTTCATGAATATTTCATATTGCTGATTCTGAGCGTGCTTTTTGTCAAATAAAATTCTTTCACATAAATTTATGGTAAGCCCAGATTCTCCCATTTTGTAGTTGAGATGAAAAGCGAACAAAGAAGAGAGAACAAAGAACAAGGTGATAGAGTTTAAGAAAGAAGAGTGGCTCACAGCGTGTAATGCAGCAGGAGACTGAGGAAGATGAGGCCTGCAGAGGAGGTTTGACCCAGGGAGGTCAGTGCACTCAAGCTTAAGATGGTAACTTCAGTACAAATGAAGTGATATAATACAGATATTAAGAGATTAAGGAATGAATAGAGTAAGTATGAGAAATTCCTTCAAGAATTTGGCATTAGAAAGCAAGGATGGATGCAGTTCTGAGAAAAAAAAATGCTCTTGTGGTTTGTTTTTGTTTTGTTTTGCTTTTTCTTAGGACAGAGAAGACAGGAAACAAGTTTATAGCAATGGAGAAGGAGCTAGGGACTATTCTGCCTTCTTTTATACTTATAGTTATTTGTGTGCTGACATTCTCTGTGCAGTGTTATAAGCATCTTGAGAGTGGGACTGATTCCCATTCGGCTTCTTAGCACTGTGTCATTCACATAATAGGTGCAACACAGATATTTGTTGAAGTGAATTGTGTCATTTCTCCCAATGGGCATGTTTCTTCAAAGATTGCTGTGAGTAATTCTGCAATCACAGCAGCAACTTTATTTCATTTTCTGGTTTGTTTCTACCTTGGTCCATAAAAAATAAAATAGGAAGTAGAAAGGAGAAAAAAACAATTAAACAAAGAAAAATTATGGAAACATATCAGCAAATTTTTGTATTTTGGTTTTCTTCAACATCTGGATAATATATAAAGTTGAGAGAAAGGAAAGATCATCAAGGGAATGAAGTAAACAGACAAGAGAAGAGAAATGGGGACTGAGCCTTGAGACACTCCAATATTAAGAAGTGAAAGAAAGAACAGTTAAAGTTCTTTGGAAATGAACAGCCAGTGAGGGAGGAAAACAAAGAGAATTTGATACCCTGAAAGTCAAAAGAAGGTATTCAAAGAAGAGGAAATGATCTCAGTGTCAAGTAACTGTAACTGGGAACTGACAATTACCTTCAAAAACCTAAAGGTCATTGGTGACTTTAAAATAAAGTTTCAAGGGGTGCCTGGGTGGCGCAGTTGGTTAAGCGTCCGACTTCAGCCAGGTCACGATCTCGCGGTCCGTGAGTTCGAGCCCCGCGTCAGGCTCTGGGCTGATGGCTCAGAGCCTGGAGCCTGTTTCCGATTCTGTGTCTCCCTCTCTCTCTGCCCCTCCCCCGTTCATGCTCTGTCTCTCTCTGTCCCAAAAATAAATAAACGTTGAAAAAAAAATTTAAAAATAAATAAATAAAATAAAATAAAGTTTCAAAATATCCAGATATCACATACCATTGTGACAAAGACTGTGTGTCCTATTTTTCTAGTCACTTTGAGATTGGGCTACTTGTCTCCTATTGTGCTGTTTGGGGACTATACATTAGTATATTCATCAATATTAGTATTTGCATTATTCATGAATCCATTTCCCAAATACTTGATAAACACCTACTGTATAACAGGCACTGCATTAAGCCTTTGAGACACTGCAATGAATAAGGAATGCCTGAGATTTGCTTTCATGGAGCTTATAGTCTATGGCAGAAGTGATTCATTTGTTGCCTATCCACATACTGATGTCCTCATATTCTTTGCATATAGTCATAGTCTTCCTTTTTTTTTTTTAGCCATTGGACAGCTTTGTGCTACACTCCTTCCAAATCACAAGAAAAGAATGCTGAATACTTATTATAGCCCATTATGTTAATGCCATTTTTCTGCCAGTGACTAAGGAATGGGCATGTCAGCCACCGATGGCCATGAGATCTGAAGGGAAGTCTGTGGGTGGACTTCTGGGAAGGATGCCAGGTTAAAAACATTTTTTTTTCAATGCTTATTTATTTTTGAGAGAGACAGAGACAGAGACAGAGAGAGACAGACTGTGAGCAGGGGAGGGGCAGAGAGAGAGGGAGACTCAGAATTCAAAGCAGACTCCAGGCTCTGAGCTGTCAGCACGGAGCCCAACACAGGGCTTAAACTCACAAACTGTGAGATCATGATCTGAGCTGAAGTCGGATGCTTAACTGACTGAGCCACCCCTGATGCCCAGGTTTTAAAAAGGGATCCGTGAAGGTCAAAGGAGTTTCTTTCTACTTCTGGACTGGTGCCAATGATGGGTTTCAAGACATGCTGTCCCAAAATATAGCATCTTGGCATATTGAATATTTTAAGCTGAAGGAGTTGAGAAAATGGCAGAAGCAAAAAGGTCACTCTGACTCCTCTCCCTCATATGAGAGGTGCCCTTCTTATACCTGGAGAAAAGGAACAACCTATCTCCAAAGATATAAGGATGCCAAGGAGAATCTAAATAGGCCTTGCTACATTTTCCACAGTTTACTACAATTACCTCAGACTCCTTTACCTATCATGTCTATCGGACTGCCCACTCTTCCTTAAACCTAGTATAAAATACTCAGGTCTGTTTCTTCAGATCTTCCTTTCCTTATGAAGGCTTCCATGTCATGCAGAACTTGTATTAGATATATTTGTATTTTTTTTGTTGTTAATCCTAGAAATATAAGACTAAATAAAGCATCATAGGAAGGAAAAATAAAAATGGCTACTAAGTGTAAATATGAAAATTAACCTGAAGGTGTCCTGAATACTTATAATATTTTGTTACTTGGGTTACTAAGCTCTTTATATTGTGGCTACTATTTGGATGTGTCAAATACATTCTGATATCAATCAATAAAAGCATTCTTGGTCGGTTGGAGAAGACCTAGGAAGAGTGATGAGGTAAGTGATGAGGTTTTTGGGGGTGATAGTGGGGTTCGTGGGGTCCGGAGCCGACGGCCAAGAGAGAATTCTTGAAGACATCTTTGGTGCAAAAAGGTGATTTATTGAAGCATGGGGACAGGAGTGCCAGCATGAAGAGCTGCCCAGGGATCATGAGGAGAGACTAGTTATATACTAAGGGAGTTGGGGAAGGTAAAATCCAGGGAAAATTTCTAGGGAGATTTTCACATGCTAAAGAAGACTCCCAGGATACTGGAGGCCTAGTTATTGTCAAGCTAAGGTTGCATTTCCCTCTACCAAAGTATTAGCATTAAGACAGTAAAAGGAGTTCCTAGAGGAATGTTTTACTCTGCCTTCCTCAAGTATTTGTCAATGGGCTGCAGGCTCTAAGGAAATTTAGCTCTATTTGCCATTTCCTTCTGCTTTGTTTCCCACATCACTACGGAGGGGTGATGGAGACTTCCATCCAGCAGGATTAGGATCCCTTATCAGTTAGCCATTTGTTTTCCCCCTTTCCTTTGTTCTTGGGCAGCCAGGAGTGCTATCATACTTACCCCATCTGGGGGTGGGAGTGGTGGTGTTTGCAGCCTGTCAGCTTGCCTTATGCTCCTGCATCAGTAAGGGGAAAGAAAATGAACTGAAAAAATAAAGTTAAATGTCATATATTTGGTATATTGGAGGAAAGATGAATGAAGCAAAACAAGACAAGATAGCAAAACCAGTTTTGAAAGCAAATGACGAGTACGAATCATTTATGATGAGAAGAAAAACTAGTAAAAACAAGATAGAAGGGGCCAGCCAAATGTCCAAGGCTGGATACTCCCCTTGCATACTTTTGGCTTCTGTAATCTTGCTTGCCTCCTGCGTCCACCAACAGCCTGGATAGCACCACTGATAAGTGCCCCCTCCCTTTTTCTTCTGTCTCTCAGCTCTCTACCATCCCAGCAATAAAAGGAGGCAGATACCAAGGTTTCAGTCTCAGCCTTTGGAAGTGACTCTGCTGGGCTGGCACCCATGTGCAATAAACAGTCTTTTCTGATTCCCTGAGTGTGTGTGGCTTGTCCTTCCTGAGCGCTGAGTATTTGCTGTAACAATGACAGCAAATTTATGTAACAAACCTGCTGGTCATCTTTCCTCAAAGAAGGAATCATGTATTGAAGATACCACACAAGCAGACTCCATTTGGATAATGAATTCTAATATTAACCTAGAAATATAAAGATTGGATGAAAGAGATTGTTAAATAACAAAAGTGACCAAGAGCTACCAAATACATTCATTTACAAAGTGTTTTTTTGAAGCATATATTGTTAGGAAAAATCTGTTATAAGATGGCCGACAGGACTGATAAGGAAATTCCGGGATTTCCTTCCCACTCTGCTTACCACAGGTGCCAAATTACTACTAACGAGGGGTGTGGAAGTAACAGACTATACATTGTCCCCTCTGTTGATGCTCTGGGCTCAGATCTCTGGAGAATGATCTCCTCTGGGCCCACCGGTGTAAAATGAACCTCCTTCCTTCCAAGATCTCCAAGTGTCACTTAATTCTTCTGCCAGGTGATCCAGATCAGTTTCCGTAACATTATGACTTAGTGTAACTGTAAAAGCTAGTTTAAATGGTAAGTTCATGCAATTGTCTTCAGCCTAGTTAAGTTAGAGCACAGAGGAATGTTAATTCAAAATTAACCTCGGAAAATTCGATCTTTGACTTGTAAGGCAGAGTAAATACATTGGGGAAAGGCACATGCTATAAGTAAGTACACATCAAGAAAGAAAAAGGAAATGTAAAGGGAAGAGGGAGAACAGCAAGATAAAGGAATGCTGAAGACAACTACAAATTTAAAAACATTATTTTCTCGGGTCCTTATGATCACCTTCAAATATAAGGTAGCCCAGATTGAGACCTTTCTCATGGGAACTGATTTTTCTATCTTTAAAATACTATTCAAGTTCTAGTTTACGTCTCACATTTCAACAGAAAAGCTTTTTCACTTGTGAAATAGCACGTTACTTTTAGGAAGCCTGCAAAAGTCATGTGATGATCTGTTCTTAGTGTAAAATCAATTTTAGGATAAAGAAGGTTAAAAAAATTTGCCATTTAGTTTCACTGTCTAGAGATTTCCATCTTGAGTGTTACAAATACAACGAAAAATATACTTTTAGACTTTAAGATAAATATTTTTAATTTTCAGCAGCTTCTAAATGGTTAGTAATAAATATCAAGTTTATAACAGCGGAGCAGTGTATGGATTGTTTATAAGAATGAATCTACCATCAAGAGACATGGAATGTGATGGAAAGAACTGAACAACTCAGAAGGTGATGCATCTAAAAACCACATAATTCACTTTGGGAAGAAAGAACAGGGATTTTTAAAATACTTTGTGATTCATTCAACAGGAGCACTTTAAGTAGGAAAAAATATGCTTACCTTCAATCTCTGTTCTTTTAAAAGAATTTCATCGTTTCCATTCTCATTTTTAAATTGTTGATGTTAGAACACTATATAGAAATTTGAACAAAGGAAACAGAAGTATTTTAGAGCATGCCCTCCTTAAATACTACCAAATGTATTATCATTCTGCCTTGTGGCTGACCCCCACCTTCTATACTATTCAAATCAACATTCACAGAATTCAGAAAGAAGAAGGTGGAATAGAAGAAATGCCTTTATCTAGTCCTGTCTTGGGAACAATATTGTAATAGGTCAACTTATAAGATGTCAGAAAGCTTATTGTATAAAAGTTCGGCGTAAACTCACCTTTCATGAATAATTGAGATAAAAGCTTATGTAGTTCCCTATTAGGGTTATCAGAAATTACTAACCGCCCTATCTCATTTCTGTAACTTCGCCTGCTTGCTAAACAGATAACTTAGGTTGCAAAACGCTCCCCACCCCTTCTACCAAGACCTAGCCTAGGCAAGACCAACATGTAAAAAGTCAGGAACTCACTGTCCCACGGTATCTTAGGTGTCTATGATTGGTCATTTTAAACCCTCTTAGGACAAAGAACTTTAAATTGATAGGTTCCTGCCAAGACTAACATCTGTGTGTCACAATATGATTGGCTACCATGAAATGCTTGTAAATTGTAATTGGTTAACTAAATAATGACATACTTGCTAAAATCCATATAAGCTCACTGCTACCTTTTTTCCGGGCCATTCTCTGCACTTTTCTCCTTAAGATCAGCAGATCAGGTTTGGCCTGGCCATGAATAAAATCTTGCTCGCTTCTATTAGGCATCTGGTGTTTTTTTTTTTTTTTTTTTTCCGACAGCACCCTGTTTCAAATATAAGTAACATTTTGTGTATTATTTACTTGCTGTATATTAAAAAAAATTTTTTTAACGTTTATTCATTTTTGAGAGATGGAGAGAGACAGAGCTTTAGTGAGGGAGGGGCAGAGAGAGAGAGAGAGAGAATCCAAAACAGGGTCCAGGCTCTGAGATGTCAGCACAGAGCTCCACATGAGTCTCGAACTCATGAACCATGAGATCATGACCTGAGCCATGTCGGATGCCCAACCGACTGAGCCACCCAGACACCCTTACTTGCTGTATATTTAAAATAATCATACAGCAATCACTTGTTTTACTTATAAACATTTTTTTTCATTTAAATCTATTTGTATTAAATAAATTGAGGTATTGAAGGTTGTATAATTAACTAGAAATTTGGGGGAAAAAAAGACTTTTCCATGTAGAAAGAAAGATGCTTCTCAGCAAGATACCCTAACGTAATTTTTTTGATTATTTCTTAAAAGAGCATCTAAACTGAATGCCAAAGATTTAATTTAATTTGGTCAGCTCCCCTACATTCAAGAAGCTGTACTCTTGCTCTCTTACAGAAAAACTGACTGATATATTCAATTTACATATAAGATCTAAATGAGTCTTAATTGATGGAATTAATGGGCACCTAGAGGCTGAAAAGTCTGACCATCTCAATGAGCACTTTGATTACCATTACCATTTGATTGACAAGTAAAGGAATGGGTTCTTGTTTTGGTCAAAACAGTTGAACTGTTGAACTGATCACACCTATGTGAGTTACTACTAAATAATTAATTTCAACTGGAAATGCATTATCACCACTTAGGGGAAATAATGCTGCACCTCCCTCAGCTTACCTAGGCAATCACTTGATCTTTCTGACAGGTAAGATATAATTTAGAATTTAAAAGATGAGCAGAGCATATATGATTCAACATATTTTCAAATAGAAAAAGAATCCTGAGTGTGTATTGAAATATAAATACCAGCAATTCAAGTTTGGAGGAAATTTAGACTTTGAAACAGACAGCACAACTGTAGTAAAATTACTGTCTGGATTGAGAGATTTAACAACTGCAAAAAGAGCCAGTATTTCAGAAGACATGAGGAAAGTAAACTAGCATCTTTCGTTGTGCTGCTGTATGAGGACTAATAAAATAGAAACGACAAAAGCATTTTTGGAACATGATTCCAATGCAGTCTTCATATACAAGTCATTTTATTGACCAATTTAAGTGTGATGCCCAGAAGGCAGAGTGAAAATACCTATTTAAGTGGTCAGTTCTAAGGGTTAGGTGTAAAAGCAAAACGGGGAGAAAAATTTAAGGATTGGGTAGGAGATAGTTGTTTAGGATTTATTCTTTTATCTGCCCAACCTCTACACATAGCAATTTTTTTTATTGTTACTCTCCAATGTCTATAAGAACCTTAGTCATAACACATCAACAATAAAGGCATTTGAAAGGAATTTTGTGTGTGTGTGTGTTTTAATATAAATATATAAAATTGGATAATTGTTATAGACTGAATGTTTCTGTCTCTCCCAAATTCATATGTTGGAAATGTAATCCTCGATGTAATGTTGTAGGAGGTGGAGCCTTTAGGAGGTAATTAGGTTTAGAAGAGGTTATCAAAGTAGAACCCCCTCATGACGGAATTAGTGCCTTTATAAGGAGAGAAAGTAAGAAATGTCTATCTCCACATGTTCACACTGAAAAAGGGCCAACTAGAAGGTGGCTGTCTGCAATGCAAGAGAGGAGGAAGATTTTTACCATGAGCTGAGCTCTACCATAAACCCACTCTGCCAGCCCCTTGATCTTGGACTCTCCAGCCTCCCTAACTGTGAGAAATAAATATCTATTGTTTAATTTATGGTATTTTGTTATAGCAGCCCAAGCTGAATAGGTCAGTAATACTTGTACATCTTGAGTTTCTCTTCTATATTATTTGTTTGTGTGGAACATAGGAAGTTTTTTAAAGCAATGCAAAAAACACAACTGAGATGCATTAAACCTGAATTCTAGGACTGGTACTTCAATCCATATAATAAATAATATAATATAATATAATATAATATAATATAATATAATATATATACTTTTTACTTTACTTACTTTTAACTAGATAAACTTTACAGTAACTTCCTGTTTTAAAAGTGTTTGATTTTAGGAACCTGGGTGACTCAGTTGGTTAAGCCTCCGACTTCAGGTAATGATTTCATGGTTCGTGTGCTTAAGCCCCACATCGGGCTCTGTGTTGACAGCTCAGAGCCTGGAGCCTGCTTCAGGTTCAGTGTCTCCCCTCTCTCTGCCCCTCCTCCACTTACACTCTCTCTTTCTCAAAAATAAATAAACTTTAACATTTTTTTAAAAGCAGTATTTGATTTTATAGCTACCATTGATGGAAAATGAATTAGATTGTCTTTTTTATAATCCATGAGTACAATAGAATGTGCTGACTTGAGTTTTTTAAAAAAGTATTTCATAAATTTTGAACAGACTGTCTTACCAAATATCATAAACTAGCTACAATTTGTTTCAAGTTTTTCCTTTTATTCTGCCATGTAAATGTATCTACACATGACCAGTGTTAAGGTGAGAGGAGGTTAATAAGTGACATACCTCTGTCTAAACTTCCTAAGTTTGGAACTGATTGAGCTTTATTATTGATACATCTACTTAAGGGAAAAAAGCTTTGATCTACAGTCAAACTGGCTTTCTATTGTGTCCGGCCTACAACAACACATTCATCCCTTTACCCTTCTTATGTTATTTATTGGCATAATACATCTGAGATTAAAGATGAGTTTGCAGACCAAACACATGTATCCTGAATTGTTGCCTCACAGAAGCTTGGGAAAGGGGAGGTGGGCAGCCAAAAAAAAAAAAATTGTTTCTGTAGAGTTTGACTAGATTACCCTCCCACCCAAATAAAAAGCATGGTTCAATGGATGTAATCAATAATCAAACAGCTAATATTTTTCCCATATGGGCTAAGGATAAATAAAGGAGTGAGTAAAGAGACTAGTAGTGTTACTCTAGTAGATGTTGCTTAATATGGAGAAGTAAGGAAAAAGTATTTTGTATCTCCAGCTCAGCACTAGGGATTTTTACACTGAGATCCAGCTTTAATATGTTCAAAAATATTTTGAAAATGATGTGTTGTTTGTGTGTACATGAATGAACACATTTTTCTAAAATGTTCAGTAAAATAAATGGTGAGAATGAATTGTTTTCCTCACTGTATCCAAGTGAATGGATCAATATTTTCAGTTATTTTGACATGCACTAATAACTAATTCAGTGCATATTTAATTATCTGTCTTTGAAAGTCCTTGTTTGATTTCAGGGAAATGTAAATTCTATATAAGATGCTTGGTCATTCCCTAAATTTGTTAAGTTTGTACTCTGCATCTCACATAAAGAGTGAAACACAGTTATTATGCCATAACCTGATTGGCTTGAACCATCCATAAACATTAATATGAACTCTAGTCTTTACAGTAATTTTAAATAAAACTCATTGTTAATTCTTTTTTTAAAATATTTTTAATGTTTATTTATTTTTGAGTCAGAGAGAGACAGAGCATGAGCAGGGGAGAGGCAGAGAGAGGGAGACACAGAATCCAAAGCAGGCTCCAGGCTCCAAGCTGTCAGCACAGAGCCCAAAGCGGGGATCGAACTCACCAACTGTGATATCGCGACCTGAGCCTAAGTTGGGCACTCAACCAACTAAGCCACCCAGGCACCCCAAAACTCATTGTTAATTCTTTAAGTAAATAGTGAAGAGCACATTTAAGAGGAGGCATATGTGGGATTTTGAGACAGAAGTGGAAGTTGTAGTGGGGTCCATGATTACGATGTTGACATAATAACAGTTGTTGCTATTTTCTTTTCCTCCACTGCTTTCTCCTCCAGGTATCATTCTTCTATTCTCTTCCAGTAGGAAGACATACTGAAGGCTTTTTTGTTACATGCTTTCTTTTTCATATTCAAGTCTGACATCATTTACATAATTGCAGATGTAATAAGTCAAGACATTTTGTCCTTTCATTCACCCAACAAACATTTATTAAGTACCTGCTAGGTCACAGGTGATGAGCTAGGTTCAAGCAATGCAGAGATGAATCAAAGATTAGAGCCTTAGAAAAATTTGCAGCTCAGTAATCTCTTCTATGTGTGCATATATACAAACTTATTTTACAACTATTCATAATGTATATATGTGTGTATATATATATATATATGGTATATATAAGTAAAGATATATTTGACATAAATATTATTTTAATGCACTCATATTTGTGTTAACAATAAATATTCCAATTTAACATAGTCACTCATTATTTAAATTTAATACAATAGTTATTCAAAGGTTTGTTTTTTAATTGAGTTGTGAGCAATATTTTAATAATAAGACAATGGATACGTGGGTGAAACAAATATTTTTTAGTCATTGTCAAGTTTTTGCATAGCAAAAGAAAGAAGACTATGTGTAATTTCCATATAGTCAGTTCAGATGAGATACAATTTGTAGCTATCAGAAAAATTCTAATTCACCCGTTGAACTTAGATATGAGGAGGCCAATTGATTTTCCAAACTTAAAGGATGAATTCGTAGTTGGTCAGGAAATGGAAAAGAAGACACTTTTGATTTGTAAGTCTTTTACTGTAAACACCTGATAACCCAACTATCCTTGGAAAGAATACAGTACCACAATTATTGGCTTTCTACATTTTGCAACCAAATAAAGTAATAATAAATACCAATTATATTTCTGTGAGACCCTGCAGAAAGGATTATCCTGAAGTCGGCTTTCTGCAAATCATAACGTATATAAAATTTCAGAAAGGAGCAATTTTAATTTGGTGAGATATCTGTTTCTTAGGGAAAAAAAGATACATGACAAAAATGTCTGATATATCACAAGTTAGGACAGTTTGGGAAGAATACTGTGACCATATGGAACCATAATGTATTATG
Source organism: Prionailurus bengalensis (assembly GCF_016509475.1). Taxonomy (NCBI): domain Eukaryota; kingdom Metazoa; phylum Chordata; class Mammalia; order Carnivora; family Felidae; genus Prionailurus; species Prionailurus bengalensis. Next base: position 56,490,031 of record NC_057349.1, on the reverse strand, counting down.
TGGATGGAATAGAAATATCAAAAATAAAATGTGACTATTATAACTAGGGCATAAAATTAACAGAATTTTTCCTGATAAAAGAACCTATGAAGCCTAGTGGCTTAAGCAATAACCATTATGTTTTATCTCATTTTCTAAGTCCCAATAACATCTACCTGTAGTAATGTTTTGTTATATACAGTATTTCAGTACAGTCTAATAGACCTGATGTTGCAGATGAGAAAAGAGAGATGTCAAACTTGAAACAGCCTGCCTTTTGAGTATGATGGTGAGATAGAAATAATGGTTTACCCTTAGTATGGAATGCTCTCTTTACACATACATAAAAGAAAATTAAATTATTTAGTTTCTATGAACTATTTAACGGTTTTAAATTATACAAATATTCAAAAAACTGCCAGAGAAATAAAGAGAAGTAATTAACCCAGCCCAGGGGAATTGCACTGGGAGAGACTGAAAATTTCTTGATGTGGTGATGATGTTCTGGCATCATATTTCCTTTCTTTTTTTTTTTTCTTTTTTATATGTAGAAAGTATCATCCTTATCATCCTTTCATTCCGTAATCCCCACATCCATTTATTTTTTTTCTTCTTCACTCTGTCTGGTCTATTTATATTTCTAATTATCCATTTTCTACCACCATCAACTAAAGTTTTGTGACAATTTAGGTAAGAATATAGGGAAGTGAAATAACTAGATCCAAGTCTTAATTTTTTTGCTTAACATCTTAAGAATCCAATTCGGTAATAATTTCGCAAATGATCCTGGTTTTCAGTGTGCCTTCAAGAATTTTTATACGTGAACACTCTCTCTCTCTCTCTCTCTCTCTCTCTCTCTCTCTCTCTGTCTTTCTCTCTCTCTCTCACACACACACACTAGAGGAGAAGAGGAGAGAGGAGTGCACCTAACAAAGCAATTTTCAATCCATACTTTGAGTGGGCCTAGAACTCCATCAGGTGCTGTGTGTGTGTGTGTGTGTGTGTGTGTGTGTTTGAGGTGGGGGCCATAGGTACACAGAAATAATATGGACCTCACCTGATTCAAGTCAGAAAATCCTTTAAGCCTAGTAGTCATTTGGGTAAATTTTTGGTTTGAATAAAATGTTCTGAATTTTGAAGAAACTTTGAAAATTAATTCCCTAGGATTTGCATTTGTTTATTAGTTGTGAAGTTCAATCCATAAAGTATGTATAAGTGAAAATAGTGGCATAAAATTATACAATTGCTTTTACTGTTTTTTTTTTCAGATGTTTGCTGAGTTCTTGTGTTCATGATACTCTGCTAAAATTATAGCGAGGAAGACTAAGATTATCAGAAAGACTAATAATCTAAGGGAAGTAAGACTTTAGCATAGTGATTAGGAAGAAAAGGAAGGGTAGCTTTGGGACATATGAAAGGGAAAAAGGATAAAGGCACAGAAATAGGAAATTTTGCAGCATGTTCAGGAAATCTTTTCAAAGGAATTCAGTTTGCCTGACACATATGTTATATAAAGATATAATGGGCAGCAGATACATTTGGAAAGGTGACTTAAGAAAAGTTCACAGAAGGCCTGGAAGACCAGACTTGGAGGCATTTGGATTGTATCGTACAGTAGGTGAATTGGCTATTAGCGTCTGCAATAACCTCTTTCTGTTGTGCCTTCCTTCCTGTACAGTAGAGGGTAGAAATTTAAATGTCATGTTTCGTGTTCTACCATGTAGCTAGGATTCGGACTGAAGCTTAGGTTATACCAATTTGATGCGTTTGTGTGAAATTTGGAACCACAGAATTTTTCTGCAGCAACGTCCAACTTTCCAGTCTCTGGCTTCATGGATGCCAAGCAGCAGACGGTTTGCCAAGCAAAGGATAGTAGCAGCTGTCATTGCTAGAGAGGTATGTTCCACGGATGGCTCTCCATTTTCCACCATCCTGATTGGGCAGACTCCCCTAGTAACTCAGTTTGCCAATGTTGCTGTGGAGGTCATCTCTCAAGGCCCTGCCTCTGAGCTGTTCGACCATATTGTAAGCCCCTGATTCCTGTCATTAAATCAATGTTAGATTAAAAGGTTTCTGTGTCATGCATCTGAATCCTAAACAAAACATTGAATTTGATAGACAATGCAGAGGTCCTGAGTGTTTGAAGAATTTTGAATGAATTATGTAATATTCTAGATTGACCTACTCAGTCATATTTCACTTAAGCCAATTAAGGCTAAATTACATTTCATGCTGGATGGTGTACAAAGGCAGCTCAAAGTGTTCTGTGAGATGCGGAAATACCCTTGTGGGAATTAAAAATAGATGAAGCTCCAAATGCAATGTATGCCTTAGCAGCAGTGCTGATTTCAGATTTGAAATCTTAGGGGCATTGTCTTCCTATTATAGCAGTCCATAATGGAGAAAAAGAGAATATATAAGTTCTTCTGACCATAATAAGAACAGAGTAATTAGGAAAGTAGCTTGATTTCTCCATTCTTGCATGGAAAATTATAAATAATTTCTTTTTGCTTGTGGAATAGAAAGAAGATATAGAGCAAACCTGTGCTTGTAAACCATTCTGGCTTTTAATTGCCTTGCCTGGCTGATAAATCATAATAATGATAGGAAGAAACAATAAAGAATGGGTTGGAATTACTTTTTAACTGTTTAGAACCATTCAGAACAACACTATGTCTGAAAGAAAACATCAATTGTGGATTATGAATTTTAACTATTGTTAGTTCTCAAGCAGAAATGGTAATAAAGTAGTGAAGTTTCCAAACCATCAACATTTCAGCAATTTAGTCCCTACACCCGGTGAAAAGAAGTTGACTACATTCTGTAACAATTGTATCAAAGGCTATCAGATTATTGATGGCAGTGAAACCATGAACAGAGAAATGGAGAAAGCCAGTCTTCACTTTAAAGGGATTTGTTTTGATTTTCCCCAACCAGCTTGTTTTATGTCAGTAAAATCAGGTCGTGGCTATGGACCTGGTGGGACACAGCCTCCAGCTTCCTGGACATTGACTAAAGCTGGCTTATGTCCTCAATCTCCTAGTGTGATTTGGATCAGAGGACATTCTCCAGCACAGCCAAGTGTTTCTCGGTTAGAAGATTCCTATCACTCTCCCTCCTCCCCAGGGTTCCTAAGGCCTAGAACACTCACCCAGTGTTTTGGTTCTCACATATGGAAAAGAGAAATCCTCACTCACACAATGAAAGGTTGGCAGGGACATTAAATTATAACATTGTGTTTTCAGAGTAGGCATGGAGCCCAGGAGACTAAGACTCATTATGTTTCTATGTTCTTATTAAAAAGTTATATTCTCTAGACTAGAAAATGGAAACCTTCAAACTTCAGGATAAATATTTTATAAAAACTAAAATTACTTCAGACTAAGAAGAAGGAAGTTGCATGTTAGTAATGATGGTTTTCACTACTGAAAATCACCAGCCAAGATAAAACGAACTGGATAAGGAAAAAAGTAATATAAACTCCCTGAAAGTATAAGAAATTCACTCTTTGGTTGAAGGATATTTTTAGTATTTAGAAAATAAATGAACGTCATCATCTTTGTATTAAAAATAAAAATATAAAAATACCTATTTGTTAGCACATACCTTTTGCAACAAGAGCACACAATCATTAAAATGGCTGTGTGTGTGTGTGTGTGTGTGTGTGAGTGCATGTCCATTTCAGGCCTGCTTCTAGGACTAAAAAATTAACTACCATTTTAGTTGGGGAAAAATCCATTTATTCCTCGGTATTTGAAACAGAACTACCAGTAAGACTGTCTTTTCTGGTGCAATTAACTTTTTCAATTTAACTTTTGAAAGTATCTAGAGGAATTAGCTACCATAAATCTGAACATTTTTTTCATAATTTATGAAATTTAGCCTGGAATATTTAAATGACTTATTTAAGGACACAAGTAACTGGTAACAAGCACAAGATTCCTTTTTAAAAAAAAATTTTAAACATTTATTCATTTTTGAGAGACACAGAGAGACAGAGTGTGAGCAGGGGAGGGGCAGAGAGAGAGGGAGACACAGAATCCAAAGCAGGCTCCAGTCTCCAAGGTGTCAGCACAGAGCCCAACACAGGGTTTGAACTCATGAACTGGGAGATCAGGACCTGAACCGAAGTTGGACACTTAACCAACTGAGCCACTCAAGCACCCCAACAAACACAAGATTCTTGAGACCTTGTAAATGCATGAGCTTTGGGTCCAACAGTAGTGTTGGCATTTGTTAGCTATGTGTCTTCACGCATGCTCTGTAATCTATGTCCAATTTTTTTAATCTGCATTTTTATTCCTTTATTTCTTTTTTTTTCAGAGATTATTACATAAGGGTGCAGAAAACATCTATTATTAATTGAACAATTTGACCCATTTATTTCCAAAATAAATACTTTTCTAGAATATGAAATTTAATATGGCCATCTTATAATTATTTGATATTGTTTGTTTTAAATAGTGAAAAGTATCTTCTTACAGTTATTAGAGCCATTTATAATAAGAAGGGGAATAATTAGATGAGTCTAGCTATGTAAACACAAAGAAAACCTCTGTGGTGACAGTGCAGAGCCTGCTTGAGATTCTCTCTCTCTCCCTCTCTCTCTCTGCCCCTCCCCTGCTTGTGTTCTCTCTATTTCTCAAAAAATAAATAAATAAACTTTAAAAAAAATTTAAAAAGAAAGAAAATTGACTTATTACTGAATAAACTCATTAATGCACATGTGCGTAGGTAGCCTGCAAAAGACTACAAAATCAAAATGAAATTTTACCTTATATAATAAACCAAAGGAAAGACCAATAAAAATTATATTCTTGACAGATGAATGGTTACTTAAGAGATAGACTCCTTAGTTAACTCTGGAGGTGTGTGACTACATTTCCAAAGATGATGAGTTCCATGAAGTTAGAAATGTCTCTGTACTGTAAAACCAGAGCTTGGGTTTATATAAACCCTGGAGAGATTAATTTACATTCCAGAAGTTTAAAGCTAAGACTCAGGACCATTATGTTTTCAAGGAGGTCCCAATAATCACCAATATTATAATTATTACTACTCGATCTGCAATTTGTGTCTCTCCAAAAGGTGCATAGGAGATAACGTGGGATTAATATCTACTACAATTCTGCTTCTGAGAGATGGGGGAAGGATCAGAGGTCAGGCAAAGCCATATCACACTTTGTTTTGAGATTGTTCATCATTCTTAGCTTGTTGTTGATGAACCATTTGTTTATTTTAAAATTATTATTTCTTTCTTGCATTTTGTTTTTGGTATTGGGGAAGGGAAGTTCTATGATCCATCCTCACTCTGTCTTGTTACCTAGAAGTGCCAACTTTATGTTTTTTTTTCGGTTTGTATGTCATACACGCATTTAACATTTTTAATTGTCTTTCATATTCAGACTTAACATCCATAACCTCACCTCAAAAAAAGTTAATCCTTACATCCATATTTATTTATTTATTTAGTTTTAAAGTTTATTTATTTTGAAAGAGAGCATGAACAGAGGAGGGGCAGAGAACAGAGAGAGAGAGAGAGAGAGAGAGAGAATCCCAAGCAGGTTTCATACTGTCAGTACAGAGCTGGACGTGGGGCTTGATCTCATGAACGATGAGATCATGACCTGAGCATATATCAAGAGTTGGATGCTTAACCGACTGAGCCACCCAGGTGTCCCATACATCCATATTTAAAAGAGTTTTCAAAGGACTGAATAGTCTGTTCAAAAGAAATCAGAGATCTGGTGTAGGTACTGACATTTATATGTAAACTATTGTTTTACAGATAATTGCTGCTGAAAATACTTTGTTGCTGCTAACAGTATTTGACCCTCCACTGTCTTCATGGCTGTGAACTGATATCCAAGTGTTACTAAAAATGACCAAGGCTGGCATACCCCTGTTGAAGGCCATGAGCTGATCAGCCCGTATTAACACAGAGGGTAATTGAATGCCTACTGTTCTGTATTCAGCCACCTACAACTTCTTGCACAAACACATTTCTCACAGTGGTGTCATCACTAATGAAATTTAGGAGAGATGAAAGTCTCCAAATTAGCAATGCGTCACTTAAAACTTCCAGCCTACTCTTTTTATAGCTTCCCTCCAGAAGCTCATCTTACTTTCTGTAATCATCACCAGAACGAATCACTTGCTCCTTGTTAAGCTTTTATCTCCATGAAGTGAAGGTGACAATGAAACACTTTTCTGTAAGACCTTTTTGGCAGCCATCCCACAACGCCTGCTGGCCTGTTTTGATCCCATTCCATATGTCCACAATTTAAGTGGCAATACAACTCTCTCTGAATTGTATCATACAGCACTGCAGGGCACAATCCTGTGTTACCTGGTTTTGGAAATAATCTTTTCAGCCTATTTCAATTTTCACATTAAAGAACTGGCTGCCTGAAACTTGATGATTACAGGCTTGTAAGGACAGGATCAAACAGAAGAAGATGCTAGCAGGGAGTCAAATGTGAGGGTTTTATTCTGCATGCATAATAGACTCTTTGTTCTCCTTTAATAAATTTGAAGCCATTGGGAGTGTTATTGACTCAGATACAGGCTTGCAGTTAGCTATTCTTACAAACTCATTCTAATGAAATGCTTAAGTGCAATACCTTGTAGAAAAGTAATTTCTAAGGTGTACTAACAAATATTTATTGATTGCTGGAGAGTTTAAAGAGTTAATATATAAATGAGTTTCAATCTGGAAGTCTTCCCATTTAATGAATCTCAAAGGAAAAAAAATGAAGTAATCAATTATTTTTCTCTTGATTAAAGACTGTGTGCATTGATTTTCTCATAGGAAGAATTTCATTTTCTTTAAATGAAATTGGTGTTAATGAACAGACATAGTTGTCCTTTTGTTGAATCTCTCAAGTGTGTTTGTTTTTATCTGAGATTTTCTAGAATTACTTTCTGTTAATTTAGTAATTCTTTGATGATAAGACAATTTTTCCTGTCAGTATATTTATAAATGAGGAAGTAAAGATTCATGATTATTGTTAAGGAATGATTTTTCTGTTAATTGAAAAACAATTTACTTGAAAGTGAATCCACTCTTAGTCACTACTTGGGTTAATAAACACAGATTTTGACATTCAAACATAATAAATTGAAAGATTTGTAGCTACACTTTAAATCAACAATTTTACCATGTATTTCCCTATTTATACTTTGAAGATGTTGGTGTGCTAATGACTGAAGGATGAAATTAGTCAACTAATGATTATAAAGTTTATCATGACCACATCAGCAATTCATTTTAAATTTAGTCACAAAGGCATTTTAGCTCATTTTTATTGTCACCTCTTTTTCCTGATTGATATGTAATTCCATCTGCAAAATTGCTTGGACTTCAAACTTTACCATGATGATGGCTGCGCAGCTCAATATCTCTTTACAAATAAATTTTAATATCCTCTTTGAACTTACAGGTACAGACAGATAAGACAAAACTGCCTATTTACAAATACTAATTTAGCTGCGGCGTATCCATCTTGTCTATCCTCACAACTTACATCAGGTTAAATTTCCTGAGTTTAAGAAACAATTTCTTATTATTCTTTCCAGCCTGCAGATCTAACCCATTTTTGACAAATGGTAGCCATTTAGTAAGTTCTGGTTAAATTATTGACTAGAACAGGTGTGACAAAATTGCCAAGGAGGCACCAAGCATAAATCCTCTGAAGGACTTAAAAAAAATCTGTAAGTTAGGGTGTGCTATTTTAACATCAACTTGAGTGTACCATCTTCTTTCATGATATATTGGAGTATTCAAGTGAAAGGCTTAAATCTGAATTTCACTTATATTGTATATTTTCACAGGGGTTTTATCATTTTTAATTACTTGTTGAAAACTTATTATAACTCTGCTATATAGTGGGTTGTGAATAAAACAATTTCTCTAATCTCATAAAGTTTTTTTTAAATGTTTTAATTATTTATTTTGAGGGGAGAGGGTCAGGGAGAAAGAGGGAGAGAGAATCCCAAGTGGGATCTGCAGTGAGATCAAGACCTGAGCTGAAATCAAGAGTTGGATGCCTAACCGACTGAGTCACCCAGGTGCCCCTCATAAACTTGACTTTCTATCCCTATGTTTTACTAAACAAACAAAAACCACATTCTCTGAAAAAGAGAATGGAGGAAACAACTGAAGTGTACTTTTGTATTGGTACATTAAAAAGTTACAGAAATTATAAAATAATAATAATAATAACATCACTTATTGACTATTAACAATTTATATACATTTACTGTATATACAATAAACTGAACCTGGCTATTGCTATTGTCACTTAACAGAATAGAAATCTGGGACCCAGAAGGAAGTATATTTGGGATTCTTGAATATTGAAAACTATGATCAAAATGAACGAAGCAGCACATAATTAAGCCTTCGATATAAAGTTCTAATTCTTTGATCCAACATTCAAATCCTTTTAGCATTTGCCTTTTGAATTACAGCTATTGATAGTTTTCTTCTTTTTTTAAAAAAATATTTATTTATTTAGAGAGAAAGAGCTGGGAAAGGGCACAGAAAGAGGTGGAGAGAGAGAATCCCAAGCAGGTTCCATGCTTCCAGCACAGAGCCTGATACAGGACTCCAAGTCATGAACTCTGAGATCATAACCTGAGCCAAGATCAAGAGTCAGGTGCTCAACCAACTGAGCCACCCAGGTGCCCTGATAGTTTTCTTCTTGATATTTCACACTATGATTAGTCTCTCCACCACACTGAGCTGGTATGAGATGGTGATAAGAATACTAATTAGTCTAGTTCTCATGTGACTTTGGACAATTCTTTTCCCACCTTGCCCCCCCAAGTTTTAAATTCCAGCTAGTTAACATACCAGTGTAATATTAGTTTCAAGTGTAGAATTTAGTGATTCATCACTTACATACAACACCCAGTGCTCATCACTAGTGCCCTCCTTAATGCCCATCACCCATTTAGCCCATCCCCAGCCCTCAACCCTCAGTTTGTTCTCTGTAGTTAAGAGTCTATTTCTTGGTTTGCTTCTCTCTTTTTTTTTTCATGCGTATATGGAATTTAAGAAACAAAACAAATAAACATGGCAGGGGTGGATCTCTAGTCCATTAAATACTCCTTTGAAAATGAGAAGACTCCATCAGACATTCTCTGAGGCTGTTTTCAATTCTTATTTTCTGCACATTTTCTTTGTTTCCTTTTTTAATTTAACTTTTGCTCTTCTTCTCTTAGCCTGAACTATCTTCTGCCTGAACCCTGCTTATTACATGAAGTTTATCTCAATTCCTCTAATCTTCCCAAATTTCCATAGACTACGGTGAGAGCTCTGACTTGTAGTGGTAGGAACTCCTATGCTCCGTTGTCAGTTCGAGTTCCCCTTATTGTGTGGTGACCTGTGGCAGAGGAAGAGAAGTGGGGTGAGAAACCAAATTGAAGTCAATGCTTATGTGTTTTGAGTGGGAATTGAAGCATAAAACTCGCAGATGAAAAAGATAGTGTGCATAAAATAGCAATAACAGCAAGTCAAGATTGTGAGATGGCAAGCAGAGAATAATGAGATATGATTTTGGAGACCTTAAAGGACAGATGGTGTTTGTGAAGGTGAATATATTGTTCCCAGCCAAGTTCATGCTTATTATGAGATATTTCACTGGGTCTGAGATTGTTCTGGACTCTGTGTGGTCTTCAATAGTAATTGAAGGTTAATATTGGTGACGAGGCTTGTGTTACAGATAGTTTAACTTTGTCCATTCTCCATTCTCTGCAGATCAGTCTTAGAAGCTTTCTACATTCTCAATTTGAATTGTTTTGTTAAATGTTATATTCTTACCTGTTTCAGTATCGATGGAAGTTTTCATAACCTTTCTTTTTAGTCATTTGTTTAGTTTCCCATTGAAGTATTTCTTTTATTTTATTTTATTTTTTTTTTTTTTTTGCTTTTTAAAACCTTATTTCAACATAACTATGCTTACAGAAATACACTCATATTGGTTCACAGAACACAATTTCATTTTAACTTATCCTATACAATTTGAACCAAAAACATTAAAATGAAAAGAATTTGCAATCTGGTTTATGTTTCATCTACTATAAATGTATGTAAAGGATCCTCCTTCAAATGCCACTAAAGCAGGCAATAAGAACCTTGAGAAATTAGCCTTTGGTTTGCCCCAGAATAGTAACATATATTGCCCTGTAAAAGTTTCTAAAATTGGTCCAACACAACATTGTTGTAATGTGTCAATGCCAGTTTACAAAGTTCAATAACCAATGAATGCTGAAAAAGGTGGAGAGAGCCTACGTACATGTGTCAAAATGTAAAAGCTATCCATTCAGTTAACACTGTGTCTAGATCACAAATCTATACAAACTGAGATTCAGATAATTTCTCGAATCTGAATTAACACTATCAATTCAGTTCATTTGCTGAAGTCAACAAGGGCACTGCACATTAGCTGCCTTTCTGATTTTTGTAAAAAAGAAACCTGAACAATTTCCCCAGCTTTTCACATCAGAATTGCTATTATACTATTCTCAAGGTATTCCTTCTGTTGCCAACATTCACGGGGTGATGTGCACTAAGATCTGCTTGGGTTTAAATTTGCATTAGCACTCATATGCCACATAATCTTCCAAGTTCAAGACCACATGACTTTAGAAGTGACTCTAAAAAATAAAATGGCCCTTCTTGGAATACTAGGGCAAGACATCCAGCCATAGTTATAAGAGCCTTATCAAAAAAAGTACCCCTTGTAAATTACACCTCAATAAAAAAAGTAGCCCCAAAGAAGGAGCTTGGAAAGGAGGAAAAATATAACAAAATGTTTTGAAAACCAACGTGAATATATTTTCAAAAGATAGTTAAAAAATACACTTTCATAAGACTACCTACGATTAGACTTAAAATGTATTCTAGTATTTCACGTTTATCTCTGGTTAATAAACCTAACTTTATAAATAACATGTTCACGTTTAATTCCTTTATCAGAAAGGAAAATTATAGCCTCAATTCTATCCGGTAGAAGGGAAGCTGAACAAAGATTCAAACAGTTCCATGCAAATAGCACATTTTTGTTTTTCAAATGGAAAAATCTTCCAACTAGACCAGAAGTTCATATTACTAATAGGCTTTTCACTGAAACCATTCTTAACAAGTAAAAATACATGGCATTAAGGTTCGGAACCTAACATATCCTGACAATCAAGTCCTTGTTTTCTAGAAGAAAGGCTTCAAGTCCCCCTTAAGGTCCAGTAACAATGTTTTATTGAAATAATTTTAGATTTACAGGACAATTGCAAAGATTTGACACAGGGCTACCATACACCCTCCACGCAGCTTCCCCCAACATTAACATCCTATATGACCGCAGGAACATATTTCTTTTTTTGACAAAAAATTGACATTGGCACAATAACACTAAGCTACAGACATTTTTTTTTTTTTATATTTCACCAGCCTTTCCTCCAATGTCCATTTTCTGTTCCAGAATCTTTTGTTGTCATGTCTCCTAAGTTTCCTTCAGTCTGTGACAGTTCCTCATCTTTCCTGGCTTTTCATGCTTCTAAAGAGTACTGACCAACTATTTTGTAGAATGTCCCTCTGCGTGGATTTGGCCGATGTGTTCTCATAATTGGATTGAGGTTTTGCATTTTTACTTGAATACCACAGAAATCTCTTATCATTCTCAGTGTATTTTGTCAGGGATACATGATGGTAATATGTCATAATACTGGTGACATTAACTTTGGTCAGTTGGTTAAGATAATGTCTGGGTTTCTCTGCTGTAGAGCTACTGGTTTTCCCTTTGGAACTAATAACAAAATGGGGGGAGATACTTTGAGATTCTGTAGGTATCTTACTTCTCTTCAAATTTCCACTCACTAATTTTACAATTCATAAATGGATCCTGCTTGCAATAGTTAATATAATGGTTTTTTAATGATAGTTTCTTAGACTTCATATATTCTAAATTTAACAACTGGAATTTTTCTGTGAGGATGAATTGCCTTTTATAATTTGCTTATTCAAAATTTATATCACTATGGTTTTATTTTATGAATTTGAATCCAATACTACTGTTTATTTTGTCATTTAAATTATTCCAGTTTTAGCTAATAGGAGCTCTTCTTGGATAAATTCTGTGACTTTTCCACATTCTCTCATCCTTTTTGTGCATGTCCTTATGTTCTGATACTACAAGATGTTCCAAGTTCATCTTGTACTTTCTGGGACCCAGGGTGAGAATCAAGGACTTTTTCATTATAGAATAGTATTTGGGAACCACGATCTGGGTGCTAGATGTGTTGGCAGCTACTGGAGTATTATTGCTTCCAACCCCCTCTCAGTGAACAAAGCTGGCATATATGTATGTTTACTAATCCATATGCATCCATACACAACAATGTGTCTCTGTAATAATGCATGTTTGCAAGTGTATATGTATCTATATTCTCTATATTCTCTATCTATCTATCTATCATCTATCTATTATCTATCTAATGTGATTGAATCATTTATATTTAAATGATTATTGACATATTAGGATTAAATCTATTATTTTGATAGCTGTATTCTATTTTCTCTCTGTTACTTATTTTTTTCTTGGTTGCTCTTCTCTGGATTTAATTGATTCAGATATATATTCTTTCAACTTATTATTTATTCCATGTTTTGTATACACTCAAGTTTACAATATACATCTTTAACTAATAAGAGTCTACTTTCCAGTATTATTAATTTCTTTACATGCTACATAAGGGCATCACAAAATTATATTCCCAATCTACCCTGCCATCCATGTACTATTGTCATATTTTTTACTTTTACATATGCTATCAACAAGATACATTGCTACCATTTTTGCTATAGACAGGGAATTATCTAAGGACAATTAAAAAGAAGGTATAATTGGGGAGGAGCCAAGATGGTGGAATGGCATGGAGGTTTTTTCAGTGTCTCCAGTCCATGGAGTACAGTCAGACCAACAGTAGGCCATCCTGCATACCTAGAGGACTGATTTGAGGATTAACACAGTCTGCACAACCTGAACCACAGAATTCAGTGGGTGCATGGCATGGAGAGGTGAACTTGGGGAGGGGAAGGCTGCAGAGAGCGGGGAGCCACTTTTGCGTGCAGAGAGAGGACAGATGGGGGGAGAGTGTGGGAGGATCACCTCTCCACAAAAGCAGCTGGAGAGAAAGTGGAAAACTGGAAACAGCCATAAGGACTGAGCTAAAAAGGGAGAGAGGAGAAAGGAGAAGGTTTAAATTCCATTAAAACTGTAAACAATGGAGTCTGAGGCTCTGCATCTTGATGCCTGGCAGTGCTCTGGTGGGAAGGGTGAGTCCCCAGGAGCAGAGTGGGGTCTGGGAGGTTCTCGGGCCACATGGGGAGAAGTGGTTCCACTGTAGGAAGGATATTTGGTGGCTGCTGTGAGGCCACCTGGGCCCAGCAGACCTCAGAGGATGGCCACATTCGCTGGTCCTGGAACAAGGTCACTGGGGATGAAGCCTGGTGCCAGACATGTGTGTGATTTTCCATAATCGCTGAGGTGCTGCTACTACACTGTCTTGTGAACTTTTTCTGGGGCAGGCTGGCACCTGGGCATCGGCAGCAGCATGGTCCTGCAAGCGTTCCTGGGTGTGGCCAATGCCCAGCCATTTCTTGGAGAGACCCTCTGCAAAGGGGCAGAGCAGGTCAAAGCTGCAGTCTTTCAGAGGTGGGGAGCCAGGGAAGGCAGCCACATCTGAGATGAAACTCAGGAAGGAGGTGCTGCCTGAGACTTGGTCACAGACAGTGTGGAAGCAGCGAAGGATAGAAGCCAAAGATGGACAGATGCACGATTGCTGATCCAGGAGAGCAGAGTTCCGATACTGGAGACTTTGTGGCTGGGTGGCGCCATTTTCATCGCTCATGCACATGCACATCTGAACCTACAAGTGCCAGGGAAATCCACCCCACTGGGGTGGGCTGGTGGCGCCATCTAGTGGATAGCAGAGCCATTGCACTGGGCCCTGGCCAGCTGGGCCAGCCTCACTCATCAAGAATGTAGGTCTCACCACCTGCTTAGTTTGTGGACTATGGAGCACTTCATGGTTTGACTTCTGGGGAAGGGGAAAGTAATTTCAGTCATGTTTTGGTCTGTTGGCCAGTCCATCTACTCAATTTTCTTTCTTTCCCTTTTTTTGTTTCTTTTTCATTTCTTTCTCTTGAATACAGAAAGAGAAAAAATTCATTTCTATTAAAAATATTTTTCTTTAATTTTTTTACTATATTTTTTACTTTTGTGTAAATTTTTTCAGATTCTATTTTACTTCTGTCATTTCATTTTAGTCTACTTGAATGTATTTTTTTTCAAATTCTCAAATCATTTCCTTTTCCAACTCCCTTTTTTCTCTAATCTATTAAGCCACTTTCAACACCCAGACCAAACACACCTAGGATCTAGAATCATTTACTCAATTATTTTTATGAGTGTGTTTGTTTTTAATTTTTTAATTTTAATATTTTTTTCATTTTAATTTTTTGTTTTAATTTTTTCTACCTCATTAGTTCCTTTTCTCCCTTCAAAATGATGAAATGAAAGAATTCACCCCAAAAGAAAGAGCAAGAAGAAATGACAGCCAGGGATTTAACCAACACAGATACAAGCAAGATGTCTGAACCAGAATTTAAAATCACGAAAATAAGAATACTAGCTGGAATCAAAAATATATTAGAATCCCTTTCTGCAGAGATAAAAGAAGTAACAGCTAGTCAAGATGAAATAATAAATGCTACAACTGAGCTGAAATCTTGAATGGTTGCCACGGCAGCAAGGATGGACGAGGCAGAACACAGAATCAGCGATATAGAGAACAAACTTATGGAGAATAATGAAGCAGAAAAAAAGAGGGAGATGAAGGCCAAAGAGCACGATTTAACAATTAGAGAAATCAGTGACTCATTGAAAGGAAGAACATCAGAATCATAGGGGTCCCAGAAGAGGAAGAGAGAGAAATAGGGGTAGAAGGGTTATATGAGCAAATCATGGTGGAAAACTTTCCTAACCTGGGGAAAGACACAGACATCAAAATCCAGGAAGCACAGAGGACTCCCATTAGATTCAACAAAAACCGACCATCAACAAGGCATATCATAGTCAAACTCACAAAATACTCAGGCAAGGGGAAAATCATGAAAGCAGCAAGGGAAAAAAAGTCCCTAACCTACAAGGGAAGACAGATCAGGTTTGCAGCAGACCTATCCACAGAAACTTGGCAGGCCAGAAAGGAGTAGCAGGATATATTTAATATGCTGAATCAGAAAAATATGACAAACCAAGAATTCTTTATCCAGCAAGGCTGTCATTCAAAATAGAAGGAGAGAGAAAAAGTTTCCCAAACAAAAATTAAAGGAGTTTGTGACCACTAAACCAGCCCTGCAAGAAATTTTAAGAGGGACTCTCTGAGGGGAGAAAAGATGAAAAAATAATTACATAAATAAATAAAGACCAAAGCAACAAAGATTAGACAGGACCAGAGAACACTACCAGAAACACCAACTCTACAAGCAACATAATGGCAAAAAATTCATCTTTCAGTACTCACTCTAAATGTCAATGGACTCAATGCTCTAATCAAAAGACATAGGGTAACAGAATGGATAAGAAAACAAGATCCATCTATATGCTATTTACAAGAGCCTGACTTTAGACCTAAAAACACCTTCAGACTGGAAGTAAGGAGATGGAGAACCATCTATCATGCTAATGGCCAACAAAAGAAAGCCAGAGTAGCCATACTTATATCAGACAATCTAGACTTAAAATAAATACTGTATCAAGAGATGCAGAAGGGCATTATATCATAATTAATGGCTTTATCTACCAAGAAGACCTAATAATTGTAAACATTTATGTGCCAAATGTGGAAGAACCCATATATATATAAATCAATTAATCACAAACATAAAGAAACTCATCCATAGTAACACCATAATAGTAGGACACTTCAACACCCCACTCACAACAATGGACAGATCATCTAATCAAAAAATCAATAAGGAAACAATGGCTTTGAATGGCACACTGGACCAGATGGACTTAACAGATATATTCAGAACATTTCATCCTAAAGCAGCAAAATATACATTCTTCTCCAGTACACATGGAACGTTTTCCAGAATAGACCACATACTGGGACACAAATCAGCCCTTAGCAAATACAAAAAGATCGAGATCATACTATGCATATTTTCAGACCACAATGCTATGAAATTCAATGTCAACCAAAAGAAAAAATTTGGAAAGGTAACAAATACTTGGAGACTAAATAACATTCTAGTAAAGAATGAATGGGCCAAAAAAGAGGTTGAAGAGGAAATTAAAAAGTATATGGAAGCCAATGAAAATGATAACACCACAACCCAAAACCTCTGGGATGCAACAAAGCTTGTCATAAGAGGAAAATATATAGCAATCCAGGCCTTCCTAAAGAAGGAAGCAGGGTCTCAGATACAAAACCTACCCTTATACCTTAAAGATCTGGAAAAAGAACAGGAAATACAACCCAAAACCAGCAGAAGACAGGAAATAATAAAGACTAGAGCAGAAATCAGTGCCATCAAAACCAAAAAAACTGTTGAACAGATCAATGAAACCAGAAGCTGGTTCTTTGAAAGAATTAACAAAATTGATAAACCACTAGCCAGTTTGATCAAAAAGAAAAAGGAAAGGAACCAAATAAGTAAAATCAAGAGTGAAAGAGGAGAGATCACAACCAAGATAGCAGAAATAAAAATAATAATAAGAGAATATTATGAGCAATTATATGTCAGTAAAATGGGTAATCTGGAAGAAATGGATAAATTCCTAGAAACATATACACTACCAAAACTGAAACAGGATGAAATAGAAAATTTGAACAGACCCATAACCAGTAAATAAATCGAATTAGTAATCAAAAATCTGCCAAAAAACAAGAGTCCAAGGCCAGATGGCTTTCCAGGAGAATTCTAGCAAACATTTAAAGAAGAGTTAACACCTATTCTTTTAAAGCTCTTCCAAAAAAATAGAAATGGAAGGAAAACTTCCAAACTCTTTCTATGAAGCCAGCATTACCTTGATTCCAAAACCAGACAGAGACCCCACTGAAAAGGAGAACTATAGACCAATTTCCCTGACGAACATGGATGCAAAAATCCTCAACAAGATATTAGCTAACCGGATCCAACAATACATTTAAAAAATTATTCACCACAACCAAGAGGGATTTCTACCTGGGATGCAGGGCTGGTTCTATATATGGAAAAAAATTAACGTGATTCATATCATCAATAAAAGAAAGGGCAAGAACCATATGACCCTGTCAATAGACGCAGAGAAAGAATTTGACAAAATACAGCACTCTTTCTTGATAAAAACCCTCAAGAAAGTAGGAATAGAAGGATCATACCTCGAGATCATAAAAGCCATATATGAATGACCCAACACTAATATTATCCTCAATGGGGAAAAACTGAGAGATTTCTCCCTAAGGTCAGGAACAAGACAGGGATGTCCACTCTCACCACTGTTATTCAACATAGTATTGGAAGTCTTAGCCTCTGCAATCAGACAACACAAAGAAATAAAAGGCATCCAAATCGGCCAGGAAGAGGTCAAACTTTCACTCTTCACAGATGACATGATACTCTATATGGAAAACCCAAAGTTTCCACCAAAAAACTGCTAGAACTGATTCATGAATTCAGCAAAGTTGCAGGATATAAAACAAATGCACAGAAATCGGTTGCATTCCTATTCACCAACAATGAAGCAACAGAAAGAGAAATCAAGGAATTGATCTCATTTACAATTGCACCAAAATCCATAAAATACCTAGGAATAAGTCTAAACAACGAAGTGAAAAATCTATACATTGAAAACTTTAGAAAGCTTATGAAAGAAATTGAAGAAGACACCAAAAGATGGAAAAAGATTCCATGCTCCTTGATAGGAAGGACAAATATTGTTAAAATGCCAATACTACCCAAACCAATCTACATATTCAATGCAATCCCTATCAAAATAACACCAGCATTCTTCACAGAACTGAACAAATAACCCTAAAATTTGTATGGAACCAGAAAAGACCCTGAATAGCCAAAGAAATCTTGAAAAAGAAAACCAAAGCAGGAGGCATCACAATCCTGGACTTCAACCTATGCTACAAAGCTGTAATCATCAAGACAGTATGGTACTGGCACAAGAACAGACACTCAGATCAATGGAACAGAATAGAGAGGCCAGAAATGGACCCACAAACAGATGGCCAACTAATCTTTGACAAAGCAGGAAAGAATATCCAATGGAATAAAGACAGTCTCTTCAGCAAGTGGTGCTGGGAAAACTGGACAGTGACATGCAGAAGAATGAACCTGGACCACTCTCTTAGACCATACACAAAAATAAACTCAAAATGGATGAAAGACAGGAAGCCATCAAAATCCTCAAGGAGAAAGCAGGCAAAAAGTTCTTTGATCTTAGCCGCAGCAACTTCTTACTCAACACATCTCCAGAGGCAAGGGAAACAAAAGCAAAAATGAACTACTGGGACCTCATCAAAATAAAAAGCTTCTGCACAGCGAAGGAAACAATCAGCAAAACTAAAAGGCAACTAACAGAATGGGAGAAGATAATTGCAAAAGACATATCAGATAGAGGGTTAGTATCCAACATCTATAAAGAACTTATCAAACTCAACACCCAAAAAGCAAATAATCCAGTGAAGAAATGAGCAAAAGACATGAAGAGACACTTCTCCAAAGAAGACATCCAGATGGCCAACTGACACATGAAAAAATGCTCAACATCACTCATCATCAGGGAAATACAAATGAAAACCACAATGAGATACCACCTGACACCTGTCAGAATGGCTAACATTAACAACTCAGGCAACAACAGATGTTGGCAAGGATTTGGACAAAGAGGGTCTCTTTTGCATTGTTGGTGGGAATGCAAGCTGGTGCAGCCACTCTGGAAAACAGGATGGAGGTTCCTCAAAAAACTAAAAATAGAACTACCCTACGACCCAGCAATTGCACTACTAGATATTTATCCAAGGGATACAGGTGTGCTGTTTCAAAGGGACACATGCACCCCATTGTTTATAGCAGCACTATCAACAATAGTCAAAGTATGGAAAGAGCCCATATGCCCATGGATAGATGAATGGATAAAGAAGATGTGGTATATATTTATATACAATGCAATATTACTCAGCAATCAAAAAGAATGAAATCTTGCCATTTGCAACTACATGGATGGAACTGGAAGGTATTATGCTAAACGAAATTAGTCAGAGACAAATATCATATGACTTCACTCATATGAGGACTTTAAGAGACAAAACAAATGAACATAAGGGAAGGGAAGCAAAAATAATATAAAAACAGGGAGGGGGACAAAACAGAAGAGACTCATAAATATGGAGAACAAACTGAGGTTATAGGAGGAGTTGTATGAGGGGGGATGGGCTAAATGGGTAAGGGACATTAAGGAATATACTCCTGAAATCATTGTTGCATTGTATGCTAATTTGGGTGTAAATTAAAAAATAAATAAAATAAAATAAAATAAAATAAAATAAAATAAAATAAAAAATAAGGTATAATTAATTCTGTTTTACCTTCATTTATTACATTTCCTACTCTCTATTTCCTTCTGTTGTATATATGTATACATGTATATATATATATATACATATATATTGTTGTATATATGTATACATGTATATATATATACATATATATATCTGTGTGTGTTTAGAAGTATATGAATTTGTGCATTTGTATTTATCCTATTTAGTGTTCTCTGAGCATCTTAGATTTTTAGTTGTTCTGGCATTATTTTTGGAAAATTCCTAACGCGGTATTTCTTCAAATATTTCTTCTGCTGCTTTCTCTCTTCTCTTTCTCTCATCCCTGATATTCAAATACTCATCTATCTTATAGATTTTGGATGCTGTATTGTTTTATTTCTCTTAATGTTTCAGTTTGGATACTTATTATTGACCTATGTATTTTTTTAATATTTATTTATTTTTGAGGGGGGGTGCAGAGCATGAGTGGGGGAAGCCTAGAGAGAGAGAGAGAGAGAGAGAGAGAGAGAGAAACAGAATCCAAAGCAGGATCCAGGCTCTGAGCTGTCAGTTCAGATCCCAATGAAGGGCTCAAACCCATGGAGTGGACCAAGAGATTATGACCTGAACCTAAATTGGGCGCTTAACTGACTGAGCCATCCAGGGGCCCCCTGAGTTTTCTCTCTTAAGCTTAATTTTGAATCTGTTCTCAAATGAGCCTGACTTAGGTGTTGGGGATCCTTTTAAGCTGCCTTCCATGTCATCCTTCTAGCTTTAGACCTGTTTTATGATAAAAAATAGGATGTTCCAACCCCCTCCCTCCAAAAGGCATTATTAGTTTCTGTCATTTTGTTTTCCACTGCTAGAATTTCTGTGTGATTTTTTCTTATATTTTACATTTTTCTGTTAAAATTACTTATCTGTTCTTGCTTGTTATATACTTTTGCCATCAGAGAGTTTAATCAGAAAGCGACTGGGTGGCTCGGTCAGTTAAGCATCTAACTCTTGATTTTGGCTCAGGTCATGATCTCACCATTTGTGAGTTTGAGCCCCATGTCAGGCTCTGTGCTGACATTGTGGAGCCTGCTTGGGATTCTCTCTCTCTCTCTCTCTCTCTCTCTCTCTCTCTCTCTCTCTCCCCCTCTCTTTCTGCCCTTCCTGCGTGTGATCTCTCTCTCTCAAAATAAATAAACAAAAAGTTATGGTTTAATATGTTAACCAACTCAACAATTCAATTTATTTTAAATTCTCCATCAAAAGTTTCTCACATTTGTGTCATATCTGACTATATTTCTTTTGATTGTCTTGTCTTAAGGGTGTTTATTCTTCTAGCCTTTTGGCATGCCTTTTGTTGAAAGATACACATATCATATAAGACTATACAGAGTAAAATACATGGTTTCTATGATTGGAAAGGGACCCGGTTTTCTTTCTTCTGGATGTAGGAGTTTGCATTAATCAAGTGAAGACTTGGGGTTGGTTAGAGTTTTTACTATTTCCATGGTTAGCTACAGTGCACATTTGGTTTAGTGTGAGGGCTGTTTGCCAAAAGGTTTTTCTCAGTGTCTGATCCACCCACAGTTTTCGATCTTCCTTTGTCGTATCTCAGAAAATATCTGTGTCTTGTAGCTCTCCCATTAACATTTATCTATTACTTTTATTCAGTAATTGTTTGCTTGAAGGCAACAGGGAGTTGTGCTCTGCTGCTCTGATTGAGCCTCAAGCGTTAGACAGGAACTGAACCCCTGGGTCCTGACATGGTCCTCACAAGTACTCCTGTTCTTCTTTCAGGTCCAGATTGGACCCAGCACATACTCAACCTCCCCTCCACTGGTGGAGTTGCTTTTACTTTTATTTTTTCCCTTGTTCCTTTCTTCCAGTTGTAATAAATTCTCACCACCCTCCTAAGGATAAGATTTTCTGTTGCTTTTTCCTGTCACAGATTCAAAAGTTTGTCCCACAGGTCAGATGAGGGAGAAACTGGACAGCTTCATTTCAGTGTGGCTGCCGTTCCCCTCCCCCAGGTCTGTGCCTGGAGTCAGTTTTTCTCAGGATTATCTCCAGGCTTCTCTCCAGCACCTGGTAAGTTTCATCAAGCGAGAGGGTATCACTTGGCCCATATATTTGGTCTCCAAGAGCTTCCCACTTTCTCATTAGCCTGCACTCAGCCTCTTTCAATATGTTTTTAAATTTTCTTATTATCTGAAAGACATTGCTTTCGCAGAAGCCAGTGTTTGCACCTCCTCTTTCCCTGAAGGTACTTGCTTCTCCTGAGGTTTCCCTGCAGGTACTTGCTTCTTCTTGTGGTGCAAATTCGTATCTCTGAAAGTTCCTTTAAAAATCACACACTTGTATCTAACTCACCTTTTTTTCTCTTTCTTTCTTTCTTTCTTTCTTTCTTTCTTTCTTTCTTTCTTTTTGAATTTTTTTTGTTTTTGTTTTTGAGAGAGAGAGAGACAGAGTGCAAGTGGGGAAGGGGCAGAGAGACACAGAGACACAGAATCCAAAGCAGGCTCCATGTTCCGGGCTGTCAGTATAGAGCCTGACCCAGGGCTCACAGAGAGAAAGATCATGACCTGAAACTTCTTTTCTTAAAAAATATTACAAGGTAAATACTTTTCATGTGTGCAGAGACTGTTATCGTTCTGTCACCTCTTTCTCTCCAAAACACATACTTGTATTCATCCCCCTTCTTTCTGGGTGAATTTTCTTTCTTTCTTTTTTTAATGCTAGGTACAAGCTTTCCCAGGCTTTCTTGTGGTTAAGTATGTCTTACTAACTCGATAAGAGGGTGTGCTATTTATGTAATATGGAATTTCCAGGAAATCTCTTAAAGATGGATAGAAGCAACACGTCTTCCTTTCAGTTCCTGCTCATTGGAATACGGAAACAGTAGCTGGTTCTCAGGCAGCCATCTCAGACCTGAAACTGCACACTAAAGATAATGGAGCAGAAAGAAGAACCTAGGTGCTTGATAGTGATTATGGGGCTGCAATACTAGGTCTAAATCTTCTATTTTGCACTTCTATATGTGAGAATTTTATAAGTCATGTTTGAGTCATTTTTAAAAATGTAGCCAAGGGGCATCTGGGTGGCTCAATCGATTGAGTGACTTGGGCTCAGGTCATGATCTCACGGTTCGTGGGTACAAGCCCCACATAAGCCTCTGCACTGACAGCTCAGAGCCTGGAGCCTGCTTCAGATTCTGTGTCTCCCTCTCTCTCTGCCCCTCCCCCACGCACTCTCTGTCTCTCTCTCTCAAAAATAAATAAACATTAAAACTTTTTTTTTCAATGTAGCTGAAAATTTTCTAACAGATACGTCATGTTGTTATTTACTTTTGTAAGCTCATAGTAAGTGTCTATGAAACATTAATTATGTAAGATGTATATTTACCATTTGCATAAGCTATTTGCAAACTTTTATTGGATATTTTCTGCTATCAGTTACTCAATAAAATAAATATTTTTGGAATTAATATAAAAGCACCTATAATCTTTTCTGCATTATTTCCTAGATAGATTGTCTGAAATGGAATTATAGGTCAATAATCCTCATCTGAAACTGGGTGAGATGTATTTCAGAATTGAGAAGTTTTTGTATTTTTGAAAAATAACACAGTGTTTATATTATATATTAATGACCCTGCTGGTGGGGTTTGAGACAGCATACTCTTGTGAAATACATTTGTATTTCTACAGTAATATATTTAAAGAGTTATACTAAGCAGATCTGGTTTGCTGACAAATGATCTAAGAAAAAACTTGTTTCTCAGAGATTTTTGGATTTTGTAATTATGCATGAGCTTTTTATTTGGTCCAGTTTATGAGTGAATTTTGTAGACTGTTATTAAATATGTGTTCCATTATTTTCATAATATTAAACATCAATATGATTATATGTTTGTAATAATTTTTTCAGAAGCATGAACCAATATAATCTTTTGTTAGCAGTGTATGAATAGTAATTTCACTGTAGCATTACCAGTGCTAGTATTTTTTTATCCTCTTTTTCCAAGGTGAAAAAGGATATCTCATTTTTTTTCATTGTATAATTCTGTGATTGCTAGTAAGTAATGATTATTTGCAGTTCCTATTTTGTAATTAACTAACCCTTTGTGCATGCCTCTTGATTGCTACTTTTGGGATTTTAACATTTTGAGTGACCTTTAATATGATATTTTTCAAATAATTGTTCTGGTTTATTCTTTTTATTTTAAATCATTTTATATCATTTAAAAATATAGATATCAAATGCATGAAGCTTTTTGTCATTTTTCCCTTTGGATTAGAAAACTTTCCCACAAAGGAGATTTAGAAGTATTTACACAAGTTTATTCTAAACTTTTAGTTCTGGTTTAAATTGCACCCCAATAATTTTTAACTGCTTCAGCACCATTAATTTTATATTTTTCACCAACCTCACACATCTGTAGTGTTTGAATTACAAATAAAATTGTATTTATTTATTTATTTATTTATTTATTTATTTATTTATGTTTATTTATTTTTGAGAGAGAGAAAGCATGAGCAGGGGAGGGGAAGAAAGAGAGGTAGACACAGAATCAGAAACAGGCTCCAGGCTCTGAGCTGTCAGCACAGAGCCTGACGAGGGGCTCGAACTCAGAAATGGTGAGATCGTGACCTGAGCCCAGTTGGATGCTCAATGGACTGCGCCACCCAGGCACCCCACGTATAAAAAAATTATATGCACAAGAGTAAAGAGACAACCTGCCGGTGATACGTCTTGGTCACCTTTGTCAGAGAGAATAACCAATAAAGTATAGGAAGTATTTCTGATAGCCACGTACTTCTCCCCACCCCATGCTTCTCCCAGGAGATATGGTCCATAAGTACGGGGCCCATTAGAGAAAGCATGTTTCACTGCTGGAACACGAGTATTTAATAAATTGCTCCTTTTTGTTTCCAGTGTTAAAAAGAAAAGCCTTATCCTAGAATGTGAAACACTGTATAATCATTGTCTCCTGTGTGTACAGGAGACCAAAATAAATTCTGACATATGTAAAGACTTGGGGAATATTATGGTCTGAGTTGTGGGCAAATGGAGGCTATTTTTAATTTATTTCCATTGATTTTTTAAATTGGCTTTTTAATTATTATTTATTTTTATCCACTGATCCTAAATTGGTCTTTCAAATTGATCAATAAATTGATTTTTAGAATTCTCTGGTGGGCCACCAGTTGATAAAGTTAACAAATCTTAACTAACATCAAGAACTAAAGGAACACTTGGTGGATATTTGAAATAATATAGTAAGCTTTAGGCAGCAAAGTATGAGAGATTTCTTATAGCTTGTAGTTGTCTCATTATGAACCCAAACTGCTGATGATAGAAAGCTTCTTTGTATTATATATCACTTAGAATTAAACTTTTACTAAATAAGTGCTAGAAAAATGAAAGTGTGCTATGTTGAAATTTATTTAGGTTATTTTCTTATAAAATATTACATGTAAAATGGATATTACTAAAGTAGTGTAATCTGATTCCATACACTCAGTAAAAACCAATTTTTCATTCCATTCCTTAGCAAAAAGAAGCCAGAAGTGCCAGGTTTAATCCAACATAAGTGACTTTTATTATTAAAGGAGTTTAAACTTCAATAAAATGAAACTATTAAATAGATTAAGAAACAAGTTATGACTCAAATCTCATTTAAGGGTAGACAAGTGCTTCAAGTTACATACTTAAACTAGTTCATCTATTTCTTACCAGGGGCTGGGCTCGCCTATTCATTTCCTTTGCAGCTACCACAGAAATCATAGCTAAACAATAAATTGTAGTTTAGTGTCTCTTCGTTACTATCAATCCCATCATTTTAAGCAAAGCACTATAAAAAATTGGAAATATTCCAATGCCCATGAACATTGTAGAATCAGTTTGTGTTTTATCTCATATGACACAAGTAATTGAGTAAAATACCTCAGCTAAAGGAACTATTAAATTTCTCCCTCAGTGATTCTTTAATTTCAACATGTATCATTTGGTTATTTGTCCATCAAAGCTATGTAAGTATGGTCTTAGGCTCTCTGTTCCTGGATCTAAAGTGTTTGCTAATAATAGGTAAAATGTGAGAGAAGAAAATCTGTGGCAGGCCAGTGGATTGGAAGAACCAGCTGATCCTGTTACTTATAGGGCTGTACTCCTGAGCTGGACTTGGCATATAAATAATGGGTAGGCTATATAATATATCGAATAATATCTACCAAATAGTTTTGACAGTTCTCCAACACATGGCTTAACTGTCATCTTTATGAGTTCTTATGATACCAAAGAGCAACAGCAGTACAAAAATAATAAACAAAATTGAGGGGTGCCTGGGTGGCTTAGTCGGTTGGGCATCTGACTTTGGTTCAGGTCATGATCTCATGGTTTGGGAGCGTGAGCCCTGCATCGGGCTCTCTGCTGTCAGCATAGAGCCCGCTTCAGATCCTATGTCCCCCCCTTCACTCAGCTCCTCCCCTGGCTTGCACTCTATCTCTCAAAAATAAACAAACATTAACAAATTAATAATAAAAATGAGGCTTTTAATCATCATCTCCAAACAGGATGATTTTTGGGAATTGAGGTCATAATAAGATGAAACATTATTTAAATGACAGATGTCTTGGTATAATACAGATATATATTTGCCACCTACCACTAATTTTATGACCATCAGTTTGAACTTTTCATGCACACTCAGCAAAACAGTTTGAAAAGAAAGATGAAAAATTTTAACATTCAATTTCTGACACCATTTTTACTTTGCTCCTAGATCTATTTGTATTCATTCATTCATCTTCATTCACTCTTGATCTAAGCAAAACACAGAGCTTTTCATATAGAAGCTTTTATAAAATGACATTTAATATACTAACTGTATCATTTTTTTCCTGGAAGGAAATCTGTACCAATATAAGTAGCATAAACCAGTAAGTTAGCTTCTCTCTGAAAACACAGCTACTCTAAGAATGTCAGCATGTACAATGGCACCAGAAAGACAAGTTGTTTGCTATCAAGGTGTGACAGCAGCACCATCTAATTTTCTGTAACAAAGCTAACCATTTACTCCCAAGCAAATACCAAATCAAGTTACTACAAAATTTTATATTTGAGACATAAAAACTTAAAAATTTGAACAAATTATTATATATCAACACAGAATTATAACATTTATACCTAATTCATGTTTATAAAAATGATTCTTGGCATATATCTAATGATAAGAAAATAATGACTAGAAAAGAGAAGAACTCGCTAATTGAAAAAAAAAGATCAGTGTCGATATAGAGACATCATGTACTGTGATCATTACATCTTTTAAATTTTTTTCTGTATTTTTACCTTATTAATATTCAAGATTTTTCTCCTCATTTCTTTCATTTGACAAAACATTTTTGAGAGTCTAGATCTAAGGTAACACATTTGGAAAAGAGAAATAAAGGCATGGTGTATTCAATATTGTTGCTCTGTAATGCATTACTGGAAACCTAGTAAGTTAACAAACGTTTCTTACTTCATTGCTTTGGGTCAAGAATCTGGACATAGCTTAGCTGAGTGCCTCTGTCTCAGGTCTCTCATATGGTTGCAGTCAAGCTGTGGGGATGGAGTTGTGGTTTCTTTTGAAGGTCAACTTCAGGGAGGATCCACCTCCAAGCTCCCCATGTGGTTGTTGCCAGGTCTTTGTCCCTATCTTCGTGAGGCTGTCCATGGGGCTGTCTCATAGCAAGGTGGTTGTATTCCCCCAGGGTCAGTGACCCCAGACAGTGAGAGTGTGCCCAAGACAAAAGCCACGAGTCTTCTTATAACCTAATATTACTTCTGCCGTACTTGGTTCATTAGAAGCAAGTAAACAAATCCAACCCACTATAAGGGTAAGAGATTATACCAGCGCATGACTACTAGAAGGTAGGGCTCATTTGGGATCACTCATTTTAGAAGCTGTCTTCCTTTAAGGAACTTATCCTATAGATATTT
The DNA here is from genome assembly GCF_016509475.1 of Prionailurus bengalensis. Classification (NCBI taxonomy): domain Eukaryota; kingdom Metazoa; phylum Chordata; class Mammalia; order Carnivora; family Felidae; genus Prionailurus; species Prionailurus bengalensis. The sequence continues at coordinate 56,462,476 of NC_057349.1, read as the reverse complement.
TTAACTTCAGATATCTTGGTAAGTTAACGTACTATGTTCATAGCATAATGTTTATTTAATGAATGAAGTAATGAATGAGTAGATATTTTATACTACAGTAACTTTTTATAGCAAGTATCACATATTTCTTACGGAGATTAGTTCCTGCAATATCATATGCAGATTTTCTTTTAATAGTTCCATTTCCAACATCTTCCTTAGCTTTCAAAAATCATACCACACTAGCTACATAGGAAGGAAAGAGCAGAATGCTAAACAGAGAGTGCTGTAAAACAATTTGTCCTCTTTCATTTGTATGTAAGCTTCCCACTCCATTCTAGTATGGTTGGATAATTTAGAGAAATATTAGTTTGTTTTCATTCTTCTGATTTTCCCTTTTCCCAGATAATCAGATATCTTTTAATTTATTACCTTGGTATGTTGGGGAGAATGGAAGTTGTAAATGGAAGGAAGTTGGATAGGCGTGTTTAGAGGATATGCTGGGGATAATGATTGACACTAATTTCTCATCTGTATAGAAGGTTGTGAACTTGTAGTATGATATGTATTGACTAAAATAATAAAGAAATTTGATATTTCTTACACATATGAGCTGTGGTTTCATGTTCATATCTACTTATTGAGCTTTAAAATTGGACCTTACTTAACTTTCCAAGAATGGGACTGTAATAAAAACAAGTGAGAATTCTAAACATTGATTCTATACCATAAAGCTAGTTTGGAAAAAAGAAGTTTCGGCTCCAAGAATCATTTAAAAAACATGAAGTTACTCTCTTCATTTTTTTAACTTATAAAAAAGTCCTTGTTTTTTTGTAAAAGTTTATATGTTTACTATATTAAGTAGCATTCTAAGCGTGTGATGTGAGGATGGTATTTTTTCTGAAAATATGTCAGTTTCCTTCCTGTGGGAATTTTTTTATTTTTTATTTTTTAATCTTTTTTATTTATTTATTTTTTCAATATATGAAATTTATTGTCTAATTGGTTTCCATACAACACCCAGTGCTCATCCCAAAAGGTATCCTCCTCAATACCCATCACCCACCCTCCCCGCCCTCCCACCCCCCATCAACCCTCAGTTTTTTCTCAGTTTTTAAGAGTCTCTTACGCTTTGGCTCTCTCCCACTCTAACCTCTTTTTTTTTTCCCTTCCTGTGGGAATTTAATAAAGCCTGACCTGGGAATTAGAGTTGACTTAGCAATACTGTTGTGTTCTAAGATTTTTACTTAAATATTGTATATACTTTTCCATATAATCACAGCAATTGTAATTTTTTGCTGTTGGATGGCAATTCAACAATTTCAGGTGCTGGGTTTACTTTAAATCTCTCCCGCTGCTGGATGTTTTATGGTGTGGAATTTACTTTGAAAGCGTCAATCAGTAGGGCTGCCTGGGTGGCTCAGTTGCTTAAGCGTCCAATTTTGGCTCAGGTCACTATCTCACGGTTTGTGGTCCAAGCTCCACATCGGGCTGTGTGCTGATAGCTCAGAGCTTGGAACCTGCTTTAGATTCTGTGTCTCCCTCTCCCTCTGCCCCTCCCCTGCTCATGTTGTCTCTCTTTCTCAAAAATAAATAAATATTAAATTTTTTTTTTAAAGAAAGAAAGAAAGTATCAATGCATGAGGAAGGGAAGTGTGAGTGTGCTTGGTCAGATGTCAATCTTTAAAAGTTTCTGAGAACAATTTGAATATAGCATGTTTTGGTAGGTGGATTTTTTTCCTCAAATAATTTTTTCTGTGATTGTGTGGATTTAATTTACCTGATCTATTTTTTTGGCTCACGCAGTATGAATTAAGGAAAGGAGACATTAAATCTCAGATACAATGAAAATGAAAATACTGTAGGTTTCTTCTTGATGTCAAATCTACCCTTAGATGAAATTTGTCAGTGAGAAATTGGAAAAAGAATTATTACAGGAAGTATAGATACATATCAAAGATAAATTTGAACATAGATCTCCACAAGATATTCCATAAAAAGCTATCTAAACTTGGTTAAATATAAAACAAATACTTTCCAAGGAAGAAATGATTTAGCTTTTATAAGATTTGCTCTGCCCAAGGATCTCTCCAATAAGTGTTCTGTTTTGAAAGTCTCTGAAATGTACTCAAAGGAGTGATGGATATTAAGAATTCTGTTGACCTTTTCCTAATCATTAATAATGTCAATGGCTAATTCAAAATACTAAGGAGAATACCATCTAATTAAAATCAATAAAATTAAAGCTAATTATTAATACACAAGTTACAGTACAGTCAACACTTGCCTCCTAGGTGGCCCTCATGAAGCAAGCATATGTCTCTTTCTTTTTTTTTTATTTAAAAATTTTTTTAACGTTTATTTACTTTTGAGACAGAGAGAGACAGAACATGAAAGGGGGAGGGTCAGAGAGAGAGGGAGACACAGAATCTGAAGCAGGCTCCAGGCTCTGAGCTGTCAGCACAGAGCCCGAAGCGGGGCTGGAACTCACAGAGTGCGAGATTATGACCTGAGCCCAAGTCAGACACTCAACCGACTGAGCCACCCAGGCACCCCTGTCTCTTTCTCTTTGTATTCCCAGCCCAGAGAAAATACAGGACATGTAACAGGCATCAGATAAATGTTTAGTGAATTCAGGGAGTAAAACTGACACCACAGGAGACCCAAATCTTAAAAGTCACAACTGCTATTTCTGAGATATTTCCATTTCCCTACAAATACAGGGTTCTGCATTTTAGAGGTTTTATCCCATTTAATTGTCTCTGATGTGGAATAGGTATCATTAAGCCATTGTTCTACATGCAATAAAAATATAATGTAATTCTTTATAAGTTTATTAGGAGACTAGGGGTTGGGACATAAAATTATGCCATCATAATATATAGATAAATCAAATATGGATAAATTCAGAGTAAATAGTACTGAATAGGTGGCAGAATGAAATTACTTACTTAACCTTGTACAAGAAATTTCACTGTTTAGAAATTACTTCCCTTCTCTTAGATTTGATTCAACCAAATTAGAACTAAACTCTTTTAGAATTGCATATTTGCTTTGCACCTGCAGAGCAGACATGCATGTGGATAGCCAGACCTTGACAAAAGGTCAAGAACTAAGCTCTGAGGCGCCTATTCCGAACATTAAATCCATTAACCTGATAAAGTCAATATGAAAGTGTGGTCCTTGTTTCTGTGTCTCAAATGAAAAATAAAATCTGAATGCAAAAACAGCTATCAAAGAAAATTTCAACACAAAGACACTTGTAATATCAGGATTTAAAATTCACTTTATTTTGAAATATTTGTTTTTCCAAACATGGGCCTAATACAGAAATCCTAGCACTACCACTAATATTAATATTATATTACAAGAAGAGATGCATGGAATGGAAATATTATTGGTGTGTACAGATCTCATGAAGATCTTTCCATGGGTTAATCATTTCTTTAAACATTTGTGGAAAAAGCTAAAAAAAACCATTATTTTCTCTTTAATAGAAAATAGTGGCTACCCACTTCTCTATACCATATTTAACTACATTATGTAAGTGGATGAACACTCAGTTCATTTTGGGTAGCTTAATGAAATGGAGTTCTGTCAGGAAACATTTAATTAAAACATGATTATGACACTATTACAAAGATACTAAGGCAGTCTTAGTACATTTTTTTTTTGAATTATTCCTTGGAGATATAATAGGAATTCCTCTTAAAGGTTTTTATCTCAGATTCAGATTACCTACATTTAAACTCCCCCTTAATAAGGCATCAATATGAGAAAATAGTCTTACAGTGGGCTACATACTTTTTCTATCATGTTCATTGTCCTCCATGTTAAAGATAGGAAAGGCAAGGGAAAAGAGAGATGGGTTCTTCCACACCATGTTTTAAAACCCCTTCTTCAAAGAAAATAGCACAGACACAGAGTCAGATATATATTGTTCCCTATGAACTGAACTAAACCTATTTTTTTAAGTATATATAAAATTTCCTTTTCCTAAATCTTCACATCTCTCGAGACCATACTGAAATCTAACATCGGAGCTACAGAAATATGCCTGTCATCCATTCGGCAGTATTTGCTTAAAGCCTATAAACTTTAAAATATGCCTTCAGTTGCCTATGCATTCACCTTGCAAACATTCAGCTGTTCCTTATTGATGAAATATTATTGGATAAAGGGTAAGGAAGATTAACTTCATAACAGTGGCCTACAGATTAACAGATGCAGGAAGAGGCTTTTTTCTCCCTTTTTTCATACACAAATATACAGACATATTCTGTTTACTAGACAGAAAAAAAATAGTCTTAAGTAATTATGAGGGTTTTCCTTTCCTTCACTGCATTTCACAAATCTCAGAAACTGCAGGCTGATGACGTTGTTACTAAGCGTGGACAGAGATGTTAAAAATCTGTGTGGACATTTGTTAAAAACTTTTTGCTACTCTGAAGCACTTCTAGTATCTGCTTTTCAATAAAGGATTATTCTGAATGTGCCTTAAAGATTAGCAAAGCCTTCATCTTCAACCGTTTATTACTTGTATGAATGGGGAGGGAAATTGTACAAAGAGGTTTAACCAGGAAGAGTAGGAAAAAGCTCCAGTGACCTTGAAATATGTGTAGCTTCTACTCAGATTCTATTCTAGCCCTTCTGAATGTGAGTGAACTTCAGTGAAAGAAAATAAGACAATGAAAATTATTTATGCGTAACTAAGGCAGGGAGGCTTCAAAATGATCATTGGTTCTGCTATGTGCCATTGTGCAATAATAATTCAGCCTCACTTGCTAAATCAGGCATCAATTTGTTCAAGCCCTAGCTTTGCCACTTCTTTGGCTCTATGTCCTTGGAGACTTGTTTTATTATTGTCTCTCAATTTCTCATATGCATACTTACTGTAGATTTCTCAGATTTGGGGCTATTGTTTTAAGCACTTGAATCTCATTAAGTCATTTCATTCACAATATGCTAAAATGGAGATAGTATCACTATGCCAGCTTTGCAGACCAGGAACCTCAAACTGCAGTTGTAGGTAAGCTGTGGGTGTCACATAACTGTTAAGTGGACTAGTAGGGATTTGAACCCAAGCAACGAAGTTGGGGCAAAGCATGTGATCTTAACCACTTCATTTACTACTTCTCAAGCTCCTAGGATGGATCTCACATAAAATGAATGCCTAGAGTCAGCCTCTTACACCGGCAATTATGTTTTCTTTTTTTATATTTTATTTAATCACACAAGAAATGAATTAGAAATATCATGGGCCCTCCTATTCTATATTTTGTTATAAGTTAAAACAGTTTACACAATAACAGAATGAAAAGGTAAAATATCTAAAATACCAATCAAAAGTTAGCAGTTTAATCACTGAGTGTATCCAGTGTCTAAAATAAATAATGAAATGGTGAAAATATAAACCGCTAGCAACAATGCCATGACTTTTGAGGAATACTCATGTGTATATCCTGAGATTTGAAAGAGGAAGCCTCGTCTGGTGGAAAGAAGATGCACTGGCATCAAACTGATTAGGCTCCTGGGGTGTCTGGGTGGCCCAGTCGGTTGAGCTTCCAACTTTGGCTCAGGTCATGATCTCATGGTGGTTCGTGGGCTCAAGCCCTGCGTTGGGCTCTGCGCTGACAGCTCAGAGCCTGGTGTCTGCTTCTGATTCTATATGTCTCTCTCTGCCCTTCCCCTACTTACTTTCTGTCTGTCTCTCAAAAAATAAATAAATAAACATTAAAAATTAAAAAAAAACCTGATTAGGCTCTAATCTTAATTTACTAGTTGTGGAACCTAGGAAAATGATATAACCTATGTGAGACTTGGTTTCTTCACCTCCAACACTGGATAAATATTTAACTTTTAAGTAAAACTGATAGATGAGTTGAATGAACAAAAGTCTAGTATGGAATGTAAAGAGCACAGAATTGATCCTAAATAGGTCTTAAAGTCACTAAAATAAACTCACTTGGAATGTCATACATTTCAGTAAACACAAAATGGATATTATGATCTGCGTAACCGTACTTACTTGTCAGAGACGAATGAAAAGCACAAAAAGAAGAAATTGTCCTATGGAAGCCCTACATATCTTTTCTTACATCCTCTCTAGAGCCTCTCTTGTTCTCTTTTCCCTTCTATCACTCTCCGTCTTTCCAACTCCTTTACCTTCTGTTTGAAAACAGAGCACTGCAGAGACTTGACTAGATAGCTGGGGAGTTGATTTGATTGCAACTCACATTGGCTGACTGAAGAGTTCACTCACTACCACACCAGCTGTTAACAAAGTGCCTGGTGCAAGCACAGAGCTTCCTGACTGGTTGCCAGGAAAGACAGAGATGTTCAATAATAACCCTCCTTAATATGGCCCAATTATAAAGACAGTTTGATGGCAAAACAACAGTTTGATGGAAAACTGAGGGCAGTTAATCTGTCCTCAGTTCCGTTGCACCAGAGACAACTTCTTTCTTTCTTTCCTTTCTTGCCTACTTGTCTTTGACCAAATTAATAAGAATTTTCAGGTGTTAAATTAAATACCAGAGGGAGCTGTACAATGCCATCAATATATTTTAGACAATGATGCTGTGATAGTGAAAATGAAATCAAGTAAATGTTTTAGCTCTAGTACTTAGATTCCAAAATAAAAGCACTGCTAGTTTATATCAAATGTTAAATGCACACAATTGGAAAATTGTGAATATTTTTTTATTGCTCCAAATTTGCCATTTCATCCAAAAGTAAAAGTCCCCTAAAGTACGATTTTGTGATTGCAGAAATGAAATATTTCTGGAAAGAAGCACTCTACAAAAAAATATTATGTCCAATTCAGATGTCCAGTGAAAGCAAAATCACCCGTGAAAGAGCAAGCTCTGATGAAAGAGACGCTAGGATGACAGTTAGTGGGAAGTTGGACATCTGAGCACTTCCTGCCAGAGCAAAGTCATTTCTACAAAAGAAATAAAAGGATGCTGTTCGCTATCATTATTTACAGCATCTATGAAAGAGGGGAGAGTGCGCAGACAGAAAGACGCTTACGGGAGGTTTTTTATGCGGGAAGAAAAGAGGGTACATCACTCTCCCTGCCCCATCCTTACCTAATACTCTATCATCCAACCTTTCCCCTTTCTCCCACTTCAGGGAAACACTTCAGGGATGTTGTGAAGGTAAGTCTGGTGCTTTTTCTTTGCTACCAACACATAGTACCAAAAGTGTGTGAGAAGGAAGCTGCATCCTGTAAAGTTGTTTTTCTGTGACTTACAGAAAGCTCCTCAACTTTTTGAATTGAGGCTTAGACCTAATACTTGTAAAAGCTGCACAAGACAGCCCATCTGGCAGTCATCCCACAGGCTCCTGTCACCATGCATCCATTCCGCTCTCTTCAGCCAGCAATAGAAAATGGGCAGAAGCCTGTGTCTGTCTGTCTACTGGGCTGTCTTCATTATGAAGAAGCTGGAAGAATTTCACGTATGAACATAAATCTTTATTGTATCAAAGGGAATATCAAGTTTCAGTCAAAAATAGACTTGTAAGACATCCTCACAAAAGAACTCTGTTGATATTGTATTATTATAATTACAGGAAAATCTAACATAGCCCATGTGGGGTACACATCATCTCATTAAAGGAAAATACATAATTCAAACATTATTTGGGGAATGCTAAAACAACAAAGGAGAAAAATATTAGTAACAATACCATTGAAAGAGGTAGAGCATTATTTAATCTCATCTTTAGTTAGACTAAAGGTATGCTTAATTACGTATTAAAATTACAAGCTATACTGATCACATAAGTCTCTAGTTACATGCGCATCATAAAATTATATCATATAAATCTTTCCAAGCACAAGATCAGCCTTTAGTTGAATTCATGAATAATTAGCTGGGACTCAAGAGTAAAAATAAAATGCCATTCACATTCCTTAAAAAAATAGTTTCTTTTTCTTAAAATAAGTACATCAGCATATAAGTTTTGTTTACTCTTGCAAGTTAAGTGAGACCTGAAGTTCATGTGCAACCAAGTGGAATTTTTTAATTATATAAATCAGTTTGACTACACTGCTCAAGTGTTACATACAGTTATTAAAAGTTTCATTGCATTTGTTTCTCCACATCCTGCTCAATTTTAAGTAGAATTGACAAAAAATACATAGAAATATAAAATGTGATGTTTTTATATACTTCTACATTGTGAAAGGATTGCTACAATCAAGCTATTAACATAACCATCACCTCACAGTTACCACTTTGTGTGTGTGTGTGTGTGTGTGTGTGTGTGTGTGGTTAGAACACATAAGATTTGCTCCCTCAGTAAATTTCAAGTATACAATAGTGTATTATTAAATTTTTTTTTCAACGTTTATTCATTTTTTGGGACAGAGAGAGACAGAGCATGAACGGGGGAGGGGCAGAGAGAGAGGGAGACACAGAATCGGAAACAGGCTCCAGGCTCTGAGCCATCAGCCCAGAGCCTGACGCGGGGCTCGAACTCCCGGACCGCGAGATCGTGACCTGGCTGAAGTCGGACGCTCAACCGACTGCGCCACCCAGACGCCCCTACAATAGTGTATTATTAACCACAGTCACCATGCTATACATTACGTCTTTATTCATCCTGCATAAGTGATACTTTGTACTCTTTGAACAATGCCTCCCCATTCATCCCTCTCCCAGCCCCTAGCAACCACTATTCCACTATCTGCTTTTATGTGTGTGAATTTTTGAGATTCCACATACAAGGGAAATCATGCAGTTTTTATCTTTCTGTGCCTGGCTTATTTCACTTAGAATAATATCCCTAAGTTTCATTCATATTTTTAGTAATGGCAGGGTTTCCTTCTTTTCAAAAGCTAAATGGTACCCGGGCACCTGGGTGGCTCTGTCAGGTGAATGTCTGACTTCATCTCCGGTCCTGAAATCATGGTTTCTTCATGAGTTTGAGCCCCACATCCATCTCTCTGCTTCAGAGCATAGCCTGCTTCAGATCCTCTGTCTCCCTCTCTCTGCCTTTCCCCTTCTTGCACTCTCCCTCAAAAATAAAGAAACATTTAAAAAATAAACAAATAAATGAAGGCTAAATAATATCCATGGTACATATTTTCTTTATCCATTCATCCATCAATGGATAAGTGTATTATTTCCATACCTTGGCTATTGTGAATAATACACTGCAACAAACATGGGAGTGCATATATGTTTTGGAAGAATTTACAGATGAAGCCATCTGGTCTGGAGATTTTCTTGGTTGGGAGGATTTTGATTATTGATTCAATCTCATGTCTCATTATTGGTCTGTTCAGATTTTCTATTTCCTCTTAATTCAGTCTTGGAAGGTTGTATATTTCTAGGAACTTAACCATTTCTTTTAGGTTGTTCAATTTGTTGACGTTTAATTGTTGATAGTAGTCTCTTATGATTCTTTGTATTTCTGTGGTACCACTTGTGATGTCTCTTCTTTAATTTTTTATTTTATTTATTGGAATCTCTCTTTTTCATTTATCTTTTTTTCACATTATGAGTTATGAAAATATATAAATAACAAAAGGAAATGTTGTAATTATGGAATTATTTAGGCATATTATAGACTTCTATAGCTTTATTGTGCAAGGACGAGGAGGATAGATCTAAAATGAACATGAATCTCACCATAATGTAGAACAGATTTTCAAGACTATCAGACAGGGGCTGATCTGACAGGCTTTGATCAGTTAATTCTGGAAAGATGATACCTTTTTTGTAATTATAAAGAGTATCATTTGGACAGAGCATGTACTGAACATTTTTACAAATTATATGTTATTTGGTTCTCACAGTAATCTTAAGAACTCAGTATTATTTCTTTTTAATTTTCTAATGTTTATTTTATTTTTGAGAGAGAGAGAGAGAGAGAGAGAGAGAGAGAGAGAGAGAGAGAGAAACAGAGGTGAGCAAGGGAAGGACAGAGAGAGAGGGAGACACAGGATCTTAAGCAGGTCCAGACTCCGAGCTATCAGCACAGAGGCTCAAACCCAGGAACTATGAGATATGACCTGAGCTGAAGTCAGCACTTAACTGACTGAGCCACCCAAGTGCCCCAAGAATTCAGCATTCGTTATCGACATTTCACAAATGAAGAAACTTAGGTTCAGAGAATTTTTTTTTAAGAGAGAGAGAAGGTGCACACACCCTCATATTCAGAGAATTTTTGCAAATTTAAATTTTTGCAAATTAAAAAGTTCAGAGAATTTTTGCAAATTAACAACCACCATATATCTAGTAAGTTTTATATTAGTATTTAAACCTGAATTTCATCTCTTTATTCCTTAGAACTTGATTATTTTCTTCTCTAAGCAGGAAGCTACTTTTGCCTTTTATATCAGGTGCTGCAATTACCATTTAAATAATATCCATGATAAATCATTTCATTATTTTATTTTGTAATTATTATTATATGTAAGCTTTTTATGTTGTAGACTTGTTTGTAAGTCTCTCTCACACACACACACACTCCATGAGGTAAATATTATGGTTCACCTAGACTGATTCTTTGCTACATCCCCAAAGAGACACTCAGGTTTCCTAATATTTCCATCCTATCTGATATTAAACTAGTTCTAGTCTCTCTGAGTGGGACATATATTTTAGATTGTCTGATATACTATGTACCTATAATAAGATCCAAATCAGCACCAACTTTCTGTCAATAGAAATATTGCTGAGATTTTATGTGTCCCAGCTATTCATCTTTCCCTTGTAGCCTACATGTTACTTGAAAGCCATCTATCAATAATACATTTAAAAGAAAATTTTTATAAGTTAACAATACTGGCCACTACACCTGCATATCATTGAATAACAATGTTCTTTTCTGAATAACTATAAAAAATTTTCTCCCACTCCTACTACTGCACTTTAATTTGTTCTGAAGATGTGGACTGGATAAAAGAGAAAATGAGAGACTTCTTAAACAGACAAGGACATTTCTTCAGTTATAATTTTTCAAATTATATAAAATTCCATGTGAATTTTATATCTCAGTGTTTTTCACCAACCTTAACATTAAGGAAAATTGTAACCTTAATATGTGCATTTCTATTGTAACCAAAATTAGTAAACTGATTAAGTCTAAGCAATACTAAAATATCAACAAGTGAGAAGAGACTTCAAGCTTCAAAAACCTGATCTACAGGCACCTGGGTGGCTCAGTCGGTTGGGTGTCCAACTTCAGCTCAGTCATGATCTCACGGTTTGTGGTTCTAGCCCCACATCCGAGCCTGCTTCGGATTCTGTGTCTCCTCTCTCTCTGCCCCTCCCCAGCTCACACCCTGTCTCTCTCTCTCTCTTTCAAAAATAAATAAAAATTATAAAAAAATTTTTAAACCTAATCTAAGATGATGGTCTATAAACTTTTATTTCCTGAGTTTATAAAAATGGGCTTTTTAAAAAGAAATACATGCATTATTTTACTGAAGTTCTCGTCTTTTTTTCTTTTTTTTTTTTGATATCCATTTATTCCATAAAGAAATCTCTTTGCACGCTTCCCTTCTTAACAAATATGTGACAATCTGTCCCTCAGAGTGTAGAAAATGAAAATAATGTTATATGCTGTCATTCAAAATAAATGTAAAAAAAATAAAAGAAATGAGGTATGATTACAGATCATAAAAATAAGGATTGTTTATATTATTCCAGCTGAGCAGAATGAACCACCTGTTAAACGTCTGTTTTATGTATTATTGTCTTCTTCCAAAGGGAGGATGTCAACATAAGTCAACACCAATCATAATTTGTTTCTAACAAAACACTTATATTATTTTTTGTAAATCTATGGATAACAGAATTGATTCCAGACAGGTTGGGAAGAAATTATCTTTTGCTAATTCTTATACAAAGTTTTGTGTGTGTGTGTGTGTGTGTGTGTGTGTGTATGTGTGTGTGTGTGTTTTCTTTTTCCTTTTCCTTTTCCTTTTCCTTTTCCTTTTCCTTTTCTTTTTCTTTTTCTCTTTCTTTTTCTTTTTTTCTTTTGTATGGAAAGAAGAAATTCCACAAGTTTGGATCTAAATACTGTCTTCCAAATTGATCTCCACAATTAAAGCTATTTTTACCATTGATGTGCAAGGTAGCACAAATAATTATTGTGGATGTACATGTACCTCTAAAGAGAAATTGAAGATTCAGGTAATTAATATGGAATATTATCTATGTATCTCAATTTTTAAAAATCTACTCTTGTGTAACATTAACAAGATGCCAGATAGGAGTTTTCAGCTCTCACCACCCCTTCCCCATAGACACATTAATTTTTGCAACCATTCATAGATGAGAGTACCATTGTGGGAGCCCAGCAGTCCAGCAGACAGGTCCTAGCACATATAGGAGCAAAAAATCCAAGAACAGACATAATGAAGAGGATAGGATGAATAGTTTACTGGCATCATTCCTTCCCTAAGGCAGTACATTTTAGCATCAAGAGAGGAAGCCTTGGCCCGTGATTTCTCACACTGGAGAAAATGAGCACGTAGTGAGCACCCAGTTTTCCCATTTATGTGGGATGCTGCCCAAAAGGCCCAATTCTTTTTGACCCATCCAGAACACTGAGGAGATCAGCATGACTAAATAATTAGGGAAGCTTAAATTAGAGAAAAGAGGTGGGGACCCACAGAAACCAGGGTGCAAGAAACCAAACAAAAGTCTCAATTTCACTAGCCACCTCCTGGTTTTATCAAAAGGCCCAATGACACTTGTAGCACACATAACGCACAGACCCCTAATCCTCATATGCCACCAGCCCTCCATGCATCCCTGCCCTCAAACACTCAGTGTATACCTATCCCCCACAGCTAATACCTGGCCCACTTCACAGAAGGTGTGCTCAAGTCTCTATGGATACTGCACAGCCCTGAACAACCAATGGATCAGAGAATAAACCAAAAGGGAAATCAAAAAGTATCACAAAGCAAACAAATATAGAAACACAACATATCAAAACTTATGGGATACAGCAAAAGCAGTTCCAGGAAGGAAGTTTATAGTGAAAAATGCCAGTGTTAAGAAAAAAGAAAGCTCTGAAATATATAACCCAACTTTATACTGCAAGGGGATAGAAAAAGAAAAACAAACTAAGCAGAAAGTTGGCAGGAGGAAAAAAAATAAATATTAAGGGCAAAATAAATGAAATATAAAGTAGAAAAGCAATAGAAAAGATCAATAAAACCTAGAGTTGTTTTTTTTAAGATAAATAAAGTTGACAAACCTTTAGCTAGACTAACCCAGAGAAAAGGAAGAAGAGTCCAATAAGTGAAATCAGAAATGAAAGAGGAGACATCACAACTGCTAGCACAGAAATACAAAGGATTATAAGAGACTAGTATCAACAATTGTATGCCAACAAATTGGATAATCTAAAAGAAATTTATAAGTTCTTAGTAACATACAACTTTCCAAGACTGAATTATGAAGAAATAGAAAATTTGAACAGACCAAACATGAGCAATGAGATTGAATCACAATCAAAATCCTCCCAATCAAAGCAAGATCAATATCAGATGACTTCATGGATGAATTTTGCCAAACACTTAAAGAAGAATTAATTCCAATACATCTTAAAGTCTTCACAAAAATGGAAAAGTAGAGAACACTACCAAACTTGTTTTATGAAACAAATATAACCCTCATACCAAAGCCAGATAAGGACACAACAAGGTAAGGAAATTATAGGCCAATATCCCTGATGAGCATAGATTGAAAAACCTTCAACAAAATACTAGCAAACTGAATTCAGCAGTACATAAAAAGGATCATACACCAATGTCATGTGGAATTTATCTCTGTGATACAAGGATGGCTCAACACACACAAGTAAATGTGATGTACCACATTAACAGAACGAAATATAAAAATCATGTGATTATTTTAATAGATGTAGAAATAGCATTTGACAACATTTTAAAATGTCCATGCTATCCAAAGTGATCTACAGATTGAATGCAATGCTTATCAAAATTATAGTGGCCTTTTTCAAAGTAATAAAAATATTATTTTAAAATTTATATGAAACTACAAGAGACCCCAAGTAAACAAAGCGATTTTGAATGGGAAAATCAAAGCTAGAGACATCACACTGCTTGATTTTATTTTTTAAATTTTTATTTTTTTAACGTTTATTTATTTTTGGGACAGAGAGAGACAGAGCATGAACAGGGGAGGGGCAGAGAGAGAGGGAGACACAGAATCGGGAAGCAGGCTCCAGGCTCTGAGCGATCAGCCCAGAGCCCGACGCGGGGCTCAAACTCACAGACCGCGAGATCCTGACCTGAGCTGAAGTTGGACGCCCAACCGACTGAGCCACCCAGGCGCCCCAACACTGCTTGATTTTAAACTACCAAAGCTATAGTAATCAAAACAGTATGCTACTGATATAAAAACAGACACAAAGACCAATGGAACCAAAAAAGAGCTTTAGAAATAAATCTACACATATATGGTCAATAAACCTTTAACAAGGGCACTAAGAAAACACAATGGGGAAAGGATAATCTCCTCAATAAATGGTGCTCTGAAAACTGAATATCTACATAAACATGAATAAAAGTGGGCTCATATAACACCACACACAAAAATAACTCAAAATGAAAACCATTAAACTCCTAAAATATACGGAAATATTTTGGATATGACACCTAAAATACAGGTAAAAAAAAAAAAAGCCAAAATAAACAAGAGACTAAATGAAATTAAAAAGATTCTGTAAAGAAAAGGAAACAATAAAAAAAATAAAAATCTACTTGCAGAATGGGAGAAATATTTCCAAAGCATACATAATAAGCAGTTAATGTTTACTACATATATATATATATATATATATATATACATATATATATATATGGAACTCCTGTAACTCAATAGCAAAACAAGGCAAAACCAAAACCAAATAGCCTATTTAGAAATAGGCAAAAAACCTAGACAGATACTTTTTCCCAAAGAAGACAGAAATGTGTAACAGGTATATCAGGTGATCAAAAGGTACAAACTTCCAGTTATAAGATAAATAACTTCTGAAGATGCAGTGTACAGTATAATGGCTAAAGCTAGTACTAAATAGTGTATTTGGAGGTTACTAAAAGAGTAGATTTTATTTTTTAAGTTTACTTATTTTTTTTTTTTTTATTTTTTTTTTTTTTTCCTCAACGTTTATTTTTTATTTTTGGGACAGAGAGAGACAGAGCATGAACGGGGGAGGGGCAGAGAGAGAGGGAGACACAGAATCGGAAACAGGCTCCAGGCTCTGAGCCATCAGCCCAGAGCCCGACGCGGGGCTCGAACTCACGGACCGCGGTGACCTGGCTGAAGTCGGACGCTTAACCGACTGCGCCACCCAGGCGCCCCTAAGTTTACTTATTTTGAGAGAGAGAGAAAGAATGTGCCCGTGAGCAAGGGAGAGGCAGAGAGAGAGAATCCCAAGCAGGGTCTGTGCTGTCACCCTGGAGCCCATGAGGGGCTCAATGTCGTGACCATGAGATCATGACCTGAGCCAAACAAGAGTCAGATGGCTAAGCCACCCAGGCACCCTGAGAGTAGATCTTAAGAGTTCTCATCACAAGAAGAAAAATTGTAACTATGTGAGGTGATGGATATTAACTGAGCTTTTAGTGGTAATCATTTTTCAGTGTGTACATACATCAGATCATTACACAATATTAATATCATTTATGTCTCCATAAAGCTGGAAAAAAATTTTAAATGAAAGTGATAAGATTGTGACACAGAGAGGGGCCATGGGATTTTCCTCTGAGCCTCCTCACATTCTGGAGACAGAAACAGTATGATTTTCTGACAATTACCTAGTGCTTTATAAATGAAAAAGGATGTATTATGGTAAATGCAAAGATATTTACCAATTCTAATTTGAGAGTCACTCTAATTTTATTCTTTCTTACTTTCTAAAATGGTATATTATGAAAATAAACACAAATGGTTGGTAGCTATAATTCTTTATCTGCTTGTTCTTATTAACCAACCAAGAACAAAACTAAACTACAAGGAACTCATGACAAATAAAATATTCATGGAAATTTTGGAATATCTCCACTAGTTGAAGGATAAATTGTAAAAGGATGGTTATATCTTCATACCTCATAACTGGTTTATATTTTCGCAAGTATTTAACTTGATTTCATTATAGAATAAACATAATTTCTGCTAATTTCTAAAGAGATATTATTTCATCTGTGTATGGCTATGAGAAATATTAACAAAAATAATACATTAGTTTAAAGAACAAGGCAAATAAAACATGGTTCTGCTCTGAATAAATTTGAAATCCAGGACAGGGAGGCAAGCAAATACAACAGAAAAAAACAAAACAAAACAAAGTCAAAACACTACACAGAGATATAACCTCACACCTGTTAAGATGACTATTATAAAAAAAAAAGAGAGAGAGAGAGAGAGATGAGATTAGGAGAGGGAATCCCTGTGCACTGTTTATGGAAATATAAATAGGTACAGCCATTGTAAAAAACCCTATGGTGGTTACTCAGAGGATGAAAAATAGAACCACCCCAGGATCTAGCTATCCCCCTCCTTAATACATGCCTAAAAGAAATAAAATCAGTATCTCAAAGAGGTATCTTCTCTCTTCTGTTTTTTTGCAAACTTTTTTCACAATAGCAAAGTTATGAAAATAACCTAAGCATCTATTGATAGATGAATGAATAAAGAAAATGTAGTACAGAATGGTATGCTATTCACATAAAGAGAAGAAAATCCTGCCATTTGTGACAACATACATGAATCTGGATGATACCAGGCAAAGTGAAATAAGCCAGACACAGAAAGAAAAGATAGTGAATGATAACACTTACATGTGGAATCTAAAAAAGTTGAACTCAGAACCAGAGTAGAATGGTGGTTGCCAGGGGCTGGGTGGTGGGAGAAACGGGGATATATTGGTCAAAAGGCAGAAACTTTCAGTTATAAGGTGAATAAATTTTTGCGATCTAAGTACATCATGATGATTTTAGTTAATAATATTGGGTTGTATATCTAAAATTTACTAAGATGTAGATCTTAAGTGTTCTCACCACATTAAAAAAGAAAAGGGTGCCTGGATAGCTCAGTTAGTTAAGTGACAGACTCTTGGTTTCAGCTCAAGTCACGATCTCACAGTGAGATGGAATCCCATGTAGGACTCTGCACTGTCAGTGCAGAACCTGCTTGGGATTCTCTTTCTCCCTCTCTGTCCCTCTCCCACTAGTGCACTTTCTCTCCCCCTCTGTTTCAAAATAAAAAATAATAATAATAAAAAAGGTAAATATGTGAGATGATGGATGTGTTAATTAACCTAATTGTGGTAATTATTTCACAACATATACAAACATTAGACCATCATGTTGTACCCTTTAAAAAATAAAAATAAACATTTCACCATGCTTATAGTCTTTGTTTTTCTGTCATCAATTGTAATTCTCTTCCAAGCTTCCATTCTCATATCCTTCAGCAACCCAGCACAAAACATTTAAATGAAACTCAACTTTGTTTTGTTGTTTGAACATTAAATTATTTTATATTTAGGTCTCCTGATCTAGAATTTAGTAGACAAAAAGAGGATTCTTTTAAAGCATTTAGAAAGTGGAAAATACAGTCAATTAAAAAAAATAACGTAAGGCAAAAAGAATATGGGAACTCCACCTCTTTTAAGCTTTAATTTCCACTTTTATTTCCACTATATTTATTCAGAAAATTTAGATGGTTTTACTTTTTTACTTTCAGCCACTGAATCATTATTCAGGAAGCAAAGTGATTGTTATAAAGGAGCACAAGAAAGAAAGTATGGCTGGGTAAATAAAAAGGTTGAGAAAAAAATAGATAATGGAAGCAAAAGAATTATATCAGTTCAGTGGCTAACAGGAAGAATGTACAGAAATGTAGTCATGAAAGGGAGACAAAATTTGGAGGAAAAATGAAATGAAAATTTTTTCCAATTTGAGAAAAAAATGAGGGAGTGATGAAATATTATAAAAGTTTCCAGACAGTCTTTTACTAGTTCATTCATTCATTCCTTTATCTCTTTACCCATAATTTATTCACCTATCCCTTATATTATGAAATAACTATACTTTAGAAAAATATTCAAGTGTAGGAAGAAAAAATGTTTCTTTGGAAAATTATGCACTGTCTGGAACATATCCTGCCAGGTTATCTGCTGCTGTCTCTACAGGAATGGTTTTATAACTGTAAATTTAGAGAGTCAGTAACAGTGCCAGATAATTCTTGCTCGTAAACCTCTAATTCTGTCCAATGGAGGTAAAATTGACTTCCTTCCCCAGCTATAGATATTTTCCTATTCATTTCAATATTCTGGATTTATAATGTTCCTGTTGTTTGGATTCTCCTTTGGATTGGTTTTAATACATTACCAATTTCATCATTAGTGAGTTAAAAATTTTTAACTTGTGTTTATTTTTATATGTATGATAGTCATGGTTTACTTACCTTTGAAAATTGTTTTTTTAACAGTCCTCTTATTTTGTAAATATTTTGCAGTTAAAATTTTCTTTGGGGAAGAAAGGGGTCAGTGGTAGCAGTTATATGACCATAACATTCTGTGTGGGAATTTAGTACTTTAATTCTAACCTCATGCCTTATTATGACTAAGAATGGATGGTTTCTTGAATTTAGTAGTTATCCGTATCTTGGTTGTTTACATTTTGAAGTAATCAATTAATATTCCTTTTATCAAGAAGGATATGAACATAGGGGGACAGTTGGATTCCATGGTACAAAGATTTCATATTTTATTTCCTAAAGCCAGAAAACATCTTCCAACTAAAGAAGTAAATCTCTGTGTTTCTCAGCGTCTTCCATTCGTTCTGATTTCTCCCATGTCCCTGTAACCTTAGCTAGTTGAGAACACCACTTACATCTATCTGTATACCACAGAACCATCTGACTATTCCCTAGCCCTTTGCCTGAGGAAAGACTAGTATTATCCTTTATAGTTTCCACTTTTATCTTTTATGAAGACTTGCTTAATGTTAAAGGCAACTCCTAGAGATATCTATATTTTCCAAAAATACTCAATGTTCATATTACAAATTTTATAGGAATCATAAGCCCTCACTTCACTGTATTTAAAGTGTAGGGTCAACCATAATTTTATAGTTATATTATTTTGCAAATAAATGAGTATTCTGACAATTTGCCTGTGTTGATTCCATTATAAAATTGATTTTGTCATGATGTCAGTAAAGTTACAAGAAAAATGTAAAAGAGATGAGAAATAGAAAAGGAGGAGAAGGAGAGGAAGGGGAAAAAGAATGATCAGAAAGGAGAAGGAGAAAAGAAATGAAGGAAATAGGAAGGAAGGAAGGTGGGAAGAAAGGAAGGTAGGAGTGAAGGAAATAAGGGGGGGGAGGAGGGAAGGGAGGGAGGGGAGAAGGAAGGAAGACTTTCTCCGCTGCTCTGTGAGTAAAAGAAAGCAAATTCACTCATCATTTTAAATCCAGAGGGAATTTCCTTCTGGTGGTTTATAATTGGGTCAAAGATTTGGTTATCATTTAAAAAATTACTTTAGGCAGGGAGATTCAGTATCTGAAATTAATATAGTTAGAGCTTTTAGAATAATAAAGCTTTTTTAGAAAAATCTTTATCCATTTATAATAAATACATTAGTAATTTGTGACCTGTAGGACTAAACACTGGTTCCTGATTGAAACACACTATTATATTGTTTAACTTCAAAACTGCTGAAAAAGAGAGAAAGAAGTACATTCATAAGTACATATTGAGTGTTGTATTATTGATTCAGTTCATAGACACTCTTGTATCTAACTGGCTTTCATCTTGTTTAATAATCCCTGAGCATCCTAGTCACGTTTTCAAAGCTGTACTGAAGGAATGCTAACTTATCCATTAAGATAAAAGACACAAAATGTCACTCTTAACACAAAGGGATTAGGGTCTTCGTATGTAGCATCACAACCCCTCTAGGCTAAGCGAGGAGGCTGACACTGAAGTGATAGATGACCCCAACGTCTATTATACATGGTAACACGATCCAGAAACTCTGAGTCACAGCTTGAGATAACTTTCAACTGCACATGTGAATTTTCTTAATGAGACTGCTTCTGAGACTATCCGTTTAAAAATAAGCTCTTGCATTCTTATTTCAGTACTCAGACTCCTATTTAAGCATAATACAGCACTTGATTTTATTAAAGGGCAAATTCATATTCAAGAGGTGGGGGGGAGTCAATCAAAAAGTGAATATGATATAAAAGGCTTGCTTGAGAAGTACTTTAATAAATCTGGAGGACTTCTTTGTTTAAATTTTTTATATCTTACATAGCTCGATAGCTCATGTTAAATATTCTTAACACACACACATGCACACATCACAAAGCAAACCAAAACACACATATCACAAAAGCAAAACAAACAAAACAAAGGGCCAGGGCAGAAACTTCTGGAGGTGATGGATACATTTATCATCTTGATTGTGTTGATGGTTCTGTAGATGTATACCTATGTCCAAACTCCTCAAATTGTACGTATTAAACATGTGCAGTTTGTGTTTAACAATTATACATTACAAAAGCTGTGAAGAACTGGTTTGAAACTTTAGTTACTAAACTGTGTTCAGGAATTTTTTAATTAAATTGTGAAAAAAAAAAGACCCACAGAAAACAAAAAACAAAACTAAGTAAGGATATCCTGAACCAGTCCTCCATAGTTTGGCTGAAAAGTCAGCTGATCTGGATGGTTTAAGCTTTGATCAGTCCGTGCCCAGTGGCCAAAAAAGTTAATGAGTCTTTTAAAATCTGAAGACATTAGTCAAATAATTAAAGAGAGCTAATTATCTTTAAGAAAATGCCCTCTTAGCACTATTGATGATAATAATAATCAGCAAGGTTATTTTAGAAGGGTTGGCATTTTCCAATTTGATTGACTGACAATATACAATGTTGGTATTTGGTTAATTTGCATGTCTTGGCCCAGGACAAAAAGACAAAAAATTTTAAAAGCATAGTAAACTAGAGACAGTAACTGAGAAAACTATTTAGAAACAGGAATTAGGGTGATAGTAAGCGATGTGAAATATAAATTCACTTATATGCACTGAAACCATGTATTTAAGATGAAAACTATATATATATACATGTATATATCAATACTTATAATTTATACTTGCCATGGTATCATAAGCTATTGAAATGAACATGATGATTTTAATATGTATGTAATTTGTAGGCTGTATTGCAAAGAAATCAAACACTGTTTCACTGTTAAACACAGGCATTATTTTGCTAATATGTGAAAATCACTAATGTAATTACATTCATGCATCATTATGATCCATAAAAACAATATACTTCTATGCTAAGGCAATTATATCAAACTTCATGAATAAGAAATTTGGTAATGTAATAAATTGATCTTCTGGGAGATGCTGATTTTTCTTTGTATGCTTTATGGCTCTGGTCTGTGTCTCAGGAATATTTTCATATCCCATCTGAGATAGAGTAGAATTACAATGAGAAGTATAAAAAAAGAAAACATGACTTGTTACATTGGCACTCTGTGTTACATTTGTTGCTTGGCTATGTTTAGATACTATTATTATGGTTTTGACTTTTTTTTCTGCATTTATGTGTTTATTTTGTACTGCTAGACACATACGTGGAGACCAAGTTATGCATCCTGTAATTTAATATTGAAATGATCAATTATGAAAGTGATTAGCAGATGTTTTCTTTATTCATTCTCCTAGCTTTGCTAATGCATGCAATTAGAATAGTCAGTATTTTCATGAAATGTTGACAGTACAATTGCCACATTATCTTACAAAGATCTCAGAAAAAACTACCAAGCACGAAGTACCAATTAAAGTGTAAATCCTTTGATTTCCAATTTAAATTTATAATTTATTTGTGTACAAAATAAGAATACAAATTCTGAATAGGTATATATGCATGAGTCTGAAAGACTTTGGTAGTTTTTATGCATCACTGGTAGGTTCAATGGCAAGGTAGGAATGTTATTTTGCGAGTGCTTATCCATATGTGGGTCTCACTGCTTATAAGTCATTTTGTTCCTTGTAAAGGCCCTAGGCTGCTGAGCACAGGCCTAAACTTCTGTTGGCCTCCTGCTTCCGCATACTTATTGATACTAAAGTCATTTCTTTTTATCATCAATTAGATTGAGTATAACACCTGGAAAACATAGGCTATTTTAAAGACTAACATTGATAACAGGTTATAAAAATAACCCAAGTTCAATTAATATATTCACTTCTGATATTCATACTATTTGAAGATAAAAGGCCATGGAAGTAAATATGGGATATCATCCAATTATATGAAATTATATCTTAATTAAGTACAAAGGGGAACACTTTAGCTTTAGAAATCTGGAAATGAATTATGAGCTTAAAAATTTATAATACTTTCATGGCTTGAAAAATTTCATTTTCACAGCTCTAACTTCTTCATTTCATGTTTACACCATTTCAATAATTTTGTAATTTCTCTACCTGCATATAAGATCTTAGCTCTCTATGTTTAGGCTGATGCTGTAGCTATTTTACTAGAATCCAAGTCATGTCTTAGTTCCATTCTTCACAAAAAGCTAGGTGGCCCCCAAATGCCCATCTCATAAAGCCAAGTTTCTTCGCTTGCCTCCAGAGCCTTCCGCAAACTGATCTCAATCTGTCCATTCACGAGCTGGGTTCTCCATCAAGTGCCAGACATATCAGACCCTTGGCCTTCCTCAACAACTCGTGCCGCTCTTGAGCCTCGGCAGTTCTTTGGGTTGCTGCCTCTGTGTGGAATAGTCTTGCCCATCTTTTCCTTGCTGTACCTCCACTCATCCTCCTAGGTCCAGCTCAAAGGCATGTTTACTTTGACACCTCCAAGATGGAATCATTCTTTCGTATGGAATATTGGGAGCATGTGTTATGTATTTTAATAATCGTATCTAATTTAATGATAAACAGCAACGATGAGAAAGCACCAGAAGCATGAACTCTGAAGTCTGAGAGAGTTAGGATTAATTTATGTTTGCTCCTAAAATGGTGATTTGGGGAATTCTACTTAAATTTAATTAATTAATTTAATTAAATAAATAAATTAATTAATTAATTAATTTAATTCTACTTAAAAATAAATCGGCTTAAATTTTCTAATCAAAAAAACCAAGGATAATAATAGGACTCGTTTTGTGGGTTTATTTTGAGTATTAAATTAGATCATGCATATAAAACGTTGTGCATAGTGTCTGGAATATGTATCCATTTTTATTTCTTTACAGTTACTGTTCTAGGGAAAACACTAAACCTTTGATGTGCCTGTCTCCTGAATCATATTAGGCAAAACTTTTTTGATCTCTTCCCAATAGTAATTCAAAACACATGTCTCTTTGTATCATATAAACTATTTTATTAAAAACACTGAATTACGAATTTGTAAGAGCTTTGTATTTTTAGCATTTCTTAGATTTTACATACAATAATGTATCAAAACATCCTAGTTGGGTATAAATGAAACACCTAGATTGAATCTGATCAATCAAGATAAGATAAACTCTTGGAAACATTTGATATCATTAGAGAATCTCTGAGTTTTACTTTTAGGTACATATACCATGGATAAGGTGTAATATTAATGTTGCTACTGGTAATGATGATAATTATCTCCTATTAAATACTTTTAATCTGACAAGCACTAACTCAGAAAACCTTCAGAATATTTGGACACTATTGTTATCCTTATTTTATGGATGAATGAATCTATTTTAAATTCATTTAAGAATATAACATTAATAACTTTAAAAATATAACAACACATTTTGTCCATGTGACAAATGAGCGACTTTTAAAAGGTCTCTTATGCAAAACAACTAGTGTTTGGGTGAAGGGTATTCTAAAGACCTTTCTGGGTTGGCAGAAGTAAGGGAAACTGCAAGACCCTTCCTGCCCAAATAAACAAAGCTGGAGCAAAAAGTCTTGAACGCTTAGAAAATGCCAATAACTGCTTGATCTGAGAGGGAGTGACAATATCTGCACTGTAATTAAATTCCTAGTTCTGGGCCAGGGGCGGTTTATTAGAGCTAAATCTGATATGACCGCTTTAAATTTGAAATCTTATAAAAGGATTAAAGTGCCCAAGGTTGGCAACATCTCCAGGTTTGTGACAAAGCCAATTGTGTTGTCTCTCTGAAGTAAGGGCTTCAGAATTGCCACTGATGAAAACTAGTGACATCTGAATTAGAGTCAAAGATGACCAAGCACTGAAGAAAATTGCCACCATGAGCGAGAATCATCAGGAAAAATAGAGATTTAAATCCCTCAGAAGCCGGTAGGTATTAGAAATACCAGACGCAGAATGTAAAATAACTACATACAAATTTTTTTTAAAGACTCGTGGGATCACAAAACTGAGCGATATGAGACTATCAAAAATGGTCTTTTTCAAATACATGTGAAAAAGAATCAAAGGAAGTCTTCAGAAGAAAATGAGACAGTTAAGAGGGAAAAAAAAGAGAAAAAGATGGGTGGACTAAATAGCAGGTAACAAGATGCAACATAAAGGAAACTAGGGAATGGAAGATCTGAAAAAAATATCCATATCATTTAGAGACAGAAGATGGAAAATATTTTTTTTAATGTTAAAAACTTTGGAGGAAAACAGAATCTCTAACATATGTCTAGTGAGTGTTTTCAGAGGATAGGATAGAGGAAAGGCAGATGAGGTTGCTATAATTATAATGAAAATAATTTTCCAGAACTGAAGAAAAATAAGAACCTATATTTATTAAATCACAATTCATACCAAACAGGATAGGGTAAAGCAAGAATAACCACAGACAATTTCTCAATAGCCCCAAATATATTTGAAAAGAATAAACTATCTTTAAATTCATGAAAGAAATTATCAACTTAGAATTTGGTACCTATAAAATATCTTTTTTTTAAATGTTTATTTATTTTTGAGAAAGCACAATTGGGGTGGGGGCAGAGAGAGTGGGGCGGGGGGGAGCACAGGATCCGAAGCGGGCTCTGCCCTGTCAAGCTGATAGCAGGGACCCTGACGTGGGGCTCGAACTCATGAACCACGAGATCATGACCTGAGCAGAGTTCAGACGATCAACTGACTGAGCCACGCAGGTGTCTCTAAAATATATCTTTTCAACCAATTTGGGAAGTATTGACATTTTCACAATATTAAGTCATCTGATCCAGAAATATGAAATGACTTTCCTATTTAAGTTTTCTTTAAATTTTTTAACAATTTTTGTGGTTTTCAGAATATGTTTTACATTTTGCTTTTTAAATTTATCCCTGAATATTTTATCCTTTTTGATGCTATTATATATGAAATTGTTTTCTTATTTTCATTTTTTGTTTGTTCATTCCTACCTCACAGAAATACAATACTTCCCAAAATTGATTTACAGATTCAAGGCAATTCTTACCAACATCCCAGATACCTTTTCTTTTTCTTATATTTAGAAATATAAGAGAACCAGAATAACAAAAGCAATCTTGTTAAAAAAAATCACCGTTGCAAGACTCACACTTCCTAACTTCGAAACTTACTAGAAAGTTCAGTAATCAAAACAGGATAGTGTTAGAATAAGAATAGACACACAGATCAATGAAATAGAATTGAGAGTCTAGAAGTAAAACTCACATTTATGGCTAATGGATTTTTGACTACTGTACCAAGACAATGGAAAGAGAGAAATCTTTTCAACAAATGGTACCAAATTACCTGTATGTCTACTTGCAAAAGAATGAAGTTGGACCAATACTTCATGCCATGCACGAAACTTAACTCAAAATGGATTGAAGACCTAAAAGTAAGAACAAAAACAATAAAATTGGTGGAATAAAATCTATGAGTACAACTTTATAGCCTGGGATTATATAGTGATTTCTTAGTTGTGACACCAAAAGCGTAAGTAACAAAAGAAAAAAATCAAATATATTGGATGTTATCAAAATTAAAAATTTTGTGCTGTAAGAACACCAGCAAGAAAGTGAAAACACAATCCACTGAATGAGACAAAATATTTACAAATCATGTATCTGTTGTGAGACTTAGATCCAAAATATTTTTTAAAAACTTATATATCAACAATAAAAAGAAAAGTAACCCAATTCTAAAAATAGGAAAGGTTTAGAACAAACATTTCTCCAATGAAGATATATAACTGACCATTAAACATGTGAAAAGATGCTCAACATCACTAGGCATTAGGGAAATACAAATAGAAACCACAATAAATTTATCACTTCATACCTGCTTAGGTCAGCTAGCATCAAAAAGACAGACACTAACACATGTTTGTAAGATACAGAGGATGTACATTGGCAGTGGAGTTGTAAAATGGTGCAGCCACTTTGGAAAACAGTTTGGCAGTTCTTCAAATTAAATAGTCTTAAGACCCAGAAATTCCACTCCTAGGTGTTTGACTAAGTGAGTTGAAATATATCCACACAAAAACTTGTGCATGAATGTTCATATAATAACAAAAAAGTGGGAATAATCTAAATTTCCATCATATGATGAATGCCTAGACAAAATACCCATAAAATGGAACATTATTTGGCCATAAAAAGAAAATAAACATTGATACATGCTGCAGTGTGAAGGCACTTTGGAAATATGTACTAAGTCAAAGACACCAGACACAAAAGGCCATATCTTTTATGATTCCATTTATATGAAATGTCCAGAAAAGGCAACTGCATATAGATAGAGAGAAGGTAAGTAGTTACTAGGGGAAGGGGGGGAATGGATATGAGACTTGTTGGGGGGTTGATGAAATATTCTAAAATTAGATAGTGATTGTGATTGCACAACTTCATGAATATACTAAAAACAACTGAAATGTATACTTTAAAATGGTGGGTCTTATTGCATATATATCAGATCTCAATAAAACTATTATAAGAATATAAATGTATATGTGACACTTGAAGGTATGTGAACACTGGTTGAATAGTTGATGATACTAAGGAATCATTTTTAATTTTTTAAAGCATGACAATGTTACTGTGGAATGCTTTAAAACAAGACCAGCTATGATTTGATCATTGTTGGATATAATTGATAGATACATGGGGGTTTATTATTTTGTTTTCTACCTTTGAAGAAGGTTGATTATCTAAATTTTCCAGCAAAATGAGGGAAAAACAAGAGTAACATTTATAGATAGATAAATGTTATCTATAGATAGTATAATTATCAGCATGAAAAAGACTCTAGCTCCCAAAGAATTTCTTAGAAATAATAAAAAGCATGATAAGTTGGTTGTATAGATGATCATTGTACAAAATATCAATTGCATTTCAATACAGAAGCTATAGTGCAGTGCAGTATTTAAGATGATAATTTAGACTTAATATTTTGTTCAAAACAGAAGATTTTAAAGACAGAGAGCCTCTTGATTTGGTCATAAAGTGGCATTAGGCTTTTAATGCACAGAGTTGACCACAGACTAATAAAATTATCACATTGACATAAAATTCATAATAGAAAGTGAAAAATTGCCTAAAATAACACTACCCTTTGTGAGAAAGTTGGTAAGAATTTCAAATAATACAGAAGGTTCCATTCCAAGAACTATCCATATCAGATATTCATTTATCCTTCTAAACCAAAAACAAACAGTAAATTTCAGATAAGAGTATTTGCTATTCTCATGTTATATCAGTGTGTCATGTAACTTAATTAACACTTTATCTCTTTAATGACTTAGCAGTTCTAGTTTAAAAAATGCTTTCTGTAAATCTACTCTGTCTTATAACATGTTACATTCTCAGTTTGACTTTAGGATGAGGTTTTTATTTTACTTAAGAGATGAAAGCCAGTGTCGGGGGTGGGGGGACGTATAAAGCATCTCTTAAGGAACATTGAGTAAAACCAAACTATCTTCTTATTCCTCACATAGAAATGTATTAAATCCTATAAAAATTGTTGGATATTAATGATTAGAAAATGTAGTACCAGCACACATTCAGTAAAATAATCTTTGCCACCACAACCTGGGGACCAAATACTAGCCTAACAAGGTATAATATCTAACTGAAAATAACAACTAACTAACTGAAAATAAGAAATAACTGCTGGTACTTGCATATTCAAATGATTCCTATAAATTCTAGAATTATAATGATTTTTCTCTCTTAAATTGTTGTATCAATATTTTAATTCTAACTAGGAAATACATAGCCTTTGAAAAAGTAATTATAGCTTCTTCCATTAAAAAATGAACTAAGAGGACTGATTTATCTCTTTGAGCGACTGAAATATTTTAATTTCTTATTGGGTGAATTAAATGGCATGTTTATTTTTTTATGGAACATATAACTGTTTGTTAGTAGAGAAGTTGCCTTCCTTAGAGTAAAATGTCAAGGACAGTATGGGATTACTTATATAACTTATGAGTACAAAAGTATCAATAAAAGTCTTACATAAATTATAGCGAATATTCAGTAATTCACAAATATAACTACGTAAGCCATGATGAATTTGATGATAGAGGTATGTCATTTGAGAATTGTTCAAAATCATGAAAATCTTCAATTCAATGATAAAATTTAGAATGTATTCTGAGTACACTACTTACTGTTAACAAATCTATTACTAGCATTCTCGGTCTGAGTTTCCTAATCTTTACTGAGAAAGATATTAAGGCATTATAGCAAGTTATTATTTATTCAACATGTACTGTTTCGTAAAGAGCAGTGTACAAGCCATTTGCATCAGAACAGATGCCTTGATCTCACACTGGACTTTTATGACTCAGAATATTTGGCCATTGTATCCAGAAAAACTACATTTTAAACAGATTCCCTGGTGATTGTTATATACCCTTCTATTTAAGGATAATGGCCTTAAGGAGAACACTTTGAGATTTCTCCATTGCTTTATGGAATCCTTACCTGTGGCTAGTTATCAAACCATGAAAGTCAGTGTCTTATAATACAAGGAGAATGTAATGGAAGTATTATTCTAGCTCTGTACTAATTTATGTGACCTTGGGTAAATCACTTCTCTTGTCTAGGCTTTAGTTTCCCCAACTATAGAATGAGGGATTAAACTAGATGACTTTTGATGAGCCTTTTGGTTTTACAATTCTATTCAAATTCAGTATGAAGAATGCTACGAGCTTATTCCTATGCTACATACAAGGGATGTCAACATTTCATCACACATATGGGCACACATAATTCCTGTTCTCATCTCTAGTTAAAATTTATTGTGATTTTACATGTAGAGACATTAGAAAGAAGACATATGTAAAGCTATGTTAAGAGAAATAGCATTGTCATTAATTAGTACAGAGCTTTCCATTCCCCTGCCTCTGGAATAAGTTTGAAATGGAGTTCTGAAGTCTGGTTGTTTTCAGATATATAGCATCTGGAGTAGTCACAAAGAGGTGATGAAATTTCTTTTTTAATAAGCATAATTTAGGGGTGCCTGGGTGACTCAGTCGGTTGAGGTTGAGCATTCGACTTCAGCTCAGGTCATGGTCTCGTGGCTCATGAGTTTGAACCCCCTGTCGGTCTCTGTGCTGATAGCTCAGAGCCTGGAGCCTCCTTCAGATTCTGTGTCTCCCTCTCTATCTCAGCTCCTCCCCCACTCATTCTCTGTCTCTGTCTCTCTCTCTCCAAAATAAATAAACATTAAAAAATATTTTTTAAAAAAGGCATAACTTGGGGCACCTGGGTGGCTCAGTTGGTTAAGCGACCAACTCTTGGTTTCGGCTCAGGCCATGATTTTGCGGTTTCATGAGTTTGAGCCCCACATGGTTCTCCACATTGATGGCACAGAGCCTGCTTGGGATTCTCTCTCTCTCCCTCTTCCTCTGCCCCTCTCCCACTTGTGCTGTCTATGTCTCTCTCAAGAATAAATAAACTTTAAAAAAAGCACAATTTGACATGAACTCTTTTTCTCCAGAGAAACTGAGAGAAATTGAAAATACTGGATCTGAGAACCCTGGACTAAGTTTTACTATGAATCTATGAAAAAATATTTATGTTAAAATATCCATTTGAAATGCATTGCATACTGTAAACAAAATGATTTGGAATTTATAGCATATAAATATTGAAAAACAAAAAGCTCCTGTATGCTTTCTACCACTATGTCCTCTCAGAGCCTTGGATTTCACCTTGCATCACAGAAGAATATAACACTCTGTGGAGTACAATAGGGAATCTGTCGAAACATTACACAGCTGGCATGGCCCAGGCACCAAATAATACAACTATGTAGTTCATAGTCAAATGTTGTTCCATACCTATTGGGAAAGATTCCTTCCACAGCTAAGATCTATAAAACTCAAATCCCTTTGGTTTTAGAAGCTTGTTGAACTTTATATACATAGGAACAAAACTCTACTAAAATAACTTCTTTGGCCCAAATAAAGGATAATAGATCAGTCACTCATTGACTATTTCTGCAGTTCCAAAAAGAGGCCTATGGAAGTCTTCCTTTGTTATTCGCTGGAGATCAACAGCACTTTCTGCCATTTCAGCTGTTTTTCTTTGCATGATGAAATTAAATTTCCACGTCTACCCTTGTAAGAGCATCTTCTGAATTCCAATGTGTTGATTTAGGTGTGTGATTTTCCAAACAGTCTTTCAGAGCTTTGGAAATATTCCATTCACATCTCTGAGCACTGTATTTCTACATTTGTTTTCTTTTATTTGATTTCAAACTTACTCTGTGTCGGGGAAAAAAAACCTGCCTAATATCTATACATATTTTGACAGCTTTTCTTCAACATAGACTGGGTTTCTTTTCCCCTGTTTGATTATGGATTTGTAAAGTTTCATTTTGAGTGTTCAAACAATTAGTGTCAAGTGGGTATGCCATTTAAAAGTCACTGATTTTCTCTCCATGTATTCCTTAACTTTCTTTTTATGATTTGTTTTGGTTCTTTTAGGATTATTTACTCTTTTCTTCTTCTTTTAGATTGAATAGTTCCCAATTACTCTTAGTTCAACTCTGAACAAAAAGAACCAATAAAAAAAGAATTCATAAATCAATCACATACATCAAGAGACAAAGGTGACCACAGAGCTTGTGAGGGAAGCAACTTGTATTAGGTGAGCTAATAGTACCTCTGATAACTAACACATTGAAAAATATTAGTGACTTTTACAATAAAAACTTACTTCTTGTTCATACAGCTGCGTAATAAAAGTGTTCTTGATTAGGGGTTGGGTAAGTTTTCTGTCCTATCATTTAGAGATTAGTCTAGGAGACACTATCTTATTCTGCCAGTTAGTACACAAGGGAAGAAATGATGGAGAATGAATAACTTCTTCTCATCCAATCTGACTTGGAGGTGATGTATGTCTCTTTTCTTATTCTAGGGGTGGAGACTAGTCAGATGGTTCCATGTAGCTTCAAAGGAATCTCGAAATTGTAGCACCTGTCTTAACAGATGACTCTTAGGAACAGTTAACACCAATATGGAAAAAAAAAAGGCACAAATATTTGTTGGACTATGAGCTGTTTCTTCTACTTAACAGAGGTGAATGAAGACCTAATATCAAATGTACGAATTCACACTTAATATCCATTATTCTCAGCTGTATATTCTTTTATCAAAGGCACCTTTTGAAGCTAAATACTTATTCTCCATTGCAAAGACAACCATGCTATCTAAAATGTATATAGTTCAGAGCAGTTCTTATATTTTGAATTGTCCGTGTGTCTCAGTATTTGGAAATATTATAATTACTTAGATATTAATTAAAAACTAAATAGTACAGACCTTCACTTTTAACAAGCATTTATTAATTAACTACCTGACTTAATATAACAATGGGTGGTGCTTTCATCATGCTGTAGTAAAAGTGATAAAATACTTTATTTGCTGTGTGAGGAATTTATAAGTTAGTTATCTCTTTGGTTCTAATTTACTCAGTTGCAAAATGCAACTTCCAGTACAGTTGTAATGAGACCACCAAAGGAAACAACCTTAAAGTTTATATTACATTTTATTGCACAGAGAAAAATTCTTCATGCATTTTTGTCTTATCTAGGGACTTATATATTCAATGAACAAAAGAAAGGAAGGAAAGGGGAGGAAAAGAAATAAGGATACAAAAGGGAAAGGGAATATAAAGGAAAAGAAAGGAAAGAGAAGCAAATGAGCTAATGTAATTTGGAGCAGGGAGCTTTCATTTTATTTTGCCTTTGAGATCAGGGTCTCTGTCATTGGCACTTTGGTATTTAGAGCAGTGCCTAAATAGTGTCTCATACTTAATTGAGAGTTAGAAAATGTTAATTTGAATGGAATTATTTATATCATAATTATAATGGGAAATATATGTTAGGATGATGGCCAAGTGTATCATTTAGGTGTGTTATATACTTAAATAGCATTGTAGAAAGAGGTACTTATGCTCTGACCAAAGAAATCTTTGGAGGAAAGAAATGTGTACTTCAGAAATTCTTTCAATTATACAAATAATTCTACAAATTTATATTCCATTTAAAAAATAAACATTGGCATGAGTAAATATAGTAGAGAAAAGAAAGAATTAATCAAGTGTTAAAATTTTTTTTCACTCCCTGAGCAAATTTGATCTTTAAATTAGAATGCCTCAAATAAAATTTCACTTTCTATTGAAGAAACAATTCAATCATTATCATAGGTCCTTTTCGTTATGCAATTAAATATTACACTCTTGTTTTTTTAAGAGACAGAGAGTGTTAGTGGGGGAGAGGGGGAGAGAGAGAGAGAGAGAGAGAGAATCTTAAGCAGAGTCCATGCTCTGTGTGGATCCCAACACAGGGCTCAATCCCACGACCCTGAGATCATGACCTGATTCAAAACCAAAAGTTGGACGCTCAACTGATGGAGCCATCCAGGTGCCCCCAAATATTGCAATCTTATAAATAATTGAGAATCTTTAAAAACTCCTAATTAGGAAAATTGTTAACATGTAAGGTCTACTGAACTGCTGAAATCACAAGCATATTCTTGTGTGATCATTAATGCTTTGTCTTCTAAGAGGAAGATGTTCTTTTTATACATGGAAAAATGAAATGATAATTTACAATGTATCTCTTTAATTTACAAAGATGGACTGAAACTTTAGATATTTTTCATGAGAGAGATCATTTAAGAAATATATATGAAATATATACTCAAAGTGTTTTAGTTTGGGGAAGTACCAAGTGTTTACTCAAAATTTCTGTTTGAATATCAGAAATATTATCATTAGATTCTTATCATTGCAATACAATGAGTGCTTTCCCTTTTGGAAATTAACCCGCTGTCATTCCATAAGAAAACCTGAAAGAATGAGGGACGTCTGGGTGGCTCAGTCGGTTGAGCGTCTGACTTCAGCTCAGGTCATGATCTTGTGGTTTGTGAGTTTGAGCCCAGTGTCGGGCTCTGTGCTGACAGCTCAGAGCCTGGAGCCTGCTTTGGATTCTGTGTCTCCCTCTCTCTCTCTGCCCCTTCTCCGTTAATGCTTTCTCTCTCTCTCTCTCTGTCAAAAATAAATAAACACTAAAAAAAGAAAACCTGAAAGAATGCAGTTTTTTCCAATAAATTAAAAATTCTCTCTCAATATTAATTTCTCTCTCTCTCTCTCTCTCTCTCTCTCCACACACACAGCATTTTACATAAAATAATTACATTATGAAATCAATGAATTAAAGTTAACTACACTTCTCCTCACAATATCTACATTACTGAAACAACTGCTTTTCACAGAAACAGAATCTGTTTAACATACCTATGCAGACAGGTGCATGTTTTAACATCCTTGTTACTTAATTTTTTTCTTCAGATTTCCCAGGATTTATGATTAACTAGTTATGGATTTCAGGACAAGTCACATTGCATAACAGGTTTTCTGGGAAAGATATTTAGTCTCCAGATCTGGATGCAACACTTAACATAAAAGATGAAGTATTGCTCCCCCAAATGTTAAAAATCGATTTAACAAAATGTCTACTTTTATTGTTATAAGATTCAGATATCTTCTTTTAAGCAACCACAAGGCTCAAGGTTGCATTAGATAAGTAATTTAATAATCACTAAATATTCAGTGGTAAGGAAGTTACCTTTTTACTATTACTCTCAATTATAGCTCTACCTATCAATTTAAATGACAGTTACTAATGTGTCATTTAAAATTAACAGCTTAGCCAGTGTTTCTCAATTATTCTGAGATTAATGTTTCCCAAGGTACTAGTAGCAGGAGAAAAATATATCTTGACACATTTTATGAGTAGAATTGAAAGAAAATTATGTCAAAAACGATTTGGATAGACATTTAGTATCTCCTTTCTATGTTAAGAACATAGTGTCTCCAGTTATTCAGAATTAAGATAAATTAATATAAATTTACATACACTTTTAGGAAAAAAATATCCAAAATTAGAATCAAATTGTTTGAAATTGAAGTTAGCATTTGAAACAAGAGATATGGCAGCTGCAAATTAGTTTTGAACATGCTATGTATATTTTATTTATTTGGTTTTTGTTCATATAAGAAAAACTGCATAGCACAAAATTGATGAGCAAGGAAATAAATGTTTGTTGATTTTGTATTTAAGAGAAGATGGCAAAACAGGAAAGGCTTCTGACTTCTTTCACTGAACACAGTCTAGAGATGCTATAGAATGAGGATGTATTTTTTTTAATGTTTATTTATTTTTGAGACAGAGAGAGACAGAGCATGAATGGGGGAGGGTCAGAGAGAGAGGGAGACACAGAATCTGAAGCAGGCTCCAGGCTCTGAGCTATCAGCACAGAGCCCGACGTGGGGCTCGAACTCACAGACCGTAAGATCATCACCTGAGCCGAAGTCGGACACTTAACCGACTGAGCCACCCAGGCACCCCTAGAATCAGGATGTATTTTATGCACTCCAATATATGCCACTGATGGAAGATACCCATTGTTAGAGGTGCCACATTAGACATTTTGAGGATCACTGTCTATTACCATTTCAGAGCAGGAAGCTGGAATATCATACCAATGAAATCTGCAAAAAAAAAAAAGACGGATAAAGAGATGAGAAATATTTTCAGGAATATGGGTGACAAGAGTTGAAGTAATATTTCTGTGTAATAAAAACCCTGGAAGAGGAGAAAAGGATGTGGAGAGAGTAATAATAATTTTAAAAATAATGTATCTGCACTACATGTTCAATGCAAGATTGTTCACAATATCCAAGACATGTCCCTCAGTTGATGAATGGATAAAGATTTGTGATATATATACAATAGAATACTATTCAGTCTCAAAAAATAAGGGAATTTTGCCATTTGTGACAACCTGGATGGACCTGGAGGGCATTGTTCTAAGTGAAATCAGCCAGATACTGAAGACAAATAGTACATTATCCCATTTAAACGAGGAGTCTAAAATTGTCAAACTCATAGAAACAGTAGAATAGTGGTGGCCAGGGTCAAGGGGAGGAGTAAACAGGAAAGCATCAGTCAAAGTGTGCAGAGTTTCAGTTATGCAGGAGTAATTTAGTCCTACAGATCTTATTGTACAGCATAGAGACCATCGTTAACAATACTGAATTCAGATGCAAACAGGGTGGAGCCATAATGCAGCTGGCCTAATCTAACCTGGCAAATGTACAGTCGGATGGAATTGGAGAAGCATTTGGAATTGGACAGCTTTGAATTCAATTTTGTTGCAACAAAAGATTGCTAGAGCAGTGTCACGGTCCCTCACCTGTATAACCATATATCAATAGCTATTCAATCTCTAAAAGATTTACTTCCTATACTGAACTACTAAAGATTTTGCTGACAGATGAGAACAGTTAAGTATTGGGCATGGGGCTTTTACAGAGAGAATAAACAATGGTGGAAAATGTTGCTCAAATTATACATACAAGAGCTGACATTTGGTGTACGCAGGTTGAAAATGCTAAAAAAAAAAAAAAAACTAGCCTATATTGACGAAAAGGAGTTAAGCTTTCTTTTTCATTGATATGGACCAAATATGTTTAGATGAGTACTTGTCATTCAGGGAGACTCTGCATTAACTTTGATTCAAATATTGACATTGAAAAATAAGAGAAATGGCCAATTGGATGGGGAAAACTGAACCCTATTCCTTACAACTTAACAATTCTCCATGTATCTTATAATGGATACCCCCTAATTAAACTTTAATAATGGATAACAGACCTGCTGTATTATATATATCTTATATTAGAAACACTGTATGAGGATAGCGGTACTACTTCTACTGATTCTAGTTTAACCTGTAAGAATAATATGACATATGATAATGGATATTCACAAAAAATATATTGACCTATGAAGAAAAAATCCAACTCAAAACCTTAGACTACCAAGTCCCTAGTCTTAATTATGCATTAGGTACCTACTGGGAAAAAATGAAAGGAGCTGAAGAATAGTTATCAAATTGGTAAAGCACTTGGAAAAAACAAGCTACTAAAACATATCAATAATTTGTAAAGTTTTTGTAGAATTAAGGAGAATCCTTACACACAGCTACCAAGAATCTGCTTTAACTGTGTATTGCTGGCTATTTTCAAAAACTATTAATCTAAAGCTAAGATCCTTAACTTTATAATTCACCCTATTGTAACATTAATCATTGCTTTCATATCTATGTTATGCATACATTTGTACTTGTTGGCTATATACAAATTAAGAAAAACTCAAAAAGAAATTAATACTGCCATGCAAGTTAATTTTTGCCATGCAAAAAATCTGATACTATAAGTGGCATCAAAAGTTGGAATGCGGGGCGCCTGGGTGGCGCAGTCGGTTAAGCGTCCGACTTCAGCCAGGTCACGATCTCGCGGTCCGTGAGTTCGAGCCCCGCGTCAGGCTCTGGGCTGATGGCTCAGAGCCTGGAGCCTGTTTCCGATTCTGTGTCTCCCTCTCTCTCTGCCCCTCCCCCGTTCATGCTCTGTCTCTCCCTGTCCCAAAAATAAATAAACGTTGAAAAAAAAAATTAAAAAAAAAAAAAGTTGGAATGCTTGTGAGAAATTGAATTTAATTTAATCTTACTGAGGAATGTTTAAGACTGTGACTAAACTATATGCACTGTCAAGAAGATGCACTGTTAGGGGTAGCCCTAGGAGGTACTGATAAAGAATTACAAAAATCATGTCAGAGTAAACTTATTGTAACTGCTGATGCAAATCGAACAGGTATTGACTGTTTGCTGGGAGTACAATGATGTATGACAACTGGAACTTCAATTTCTTAAAACAGAGAAAAAATTCACTACACCTTTGTAGCCATTGCGGGCTACTTTCACGGATTCTGTTTCTCTTTATCCTTTTTTCCCCTCCTTCAATAATAAGCTTAGCGAATCCAATTTTTTTGAATTGGCACGTTCTTTGGGTTGCATTTTTTTTTTTTTTTACTTCTCTAACAGCTGCAAAGTATAGCCACAACTGAATTTTTCAAAGGTAATTTTTAAAAAAAAATTTTGTAGTTCTATTATTTATTTTTGAGAGAGAGAGAGAGAGAGAGAGAGAGAGAGAGAGAGAGAGAGACAGTGTGTGAGCAGGGGAGGGGCAGAGAAAGAGGGAGACACAGAATCCAGAGCAGCTCCAGGCTCTGAGCTGAACTAACAAGCTGTGAGATCATGACTTGAGCTGAAGTCGGATGCTTAACCAACTGAGCCACCCAGGCGCCCCTGAATTTTTCAAAAATGTCAGATCTAGGGCACTGGGTGGTTCAGTTGGTTAAACATCTGACACTTGATCTTGGCTCAGGTCATGATCTCTGGGTTTGTGAGTTTGAGCCCTGCATCAGAATCCTTGAGATTCTGTCTTTTCCTGTCTCTCTCTGTCTGCCCCTCTCCTACTCTCTCTCTGTCTCAAAATTAATAAATAAACTTAAAAAAACAACAACAAAAATGTCAAATCCCTCTTCATCAGCAAAATCCTTATAGATACTGTGATCCCAAGTTGTAGGAGCGGGTCCCTGGAATGTTCAAAATGTAATGTGCTTGTTATTGAGCTGGTCCAACATCTTGAGCAACTGAAGTTCAATCCTGTTGGAGATCATCAGGGGAGTTGTGTAGAATTTCCATTAGAATTGCCTTTCTGAGAAACAGAAAAGAGAAGTATTTATCCTCTCATCTCTGTGAAGCCCCAGTTTGTCAAGTTATGACCTATAGACAGCTAACTCCACTGCAGTTCCAATCTCCTGTATGTGTCAGAAAAGACCTCCCATCCTGGCAGTAAAGAAGCCCTGGGCAGAAAGCCAGAGATAGATAGTGTAGTTGAGGCAAGGTCTGTCAAGTTTTCTCCACACACAGATGCTTACCAGATTTGGAGTAAAAAGATACGCAGTTAGGAGGGTCACAATAAGTTTCTGGTATGATGCCTTCTCACTACCCATAAAATTATCATGTGCATTTTCAATTTTTTTAAAGCTTATTGAGGCAGAGGACAGAAGCAGGGGAGGGGCAGAGAGAGAGGGAGAGAGAGAATCCCAAGCAGGCTCCACACTGGCAGCATGGAACCAGACATGGGGCTCGAATTCACAAACCATGAGATCATGACCAGAGAGGAAAACCAACCGACTGAACCACGTAGGCACCCCCATTTTCACCTTTATTGTATTAATGGGGTGAGATTTGTTAATAAATTATATCATGTATAATCATAATTACATTCCCCATATAAACTTTACTTGGGCATGATGTACAAATAATACATACCTGGATACAACTAATAATTTATTTAAGATATTTATATATATAATTAATGAGAGAAGTTATCTCTAGTTTATTTTTTCTTATTTTCGATCTTGATATTGCCAGTTTCTTCAAAAAAAGTACACATTTATACTCTGGAAGGAATTAAATAACAAACTTTACTTAACAGTTCTTAACACATATTTAATACTTAATAGAGTTTAGTTCTTTGGGAAGTTTTTAATTTTAATTCATAATTATCTATGCATATTTGTTATCTCTTTTTGAATAAGCCTTCACAATTTATATTATTATTTTTTGAATATGTCCATTTTATTAAAATGGCAAAATTAAAACTAAAGTTACATACAGCATTCCAATTTATAAAATGTCTTTTGAATCTGTGATTATGATTTGTTAATAATTTATTATGTTATGCATATAATTTTATTCATTTTTCCCCTTAGATTAGAATTGCTAAAGATTTGCTTAATTTATTAGGATTTCAAAACACAACTCATGGTTTTTATTTATAAATTCCACTGTTATTTTTTAGTGTCTAATTTAACATATAGCTGCTTTCATTAATAACTTCTGCCTACTTGTCTTTGAAAATCAATATACTTTGCCAACAACTCACAAAGCTACATAAAATCAATCTTTTGATTTGATAAAAAGAAATATTTACTACTTTAAATTTCCAGAAATACAGCTTTGGCCCCATTTCATAAGTTTTGTTAAATGGCAGAATTTTGTTAATTTACAAATCATTTGTATTAGCAATTTTGTATCTTTTTTTTGAAATGAGGGTTATTTGAAGGTGTAATGCTTATATATGTGTAGGAATCATTGTCATTGACTTTGTGAGAGTCATCAGGCCTCTTCACCAAAAAACATACACACATGTGCACCATTACTCAAAATTTTACAATAATGCCAAGATGCCTATCAATCACCTAAATTTGAACCAATTAGAAACTCACAATTAAAATAACTTTTAATAATTTCTACACAATTACTATTTATTTGTTTCTTTTTTTATTTTTCACATTTATCTGATTTTTCTAACAGGTTTGGTTGTAAATTTCTACTTTGGGGATTATATTAAAAGTGATTATTTGAAAAGAGATATAAATTTTTCTGTATATTTAAGTATAGATATTAAGTATATAGTACATGGCCTGTATTTTAGGAAGTTAGTCATCGAAACATTATGAATTGCATTATTTGGATTTACTATACAATTTTTATCTTTTTTATACTTCAAAATATCTTAGTCTAAAAAATACATGTTAAAGGATACTGCCTTAATACACAGGTTTTTGGATTTCTAAGAGTTTCTGTCTTATATATTTTGCTACGTATATATATAGGACTTCATACTTTCATTTGTATACTGACATCAATTTAATGGGATCGATTCTTTGATTTCTCTTTCTGTGGCTTCATTGTTGGTGTAATAGGAATGCAACTGATTTCCATGCATTGATTTTGTATCCTGCAACTTTGCTGAATTCATGAATCAATTCTAGAGGTTTTTGGTGGAATCTTTTGGGTTTTCCATATAGAGTATCATGTCATCTGCAAAGAGTGAAAGTTTGATCTCCTCCTGGCCGATTTGGATGCTTTTTATTTCTTAGTGTTGTCTGATTGCAGAGTCTAAGACTTCCAATACTATGTTGAATAACAGTGGCAAGAGTGGACATCCCTGTCTTGTTCCTGACTTTAGGGGGGAAAGCTCTCAGTTTTTCCCCATTAAGGATGATATTAGCATTGGGTCGTTCATATATGGCTTTTTATTATCATGAGGTATTCTCCTTCTATCCCTACTTTCTTGAGGGTTTTTATCAAGAAAGGATACTGTATTTTGTCAAATGCTTTCTCTGCATCTATTGAGAGGGTCATATGATTCTTGTCCTTTCTTTTATTGATGTGATGAATCATGTTAATTGTTTTGCAGATATTGAACCAGCCCTGCATCCCAGGTATAAATCCAACTTGGTCGTGGTGAATAATTTCTTTAATGTATTGTTGGAGCCAGTTGGCTAATATCTTGTTGAGGATTTTTGCATCTGTGTTCATCAGGGAAATTGGTAATGTTGGCTTCATAGAAAGAGTTTGGAAGTTTTCCTTCCATTTATATTTTTTGGACACCTTCAAGAGAATAGGTGTTAACTCTTCCTTAAATGTTTGGTAGAATTCCCCTGGAGAGCCATCTCGCCCTGGACTCTTGTTTTTTGGGAGATTTTTTTATTACCAATTCAATTTCCTTACTGGTTATGGGTCTGTTCAAATTTTCTATTTCTTCCTGTTTCAGTTTTGGTAGTGTGTATGTTTCTAGGAATTTGTCAATTTCTTCCAGATTGCCCATTTTATTGGTATATAATTGCTCATAATGTTCTCTTATTATTGTTTTTATTTCTGCTGTGTTGGTTGTGACCTCTCTTCTTTCATTCTTGATTTTATTTATTTGGGTCCTTTCCTTTTTCTTTTTGATCAAACTGGCTAGTGGTTTATCAATTTTGTTCATTCTTTCAAAGAACCAGCTTCTGGTTTCATTGATCCGTTCTACTGTTTTTGTTTTGTTTTTGTTTTTGTTGTTTGGTTTTGATAGCATTAATTTCTGCTCTAATCTTTTTTATTTCCTGTCTTCTGCTGGTTTGGGGTTTTATTTGCTGTTCTTTTTCTAGCTCCTTAAGGTGTAAAGTTAGGTTGTGTATCTGAGATCTTTATTCCTTCTTTAGGAAGGCATGTATTGCTATATACTTTCCTCTTGTGATTGCCTTTGCTGCGTCCTAGAGGTTTTGAGTTGTGGTGTTATCATTTTCATTGACTTCCATTTACTTTTTAATTT
Source organism: Prionailurus bengalensis (assembly GCF_016509475.1). Lineage (NCBI taxonomy): Eukaryota > Metazoa > Chordata > Mammalia > Carnivora > Felidae > Prionailurus > Prionailurus bengalensis. The sequence continues at coordinate 56,420,974 of NC_057349.1, read as the reverse complement.
CCTCTTTAACTGCTTGGTTAGCCCATTCATTTTTTTAGTAGGATGTTCTTCAGTATCGAAGTATTTGTTACCTTTACAAATTTTTTCTTGTGGTTGATTTTGAGTTTCATAGCTTTGTGGTCTGAAAATATGCACCGTATGATCTTGATCTTTTTGAAATTACTTAGGGCTCATTTATGTCCCAGTATATGGTCTATTCTGAAGAACGTTCCATGTGCACTGCAGAAGAATGTATATTCTGCTGCTTTAGGATGAAATGGTCAGAATATATCTGTTAAGTCCATCTGGTACAGTGTGTCATTCAAAGCTATTGTTTCCTTGTTGATTTTTGATTAGATTATCTCTTCATTGTTGTGAGTGGGGTGTTGAAGTCTCCTACTATTATGGTGTTACTATGGATGAGTTTCTTTATGTTTGTGATTAATTGATTTATATATTCGGGTTCTCCTACATTTGGCACATAAATGTTTACAATTTTTAGGTCTTCTTTGGGGATAGACCCCTTGATTATGATATAATGTCCCTCTGCATCTCTTGATAGAGTCTATTTAACATCTAGATTGTCCGATATAAGTATGGCTACTCTGGCTTTCTTTTGTTGACCATTAGTATGATAGATGGTTTTCCATCCCTTTATTTTCAATCTGAATGTGTTTTTATGTCTAAAGTGGGTCTCTTGTAAACAGCATATAGATGGATCTTGTTTTCTTCTCCATTCTGTTACCCTATGTCTTTTGATTGGAGCATTGAGTCCATTGACATTTGGAGTGAGTACTGAAAGATATGAATTTATTGCCATTATGAGGCTTGTAGAGTTGGAGTTTCTGGTGGTGTTCTCTGGTCCTTTCTAATCTTTGTTGCTTTTGGTGTATATATATATACATATATATATATATTTTTTTTTTTCATATTTTCTCCCCTCAGAGAGTCCCCCTTAAAATTTCTTGCAGGGCTGGTTTAGTGGTCACAAACTCCTTTAATTTTTGTTTGTCTGGGAAACTTTTAATCTCTCATTCTATGTTGAATGGCAGCCTTGCTGGATAAAGAATTCTTGGCTGCAAATTTTTTGGATTCAGCACACTGAATATATCCCGCCACTCCTTTCTGGCCTGCCAAGTTTCTGTGGATAGGTCTGCTGCAAACCTGATCTGTCTTCCCTTGTAGGTTAGGGACTTCTTTCCCTTGCTGCTTTCATGATTCTCCCCTTGCCTGAGTATTTTGTGAATTTGACTATGATATGCCTTGTTGATGGTCGGATTTTGTTGAATCTAATGGGAGTCCTCTGTGCTTCCTGGATTTTGATGTCTGTGTCTTTCCCCAGGTTTGGAAAGTTTTTCGCCATGATTTGATCACATAACCTTTGTACCCCTATTTCTCTCTCTTCCTCTTCTGAGACCCCTATGATTATGATGTTGTTCCTTTTTTATGAGTCACTGATTTCTCTAATTCTTAAATCACGGTCTGTTGCTTTAATCTCACTCTTTTTGTCTGCTTCATTATCCTCTATAAGTTTGTCCTCGATATCGCTGATTCTCTGTTCTGCTTCATCCATCCTTGGTGCAGATGCATCCATCCATGATTGCAGCTCAGTTATAGCGTTTTTAATTTCATTCTATTTTTTACTTCTTTTATCTCTGCATAAAGGGATTCTAATCTATTTTTGACTCCAGCTAGTATTCTTATTATTGTGATTTTAAATTCTGGTTCAGACATCTTGCTTGTATCTGTGTTGGTTAAATCCCTGGCTGTCGTTTCTTCATCCTCTTTCTTTGGGGTGAATTCCTTCATTTTGTCATTTTGAAGGGAGAAAAGGAATTAACGAGGTAGAAAAATTAAAATTAAATAAAATTAAAATTAAAAAAATATTAAAACTAAAAAAATACACACACACACACACACAAATCCAATAAATGATGCTAGATTTTAGGTGTATTTTTGTCTGCATGTTGAAGGTCATTTGACAGATTAGTGAAAAAAAAGGGAGGGAAGGAAATAATTTGAGACTTTTAAAAAAATGAATACACTGAAGTAGTCTAAAATGAGATGATGGTAGAAAAATGGAATTTGAAAAAAAATTTACACAAAAGTAAAGAATATAGTAGAAAAAAATTAAAGAAAAATGTTTTTAATACAAATTAAAAAAATTATTTGTTTCTCTTTCTGTAGTCAAGAAAAAGAAAAGAAACGAAAAAGAGAAAAAAGAGAAAAAAAGGAAATCGTTTGAAAATTTGAAAAAGTGTATACACTGTAGTAGACTAAGATAAAATTATGGAAGTAAAATAGATTTTGAAAAAAATTACATAAAAGCAAAAATATAGTGATAAAAATTGAAGAAAAATATTTTAATAGAAATTGAAAGTAAAAATGAAGTTTTTTTCTTTCTGTATTCAAGAAAAAAATAGAAACAAAAAAGAGAAATAAGGAAAAATAAAAAAAGGAAATCATTTGAAAATTTGAAAAGGTGAATACACTGAAGTAGACTAAAATAAAATGATGGAAGTAAAATAGAGTTTGAAAAAATTTACACAACAGTAAAAAATATTGTAAAAATTAATGAAAAATATTTTTAATAAAAATTGAAAGTAAAAATGAATTTTTCTCTGTCTGTATTTAAGAAAAAGAAAAGAAGTGTAGAAGAGGAAAAGAAAAAAAAAGAAAGAATGAAAATTGATACATGGACCTGTTAACAGATTGAAGTAGGACTGGAATTCGTTTTTCCCTAGAAGTCAGACTATGTAGCGCTTTATAGTCCATAAACTAAGTAGGTGGTAATACTTGTGTCTTGGAGAGGAAGGTTGGCCCAGTTAAGGGGGGGGGGGGGCCTCAGTGTAACGGCTCCATTCTCCACTATATGGAGCTGCTAGCCTACTGGGGTGGAGTGTTGTGGCGTTTGTAGGTGCATATGCACGGGAGCGGTGAAAATGTCACCACCCAGCTACCCAGTCTCTAGTATCGGAACTCTGTTCTCCCAGATCAGCAATCCCGCACCCATCCTCTGTCTTCAGCTTTCGTCCACTCCCTGTTTTTTCACTGTTCGTGACCAGGCCCCAGGCAGTACCTCTATCCTGAGTTTTGTCCCAGATGCAGCTGTTTTCCCCAGCCCCTTACTTCTGAAGGACTGCGGCTTTGACCCGTTCCAGCCCTCTGAGGGAGAGTCTCACTGAGCAATGGCCGAATGAGCAATGGCTTAATGTTGCTTGCACCCAGGAACGCTTGCTGAACCCTGCTGCTACCTGTGCCACAAGATTATGGCCAGGTGCCAATCTGCACCAGAAAAAGTTCGCAAGATAGTATAGCAGCAGCATTTTAGGGATTATGGAAAATCACAACACACATCTGGCACCAGGCTTCACCCTTAATGACCTTGTTCCAGCACCAGCAAATGTGGCCATTTTCTGGGGTCTGCTGAGACGAGGTGGCTTCAACAGTCTCTACCAAATGTCCTTCCAGCAGTGGAACTGCTTTCCCTGTGTGGCTGGAGAACCTCTTGGACCCCACTCCGTTCCTGGAATTCGCCCTTCCCACCAGAGCACCGCTAGGTATGGAGCTGTGGAGTTGCAGCCTTTGTGCTTCCCTTATTTACAGTCTTAATGGAATTTAAACCCTCTTCTTTCTCCTTTCTCCTTTCTCCCTTTTTAGTTTAGTCCCTGTGGCTGTTTATAATTTTCAACTTTCTCTCCAGCTGCTTTTGGGGAAGGGTGCTTTTCCTGTATTCTCCCCTCCCCCACCAGTCTCCAACCTCTCTCCGCTCACAAAAGCACCTCCCTTCCTGTGTCTTCTTGCTCCCCAAGTTCACCTCTCTACTCCATGTACCTGCTGAATTCTGTGGTTCAGTTTGTGCAGATTGCTGTGCTAATCATCCAATCAGTTTTCTAGTGTGTAGGATGGTTTAGTGTTGGTCTGGCTGTAGTTCATGGATGTGAGACACACAAAACACTTCCATGCTGTTCCACCGTCTTGGCCTCTTCCATGGTAAATCTTTGAATATTGAAAAGTATCTGTCTTTTGATCTTACATTTGAAAAATGATTTGGATATGAATAGAGACTGTTTGTTAATATTGTTTCTTCAAAACTACTATAATGACTATATTCTCCTCTCTTTGTTGCTGTGGAAAAGCAAGAATTATATTCTTTTTCTTGAATGTTTAGATTTTTCTTTCTTTACTGAGTGCTTATATTAACTCTTTATTTTTCAAATTCAGATATTCTTCTAGAAGAAATTCATTAATGTAGCTATGAAAAATGAAAGGTTCTGCGATAAAGTTAGGCATAGATTATTTGTTACTTCTGCCTTTCAGAATTGTCTTATTATCTTTGAATCTGTATTTGCCTACTAAATTATATGATGAGTAGAATATGCAGAAATTATGGAACTTCTGAGGCTAGGTAATAGGAAACCTTGTAACTTCTACCCAGGCTTTTTATAAAAGGTAAGGCCAAACTGTCAGATCAGAAGCCCAACTAACCAGAGATCACCATGCAAAGAGGAAGCCACGTTAGCCCCCAGGAAAGGTCATATGGAGAGAGATGGAGATGCTGAAGTAACGCCACCTTACCTCTTTCAGCTTTCTCAGTCCCAAGACTGTACAGGCATATGACAAAGCTGTATTGCATACACCAGCCCCAACAGATGCTACATGAAGCAGAGAGGAACCCCTATAGTATCCAGATTGAAAGCCCCAGACATATGGTCCAAGTCAAGCCTTCAAAACCAATCAAACTACCATACCTGAGTACTCCATCTTCATGGGAAAGATTAACTGATTCTGCCTAAATTTAAAACCCACAAAATAGTGACCATGACAAAATAGTTAGCTTTAAGGTAGTTTGTTAGCAATAATAGAAAACCAGAACAATTCCAAATATAAAAAGTAATGGTGTTTTCTTCTTTCCCCGCAACTTAAGTTTATACCATCATTTCTTTGATAATTTTTTTTTTTTTTTGGTCTTCACTGTTTTTTTTCTCTTTTGGTAATGCTACTATTTACAGATTTGATAACTTAGGTTTGCTCTCCATATCTATTTCAATACCTACTTCATATATTTTTTTTCAGTCTATCTTTTCACCTTTTTTCCCTGAGAAAATTCCTCTTGTTCCCTTTTAATTTGGGAATCTGGCTTATGGCCATATCTAATTGGTTCTTTTTTGCTGCATTTAGGTTATTAATTTAATAATTATATTTTATATCCCAATACTCTTTTCTTTCCCAAATTATTCCTTTTCTGTTGAAGCTTGGTCATCATATATCAATGCAGTATACTGTTAAGTTTCATAGTAAATACTGTTTGGATTGCTTTATAATGCATTCTCCTTCTTTTAGGAACTATGTTTCACTAGTCATCTGAATATTTACATTGGTTCTTGTGGAAGAAAATTGCTATAGGTTCTTTACAAAGTAAACACCTTATTAAATAAAATCCTTAACACCTGACTCAGACTTTTCTCTGTTTCCTCCAGGAAAATTGAGTTCTATAGAAAGATTTCTTTCTTATAATGATAAATAATGAAATTCCAGATCCTTCCCTTAGAAATTCAGGTTTGCATAACTAACAAAGGAGTCCAAGAAATAATGAAGTATAGTCTTTCTCTGCATATTTGGGGAGAGATACTCTTTTGCATCATAAAACTTGTTTTAAATAGTCTCAGATGGTAAGATGTTAAAATGAGAACTTTCCCAAGAATATCAATTTTATTCTTTTGTGTAAAATGGATACATATATGAATATTCATAACTATTATTAACTTGTTCTGTTCTCTGTTAAATACATGTGCCCTTGATAATACATTTTGAATAAAGGAGTATTATGGTCTTATGAACCTCCCAAGACTTTAGAAATTCTTGCTACAATCTGTGAAAAACATGTGAAGATTGAATCTTATTCAGCTATGTTTTTATATTAACAACATTAAATTGACATCTTAAATGGCTAAATGGTTTAAATACTTAGTATTCTCAGCCAAATGAGAAGGAGATCATTCACACTTTCATCTCCCATAGACACAGTAGAAAAATAAAATAAAAAATCTAAAAGTCCTTTAGATTTATTCTTTAATAAGTAATGACAAAATTTGTTTCATTTAAGTTCTTCTCTTTTGATATAATGAGTCTTCTTTTGTTTCTTTTGATTTTCCTCTATTTTCATACATTGACAAAAGAAATATTGATGGGTAATTGTGGAATATTATATCAGAGATTGCAGATCTTAATAAAATCCTTTATCTAGAAATAGTCTCCCTTTCATGTATTCCTTGACACAATTAGAGCCATTCTTCATTTGACCCACCTTCATAAGAACTAATCTTTGTGTCCTTGTTTCTCTCCATGGTTTATCCCCTTAGGGTACTAGCTTTGTGTTTGGGCTGCAAGCAGCTTACTCATGGACGATTGTCTCTAACCTCTGTTAGTAGTTTAGTAGGGCCATCACCAGCCTTTATCCTGAAAGGAGGATGTTAATTGAGTTCTGCAAGGTTGGGGAAAGACAAAGAAGAAATAGAAATTTTTGTGTCCACCATCTCTTCAAAATTTCACACAGATTAATAAATGAAATCTAGTTGATGCTACAACCAAGTTTTTTCCTCTCGCTTTGTACACATTTCTTCTGAGAGTTGTTGGAGGATTCCCTGTCTAATATCCACATTTCCCAATTGTACTGTTGGGTCATTTGGGCAGAAAAAAATGTTGGAACTTCAATTTTGGCATTGTTCTTTCAGTATTTCAATTTATTCTTTGAAGTAACACTTCTGACATGTGTCAAGTGAGTGGAAATGAGTGTTTATTCAATTTCTAAGAACATAACCTCAATTAAAAGGTTGCAACACTTTATATCTATCATTCATGTGCTCTAAAAATATTTGGTAAAATGCTGTTCTTATTCAAATGTTCAAATTCCTTTCATATAATTTACTATCTTAAAGTTATTGTCCTTGATGCCAATATAATATATGGAGCAAAATAACTGATAAAATAGAATTAAACATTGAATCAATATTGGTTTTTGAATAAATTAAAGCTAGAATTTATGTCTTTGCATAAGTATTAATGTCTAAGTTATCAATCCATAAAGGACATATTAAAGAAAATATTAAAAATTAAGACCATAAATACTAAAAGCTACATGATAAAATGTCATAGATAAAATTTAAAAAGACAGTTTTGGAGTATATCATTGAATATATGGTAGGCAAACACAAATATATAAAGAGTTACTTTTTTTAAATATAGGAAAAATATTAAATAAATATAATTCCTGTAAAATAATTGCTAGTAAACAAATATAGAAAATTTCAATTTTCATGTATATCAAAATTGTTTAAAAAGCAATTAAGCATTATTCTATATCTATTAAATAAATAAAACTTAAAAGCAATTATAGTTCCCAATTCTGACTATTGGCTATTAAAAAACTGATATATGTCCTGGGTAACAATGTAGATTTTTGTAATATTTTAAAAGGTAATCTGCTAGTTCATATCAAAACATCTAACACCTTTGCACACTTTGTCCAAAGAATCTCTCTCTTTTGAAAATTTATTTCTTTTAAATAGTCAAAAATGTTAAATATCTATGAATCGATATACATGAAGATCTTCATGAATATGCTTCTTATAATAATGAATTCAAACTGTTGTAAAGTTTTGAATAAAAACTGTTGTAAAGTTTGTATAAAAAACTGATTCAGTGAATTATGGTGCCAAATTTAATGGAATGTTTGCTGAACACTTAATATTTAATAGTTTCAAGACACTAAAAGTTTAAGTATAAAAATGTATATAAGTGGAAACATACTTTTGTATGATGTTGAAACAAAACAGTAAATTTAAAAAGTATGCCTATCTTATGCTCATACCCAGGTAAAATAAATTTTATATACTAAAAAAAAACCTTGAAAGACCTGTGGAAAAAATGTTTCTTGCAAGAGGGTTGGGATTCCTTATGACTTTTTTTTCATAAAATAAAAACAATCTAATGAGGTCATGAATCGGAGTAGAATCCACCATAAATCTAAAATTTTTTTTCCAATTATTACAATTGTAAATTTCAAAGAGGGCTTTATACAAATAATTACAATGTTTATATTTGTTTAAAGAAAATACCCATGAATTGTAGAAATAGGCGAAGTGTTATGGAACCAAGAATTTCCATAATGCAGAATAATAAATAAATGAATAAATAAGTAAATAAATAATAAACAGAAGAATTTCTGTGATGTGGAATAATAAATAAATAATAAGTTGAATGATAAATATAATTTATACAAAGGAGCACAAGTTATGTGTGACATAAAGATGTTTGGACTAGCCTTCACAAAGAAACCATGAAGGCAAATTGACTTTAAAAACACCATTAAAAACTACATTTATGAAAAAAAGACTGCCTAATCCTTAAAGCTATAAGGCACACTTAATTTTTTTAATATTATGACATTTGAGGGAAATAAGATTTTATAAAGATGAATTATTTCATCTCAGAGAATAATTGTGAGCTCAAAAAACCAAATAGACAGTGAAACTAAAATATTAAAATATTATCTATTTTTACCCCTGCAAGGTAGCTTAAATTAACTTGAAGTGACTAAAGGAAAATGAATAATAACCACATAATTAATGAAAAGCTGATAAAATTTTTATGTAAGGCAGAAAAGAATACCAATTATGCTACTGTTAGTTCAAGCATGTGGAGTGGCTCACTCAGGTGGGTATAATGACTGCCATTCTTTTTCTTCGTTTCTCCTTTTTTTTTGTTTTGTTTTGTTTTGTTTTAGAGAGAGAGTGAGTAAGAGTCGGGGGAGTGGAGAGGGACAGAGAGAGAGAGAGAGAGAGAGAGAGAGAGAGAGAGAGAGAGAATCTTAAGCAAGCTTCACGCTGAGCACCATGCCTGACATGGGGCTTGATCCCACAACCCTGGGGTCATGACCTGAGCCCAAATCAAGAGCTGGATGCTCAACTGACTGAGCCACCCAGGCGCCCCCTAACTGCCTTTCTTTTGGAGCACTGAGCACATATACTCTACCTATACTGCATACAGTGAAGGTCCATTCTCTGTTTCTCAGACAAAGCATTCACAGGGAACGGTTTTTCATTCTCTGCCCCAATGACTTATTAGTTGTTTTTTTTTTTTTTAACTCAGATACTCATTATGTTATTAAGATCATTATCTGGTTCAGTTTGAGAATTTAATATTTTATTCTTGAAAATATTTATGGTTTCAAATCCTGTTTGAGGAATATGATGCTTGTGACAAACTGCAAATAGCTAGGTAAGAGACTGAGTTAAGAATATAACTAAAATATGAACTAAAGTAAAAACCTCTGCTTACTTTCAGATTAATCATTTTTCCCCGATGCCAACCTAGACAGCATTGTATGTGTTGTTGACACTGTCAAATATGACTAAATCATGTACTGACACCCTTCTTCAAGGAAATACAGCCTCAAAAACCAACTTCACTACTTTCTTGACTAATTTGATATGTAATATATATTGCTGTTTATCTTCTTTTGTCAGCATGTTTTGTTATAAATTTTAACTACTGTGGGTAATATGTCATGTTTGCCCTTTATATAGCTTTCAAACAATAACTCTTGTACTATCAAATTCCCTCTGAGAACAGTACATTACAGAGTTATCACAGATTTCAGGTTTCCAATAGCCTTTTAAAAAAAGTCAGGGTCTTAATGTTTTCTAATTGAACTTAATATATATATTCTTTATGGTCTGTATTAAGGTTCTCTTCCAGAGAAACAGAGAAAAGAATCTGTGTGTGTGTGTGTGTGTGTGTGTTATATTATAAGGAATTGGCTCATATGATTATGGAGACTAAGAAATCTCTTTTTAATAAAAAAAATCATATTTACTTAGGCCCATTCAGACCAAGGCTAAGAAATCTTAAGATCTGCAGTCAGATAGCTGGAGGCCCAGGAAAACCAATACTGCAAGTCCAGTTTAAAAATTGGCAGGCTTGCGACTTAAGAAAAGCGAATGCTTCAGTTTCAGTCTGAAGGCAGAAAATAAAAAGCGATGTCTCTGCCTGAGCAGGCAGGCAGGAGGAACACCACCTTACTTGTGGGATGGTCAGCCTGTTTGTCCTACTCAGGCTTTCCACTGATTAGATGAGGCCAACCCACATCAGGGAAGGTGATTTGCTTTATTTACTCAGTCTACTGGTTGAAATGTTAGCCTCGTCCCACAACACCTTCGCAGACATCTGCAGAACATTTTTTGACCAAATATCTCGGCATCCCATGGCCAGTCAAGTGGACATATAAAATTAACCATCACATGGTCTTTGGCCAAATGAAACTTTGTAAAGAATGCCATAACAATACAAAACTGTCTGCTTTCTAACTCTACATATCTGCATTTTGAGGTGTAAAATTTTTATTTTGGCTAATTTTAGAAAGAGTGAAGTTGACCTTAAGTTTAAGACTAATAATGTAGGAAATCACACAGCATTTCAATCTTGCTCATTTAGCAGTTTGGCTACTTTTATTGTATTGATTTCAGAGAATTTTGAGGATCTTCTGAAATTGACTATATTTGTGTACTCTTGCCTTCAGCATTTTCAGATGTTGACCCTAATACAAAAAGAAAACTATAGCACAGAACAAGCTACACAACATTTTGGGGCTAAGTAAAGACTACCGGAGTTTTTAGATAGTGCTTTTGTGGTAGCTAGTTCTTATTAAGGAGTGGGGGTAGTTATTTTGTAGCATCCAGGATCCCTCTTGTGATTCCAGGGATTAGCTTATTTTCCATATTTAATTGCATCATAGGGCTTTTGACTTTAAGGTTTACTGAGGTTGGAAGCTCTCATTTTATATACTGAGAACATCCCAAGACATCTCTATAAGCGGTTGGACTTTTCTTTATAGAAAGTTTAGCTTTAGTGGTTAAAAGAAACATAGACTAGGTAACTCTAACAATAAACCTACAAAGAATGTATGAAAAATTTGAAGATGTGAGTTTTTCATGTAAGAATCTAAAAACTATCAATAAATAGTGGCTTAATCTCCTAAATACAAATTACTTGATCTCTTAAAGTAAAAGCTTTCATTGATCCAAACTTGTGTCCTCAATTAAAAAGGAAGACCACTTTACTTGATTCTAAAATCTCATTGAAACAAAAATCTTAACAAGTGATTTAGAGGGACCTCCCTGACCTGTTTATAAACTCATTACTTCTTGCCTCACAATAAATGCATGTGCTTTCAAACATGTATCGAATCTTGTTGCTTAGAAAACACTAATATTCTCTACAGACGCAGTGAACTGCTTGCAGCTCTTTGCACTGGCTCTACTGATTCTCATTCCTCTCATTTGCTCATTCTCACATCTCTAGCTTTCTCCTTTCTGAGCCCTACAGTGCCTATCCATCCTTCAAAACCCTGCTAAGGAGTCACTTTCATCCCCAGGAAACCTCTTCTAGTCCTTATCCACACATCAAGGTGTGTTAGATGATATCCCTCTTCTTGTTTCAGTGTTATTATACGAGTTCTTGCAATTCTCTTGCCTTAGGTGGCAGCATGGTGGGAAATAATGATTGGGATCATTTTCTGCTCCAAGCGATTACTAACTGTTGCAGGAATTACTATAGAAATGGATTCCAGTGAGAAAATTTACAGAGTCTACAGGGACAATTTCAAAAATGGCACAGTTCTTGGCATGAAATTATCGTGCTCACTTCAGTAGTAAGAGAGGCTGAACTATTTGTCTACTTTCTTTTAAGAGATAAAAGCATGGAGTGGTAGGAGCAAGAAGAGATTATTATAAAAGATGAAGGAAATGGTACTTGATTGGTTTCCCCTTCCTTAAAGCTAACAAAGAAAAATTTCTGCACAAACCAAAGACTGGCATGCTATTCCTGAGTGGGCATGTGTTTGTGCACTGAATTTATTGACCTACTCAGTGTTACTGGAGGCAGGGGGAAGGTTAGTATGGGACAGAGATACCTCATGATATGACCAGGCAGAGAATGGAAAAGAATAATTCACTGACTTTCCAGTTCTGAAGCAGTACAGAAGGTGGATCCTGCCTATTTCTACGGGCCTTAGACTGGAGCCTTGGACTGACTGGGAGTCAAGATGTGTGAATCAGAGGTAAGCAGCTGAAGATTGCCCACAGAGGGCAGCAGGAAGATAGAATTCCTCCAGAGGAGGAAGCCTCCAGAAGCCTCCAGAGGCTCATCAATACCAAGGGAATCTGCTTGAAGTTGATTCCTTCATCAGCAGGGTCTGCAGGTCTTTCACGATGCCCCTGAATCACAGACAATGAGCTACAACAGTGGTGAATATCAACAATGAAAAGGTAGCAACATTGCCAGGGAAAGTCACACACGAGATGTTTTCTCCCTCAGACTTCTCACAGTTTTAACCCTAGAAGGTAAGCATAGGAAATATAGAAAGTTAAGCATAGTGCAAAAGAGAGAACTGCATGCCCCTTACTAATTCCCCAGACTAACCAAAGCTGGGAAGAGAGAGAGAGAGAGCTTTTTTTTTAAGCTTATATATTTATTTTGAAAGAGAGAGCACAAGTGGGGAAGGGGCAGAGAGAGAGGAAGAGAAAGAGAATCCCAAGCTGACTCTGCACCACCAGTGCAGAGCCCGATGCAGGGCTCAAACTCATGAACCGTGAGATCATGACCTGAGCCGAAGTTCGATGCTTAACTGACTGAATCACCCAGGCATCCTAAGAGAATGCTCTGAATTAAATATGATGTCATTTATTACATTCTTAAAAACACACTTCCTTTTGTTTATTGTAATTCAATAATGTAAATTACACATATAACTGGAATTAAAATATAGAGAATTTAAAAAGAATAAAATCAGGAGGGAGACTGGATTATTTTACACAGAGCTACTGCTATATATAGGACTATTTATTTGGTCATTCCTTAATATGGTAAGGAAAATCGCTGTAGGTCAACTTTTTAAAGCAGTAACCATCCCAGAACTTTGTTTTTCCATACTGAACATAGGGAATTCTGTATCACCGCATCCATTAGGGCCGTGGTAGAGAGAAACTGTTTTAATATGCTACAGCGGCAGGTGATTTTAAAGGCAAATACTAAAGACTTGAGTATAAATCTCTAATTCTTCAAATTTCTACATATTTTGCACTGATGGTAGGAATAGAAATTATTGGAACCATAAAAATGATAAGTTAAAATATAACTCTAAGGTGACTTTAAATTCTTAACTTGTAGTAATTACAGACAACAAAGCTAAATGTGTTTCTTGGCAGTTGACCTGTCTACTCAAATCCCAGGAGCAAATGAGTAGGTGTGAACTGGCATGGTGCCCAGAAGAGGATGGGAAGTCGATATTTAATAAGAACAACAACAAAAAAAGAGCTAAAATTGGAACTGAGCAACTTCTATATGAAGTGCCTAAACTAAGGTCTTCTTCTATCAGTAGAGACTGGTATTTCACAACAGAGACATGTGGAAATTTACATACACACACACACACACACACATTTTTATGCATGCACACACACATAGTATTTGTGGTTTATGTATTTTTAAACTGACTTTTTGGAAAACCACATAGTTTATCTTTCTGCTTTCTATTCAATAAATTCTTTGATTTTACTCATTTCTAAATGAAATAGTTGCTTCAGTAATTGTGAAAGACAAATATCCTACCAAATGAATATTTACAGTCCAAATTAGAGCATTCACAGTAGGCAAGCAATACACTGTAGTTCCAAGTACTATGGTAATAAGCACCAGAAACCGACTAGCTTCTTATGAAAAATAAGACAGTTTTTGGAAGAAATTTAAAGCAACCTTCCCACTCCCTGCCAGAAAGATATAAACTATAAAATTTTAGAAGGCAGGTTTTTGGTGCAGCTACAGAGACCAAAGACAAAGGAACTGAATTCTGTTCCCCACTCCTGACTGAAAACTTTTCATGGAATTATATTAATTGAAGTGCATCTTGAAGAAGAGTAGGATTTTGATAGATAATAAAATAAATGAAAGGGAAGGACTCCATTCAAATCATCCTTTTAGGTTTGGTATCTTTTCCTTAGGAATGTGCGCCCCCCCCCCCACATCTATTTTTAAAAATCCTTGCAGTGAAACGTTAATAACTGGAAATTTTGAGTTATTTCCCAATCAGCTCTGTATTCACCAAGTTTAGTTACAGTCAATTTAGGTATCACAGTTAAGTCCTGTTTTGCTTTTTTAAAAAATCTTACCTGACAACTGTCTTTTAATCAGGTATGTAGTTAATTTATATTTAATGTGTTTATTGGTATCAGTGAATTTAAAACTACCATGTTATTTATTTTCTGTTTCTCTCATCTATTGTTTTCCTTTTCTTCATTTTCTGCCTTCTTTTGGAGTTAGTATATTTTATGGTTCTATTTATCTGCTTTTTTGACTTATTAGCTTCAAAACTTTTTATTTTGCTTCATTTTAAACAGTTAATTACCATTTGGGGTATTTAAAAATATTAAAAATTAACTTTATATTTGCTCATATATTTACCATTTTTGGTGTTTTTTATTCTGTTAGCATAGGCAGTTAGGTTCTAATAGGAACATGGAGTTAGGTTCTAACAGGAACATGTGGACGTCATGGGCAGCTATCAGGAAGTCAGAGACCGTCCAGGCAGGCTTCCACAAGAAGCCAGACAGGCCCTAGATGGCAGATGCCATGACAGGAGCCCCCTGGCCAAATTAGGAAGAAAAAGCACAAAACTCTGCTTTGCACCCCAAGTAATAAATATTTCACTTTCTACTTAACAAGTGTCAGTTAAAGATAGAAACCCAGTCCCCTATGGCACACATCTTCCTCTCTCTTCCTCTCTCTCTCTCTCTCTCTCTCTCTCTCTCTCCCCTGCTCTCATATCTTAAGAGTATATCTTGCACTTTAATAAACTTCCCTGCTTGCATCATTCATCTGCTGTGCTGCATTAATTGTCCTTGAATTCTTTGTTAAGACAAGACCAAGAACTTTTGGTGACTCCTTCAGGATGGGCTAGGTCAAGGTCCCAGGGTCATGGGTCTCTGCAGCTCTCCCAGCAACAATTCCATTGTGCAGATCCAGATATCCAGCTGACATCATTTTGATTTTACCTGAAGAATTTTGAAAATATTTCTTGAATAACAGATTCTGATGAAGAATACTTTCAGCTTCTGTATGTTTGAAAGGCTTTGTATCACCTTTGTTTTTAAAACATATTTTTGCTGGATATAGAATTATAGTTTATGGTTTTTGTCTTTCAGTACTTTAGAGATACGTATTTTATTCTTCCATCTTTTGGATGTCTTTTTTGCTTTTAAATAAGAATCTATTGTCATTCTTTCTTTTTTCCCTCAATATGTAATATGGTTCCCCCCCTCCGCCCCCCAAATTCTGGTTGCTTTACATTTTTTTCTTTATGATTCATATCAAGCAACTTGATTATCATATGTTCAAGGTTTATTGTGCTTTTTGGATTTGTAAATTACAGCTTTCACCAAATATGGAGAATTCTCATTTTGTGTTTCCTCCTTTCTCAGAGATCAACAGTTATAACTGATGCTTGTTGCCCAATGTCTAAAATTTATTATTTAATATAATTTATCTGGTTTTTTAGTTGTGTATTTTAGAGTGCAAGTTTGGTCTCTGTTATTCCTACCTGTTTGGATATGGAAGCTGAGCCCAGCAGTATTTTTCAAGATAATTTATATTGAAATTATTTGAAACTTATAGGAAAGTTGCTAGAACAGTATATAGAACTCCAATTTTCCTCAAGATAGAGAATTTGTTAGAAATGTATAGGATTTGCTTGCTACCCTTCAAAACAAACATACACACACACCCACATACCTCCATACACATTATTATTAGTCTTTTTTGAATCTCTTGAAAGCAACTTGCATACATAATGTCCCTTCACCACAAACACTGTAGTATCTATTTCACCACAATGTGAACCTCTTTGATGTAATCAGCATACATCCTACAAATCAGGAATTCATCATTGATATATCACAACCATTTCCATACACAGAACTCATGTAAAATTTTCCAACTGCACCAACAATGTTTAGCTTTAATTTCTTGCCCAGAATCTGATCCAGTTGTTTGTGTTACATTAGAGTTTTAAATCTGAAACAGTTTCTCCTTCTTTTCCTGTCTTTTCTGTGCAGGAGAGCTTTAAAGAGTACAACTCTTATATTCTGGATGAGGCTGCATGACCCTCCACCTGTACCTGTTAGTTGGTTTCTCATAACCAAACTCATTTCATAAAGTCTCAGAAATAATATTACTATTGATGCTAATTAGTATTACTAATTACTAGTATTACTAATGATGCTATAAACTTCATGCACTGTTTGGTTCCCGTTATCATGCAGTCACTAGGGGCGTTAATCTTGTTCACCTTGTCATGCTGGTATCTGCCAGGTTATTTTTTGCCCCCCACCACATTTTGACTATTTTTTCCCTTTCAATTGATCAGCATTTTGTGGGAGGTGTTTCATGATTATTAATCGAACTTTTATCCATCAATTTTATCCATTGTTGAATCCTACATGAAATAACCCAATATATGATGGTTGACTGAGAGAGGAAGAGAAGGGAAAGGAAGATGAGAGGGAAAGAAAGATGACTTGGGAAGAGCAGAGAGGCAAGGAAAAGAAGATAGAAAGTTATGAGAAGATGGGCAGAAAAGTGGAGATAGGAAGAGAGGGGACAATGGAAAGGCAAAGCAGAAGTATTGTTCTGAACTGTTTCCATCTCTTCTTCAAAGAAAGTAAAATTGTATAAAATCATATAAAATCCTTGTCCTTGGTTTATATCTGACTAAACTTCATATTAGGTATTTATTATTTAAAATATTGTCTAAACAAATACTGTGTAGACTCTGACCCAAATCTAGTCATCATTTTGAAAGGTATTGAAATGTGAAAGGGCTGAGGGTTTGTTGAAGAGCAGTTTAGCATGTTATGTGTGCTCATTAATCCATAGGAATCCCCAGCTGATGTGGCCAACTTAAGTTTTATAGCATAGGGTTTGGGTCATGAATTTTAGGCATTAGGAGAAAAGTAGTGTCTGCCTGGGTGACACTGTTGGGTGACACCAGGGAAAAGGGTAAGAGTGAAGAAATCATCTTGTTCTTCCACAGCAACCCACACTTCAATCATAGCAACTGTAACTCCTTATTAGACTTCTGGACTATGCATTTGCATATCTATTCTATGATTTTTCTTTGTAGGCAGAAACCTTGGCTTACTCATTTTTATACACCATCCACTTAGCTCAATGCCTAGCCTATAATAGGAATTTAATACATATTTTTTGAAGAGACAAATAATGACTAAAGTTTTGTGGTATAGAGCTTGATGAATTAATAGGACAGTATCTGAGAAGTGCCTGGGTGGCTCAGTCACTTAAGTGTCTGACTTCGGCTTAGGTCATGATCTCATGGTTCATGAGTTTGAGCCCCATGTCAGGCACTGGGCTGACAGCTCAGAGTTTGGAGGCTACCTCCGATTCTGTGTCTCCCTCTCTTTCTGACCCTTCCCCACTCGCTCTCTCTCTTTCTCTTTCTCTCAGATATGAATAAATGTTAAGAGAAAAATAAATAGGACAGTACCTGAGGCTGAGATTTGATTGCACAGACCTTCTGAATTTGTTGTATGGCCAGCAGGAGAAGTTCATAACAGTAATCCCTCTAACAACTCCAAGTGTAATGCAGCTACCTTTTAACTTTGAAACGTTTTCTCTAAGTGTTCAAGGCATTTTGCTTGGTCAGATCTTCAGGATGTGAACGGCTTTTGATGATCTGTGATCAGGTTCCCTGAAGGCAGTATCTTCACTATCAGGGGCACTTTTTCCAGATAAAGGGTAGATCCTGGGGGAAAAAAAAAGCCAATATCCTTAGGAGTTGAGACACAATTCATTCTCTTCCCTGTGGTGATTAATCTGTGAGGCAGAATGATAGAATGGTTAATGGTGTTGGCATCAAAAAAAACCCGAGTTGAACTCTTGACTCTGCCAAATCCTAATCAAGTAACCCTAAGGCAATTTACTTAACCTTTTTATGTCAGCCCTGGTCCCACAGTCAACAATTGGCATACTTCAAAGTGTGTAATTGAAGGGAACATAACAAGGGTGTGCAGGATTCAGGAAGTAATGGAGAGTAATGAAAAGCCAGAACTAGCAACAGCAGGAAACTGTTTCCACCTGGGGCCTGAAAAGGAAAGGAGGGGGAAAGGTGTAACCATGTTACAGAGACAGCTGGAGACACAGAAGTGGGACCACTAACTTGAACTATGGTCATGAGGAAAGTCAGTTCCTGCCAGAACCTTAGCAAGGTGAGTCAATCTCCTGATCTCTTCTCTTACCCTCGTTCTTCCACCTTCCAAACCCAACCAGGAGACAAAAGGCCACGGAGCCCAGGAAAAGAAATCCTTAGGGGTCAGATTCTCAGTGTGCAGAACAGGGCAGAAAAAATGCAAAGAATAGATATTGAGAAAAATAGAGAATAAAGATATTCTTTAATCATCAATTCCCCTTTCTACAAATTTCCAATTATAATAATTTCTTCCTCATAGTTGAGGGTTGTGGATGAGATAATGGATGCAAAGCATTTAACATGAAGCTTAGCACATTGATAATACTTGTTAAGTATTAAAGTATCCTCTGAAATATGCCCAAGGCTTTGATCAGAGGGATCCTAACTTGTGAAGATAATTCTTCTCTAATTTCTTATTTCAAAACAGATAACTAGAATCCAAGAATATGTCTTCCATTTTCAGGATGTACATACACACATTCCTGGTGTGAGATTTGGATTCAGAAAGACCCAGGCTCCAATCTGGTCTCTAGTTTCTTTACTAACCATTTCCTTTTTCCTGAGCAATTGTGTATTTCATATGATCCAAGGTTTTTTAACTATAAAAATAAGGGAATAATAGCTACTACTTTTCAGATGTGTATCAAAAATAAAACAGTTTGACAACATGATAGGTAGTCAGAAGTTAGTAATGGGATGCTTTAATATCATTATAGAAGCTAAATATGGTATTATATACTAGAAAGCATAAAGAGATATAATATAGATCTTTATTTTGTAACTCAGTGTTTTCTTTCTAATATTATAATTATATTTCATGGATAGTTACATGGCTAGTTCACTTTAAAAACTGCCCACAGATTATCCTACATTAATATTTCAATATCTGTGTATTGGAAACTAAGGCAAATATCCTCACACCAGACACTGAGATTAATATTAATATACAATCTACAAAAAGACAGCAAAACTCAATAATCCTCAAATAGACTTTTATGTTCTCCATTACCAAACAAAAAAGATAACAGGTTGACTCCAGATGTTCTCAGTAAAATGCCTTCTTGTTTAACCTGACTTTATTTTCCTTAGACTAAGCTATACGGAGTCATTTTGGACAATTACACAATTTTCCTTGCCCTGCTTGGTCAAGAGACTAGAGGGAAAATGTTTGGGGAAAAAATAGAATCACTCTACTTTTTTCTTAGAGGAAACCAGCAAATGTCACTGAATGAGAAATGTTCTTGATGCAGAAGAATGCACCAGTGATGAGCATATTTACCATTCTTGATGACTACATCAAGCCCACACCACCATCAGCATTCAGTGCAGAACCAAGACCTGCAGGAAACCATTCCATTTGTAAAAGGTCAAACGTTGGTGGCCCTAAGCTTTTGAAATGAAGCAGAGAAAACAATTTCAGAGCTATTTACTACCCTGTTCTCTGACAGCTTTTGTCCCGGCTTCCAGTAAGAGAGATTTGCTTTTATAGTCACAATCCTTTAAGTAAATATGATGCTTGTGGCTACAAAAATGCATTTGATTGCTTTCTTTGAGTCATAAGGCTTTTATCTTGTTTCTAAAATCATAAAGCCCACTAGACATTGCATTTTTCCAGGAGTATTGACTGGTGTCCACCCTATACATTTAGGTAATCAGATAAGGGTATAGATGATGATAGAGTAACTTGGGTAATGCAGAAAGGAATTTATAATACATGAAGGCTCTTTTACAGGAGAAGTAATGTGCCTTTTGGAGGGTAGAAAAATTGTTATTGTTGTTTGGCTGTAACATTTAGCATTTCTTATATAATTCCTAGCCTTTTGTGTATTAACAAGAACATATTTGGAGGTCCTTCAATACTGTTTAACAGAAAGAAACATACATACAAATGATCAAACTTGCTGTGATACCTCAAGAATACTGTGTCAATATAAGGAGCAGCAAATATAAAGCAGACAGATGTCTACACACAATCAGGTGTAGTTCCTATTAGGAATTGATGGTTGGAATATATTCTACATGTACTTTCAGTGAAATAAAGGCACACACGAAAAACATTTTAAGAAAATGGCATCTCTTCAATTTTAAGATTATTTACGTTTACAGTGAACATCCTAATTCATTTATTTCACACTTTTTAGAAATCCAAGCAATTCAGAGTATCATTACTACTTTCATTTTATAGGGAGGAACTTAAATGATTATGTGATTTTCCTGAAGTCACATAATGGGTAGAAAAAATTTGCTTTCAGGTAATATGAAGCAAGTAAGAAACATGAAAATGAAAAAGATGTATTCTCAAATGTTTTCTCTAGGGATGTTTTTTACACTGTTGTAAATATAATAAACAGCTTTTCAAAATCCACTCAATGGCCATAAGCTATTTTAGGCCAACAATTATGGTACGGAGTTATTTTAGACCAACAATTATGATATGTTCCAAGATAGTCAACTGTGTTCAACATGTATATATATAGCAGTTATGTAACAAGCTTTGTTAAACTATGGTTAAGAACAGTGGCTAGAAAAGATGAGATTCTTTCCTTCACAGAGTTCAAAGTCTTATAGATGTAGTCAGTGCTACTGAAGAAGTATTAAAGGATGTTATTGTGACATATAGATAGAGGGTCAGAAAGTCTTCACTAAGGAAATTCTGCAGGAAAACTAAAGATTAACAGACAAAAAGAGTGACTATGGTTGTTAAAGAGAATAAAAAGGCAGAGATGAGTGAGGAGAATAACATTCAAGGTAAGGAAACAGCTTATTCAAAAGCTCAGAGTGAGACAGACACATGAGTGCACTTAAGGAACCAAAATGAATCCAAGAAGTCCAGTAAGACTGGATTATAGGGTTTATGATGGAAAAAAGATGAGGCTCAAGGACTTAAAATAAACTAACTGCATTAAGACTTATTAAATTAACTCAAAGGATAATATTGTCAAATCAGACTCCTAAGAATCAGCATTCTTATCTAGTATCAAGCTTTACTAATTATATGAAGGGTATAAGCAATCTCAAGAACTAGGAAAAACAGAGAAGTTTGGGACAACCAATGTGTAGCTCCACAGAGCCTTCTTGACATATTAAATGTATTCTTTGGCTCACATTTAAACACAAACTATCTACATGATGCATGGAGTCATCATTTACACAAAAAGGAATTACTTTCGTCATTACATAGGTTATGTAATAGTCTCCCTGGACCCATGCCCCGTAAATCCAGAGTTCATGTTTGTTTGCCATTAACAATGCTGTACAAATATAGTACATCATGTTCAATATGGAGAGCAGATCGAAGAAGAATAATATTATAGGAAGGAAGAACAGTTGAAAGCTTATGGAATGGTGAGCATGACTTGACCTGGGGTATGCCACAGTAGTGTCCAAGAGCAAAAGGCTGATGGGAGAGATGTTTGCAAGTCAGATTCCATGGGATTTGGTGATTAAATACATACAAGGAGATGAAAGAAAGAAAGGAGTTAAGGGTCATCTATATTTGAACCATGAGGCAGATGGGGCCATCCGCTGAGATAAGTAAACATCAGAAGAGGAGTAGATTTGGCACCTGGCTGGCTCACTCAGTTAAGTGTCCAACACTTGGTTTCAGCTCAGGTCATGATCTTGTAGTTTATGGGCTTGAGCCCTGCATTGGGCTCTGGATTGGCAGTGTGGAGCTACCTTGGGATTCTGTCTCCTTCTCTCTCTGCCCCTCTCCTGCTTGCTCTCTGCCTGTCTCTCAAAACAAGTAAATAGGGGCGCCTGGGTGGCGCAGTCGGTTAAGCGTCCGACTTCAGCCAGGTCACGATCTCGCGGCCCGTGAGTTCGAGCCCCGCGTCGGGCTCTGGGCTGATGGCTCAGAGCCTGGAGCCTGTTTCCAATTCTGTGTCTCCCTCTCTCTCTGCCCCTCCCCCGTTCATGCTCTGTCTCTCTCTGTCCCAAAAATAAATAAAAACGTTAAAAAAAAATTGCATTTAAAAAACAAGTAAATAAACACTTTTAAAAAAGGTGTCAATCTAGAAGTCAAAAATGTGGTCAATTTTAGATACGTCAAGTGTGAAGTGATTAGGAAATGTAAAAGGAAAGTTTCTAGTAGGCAGTTGGATAAATGGGTCAGGACCTCAGTAAAAAGACCTGGATGGGAGAGTTGGGGGTTACTAGCACAAAAATATCCAGTGAGGCCATGGGAATGACTGAGTTTGTCTGAAGAGATCAATTCAGAAGAAAGCCAGAAGAAAATCTAGCCAATTGTAAAGAGCACAAAGTAGGTAAGGAGAACAAAAGGACCTTGGTATGAAATTAGGAAGACAAGAGCTAAGTTTTAGATGAATAAAGAGAATGTTTGTGTAAAAGCTTTTGAGTGTCCAAGCAAGTGAAAATTGTTCTCTTGATTTAATAATGTGGATGGGACATTGGAATAAAGCCCAAATACAGAGATGGAAACCAAGTGGGTAAGTAACTTCTTGCAAGGGTTGTTTGTGAAGTCAGGAGCAAGATAGGGTTATAAATATAAGATTTAGATTCAATAAATTAATGAGACGGGTGCGTGGGTGGCTCAGTTGGTTAAACATCCCTCTCTTGATTTTAGTTCAGGTCATAATCTCACAGTTGTGAGACTGAGCCTTGCATCATGCTCCACACTCTCAGCGTGGTATATGTATTCTCTCTCTCCTTTCTCTTTGCCCCTAACCCCTCTCTCTCTTTCTCTCTCTCTCTGTCTCAAAATAAGTAAATATATAAACATTAAAAAAAGAAATTAATGAGTAACATCTCAAGAAATATGAGCGAGTGATTATGTTTGAGTGCTGATGGTGGAGCTTCAGCAGAAAGAACTTTAAAATGGAAAGATATCCTACTTAGCTCATTATCTAGGCTATATTCAGTTTTGAGGCTAGTATCTTTTTCTATATTCCCCCACATCAGCAGAGCGAGCAGAGGGACCTATGCATAAAGGAGCTTAAGAAATACTTTTTGAAAAGTAATCTTTTTGAAAATTACTCTCTGAAGAAAAACTGAGTTCAGATTAATTCTTTGTTGGTATGTACAAGGTAAAACTTCTAAGTAGGAGTTCAGTATAACTGTTCGGGGTGCCTTTACTGCATTCTTCCTATTTTTTTTGTTTTTGTTTTGTTTTAGTCTACCAAATCTGGTGAACATGCATATGCTTAGGAAATAAAATAATCCATTCACTTTAGCTTTGTCAAAAGATCTAAAAAAGACAATCTATTATACAAGTTATTACAAAATGCAATCCTAGTACAGAGAGGAATTTCAAGGACTTGCTATTATCCATACTACTTTCCTCTTCGGTTTTCTGAATAATGGAAAATAACTATATTTCAAATGAAAAAGAACCGGTGTGAATTGATACACTGATATGCTCATATAGGTCCTTACAATTTAAATATGAAAATGTTTGTAGGATTAAAAGTATTTGTTTTTGGCTTGTGACAACAACAATAATAATAGCAATAATAACAATCTCTTATTTTTAAAAGAGGTCATGTCACTGATTTCATCATCAGCATGATATTTTTTCCTATAGAAGAATATGCATTTATACTAATTTACCTCTTGATAATCAATGGCATTCAGTTGAGAGATTGTTTATTGAATTTAGGAATCAACTATTTAAGCAGGGAAGAGAAGAAGAATATTTGAATGTGAAGAGAATCACTACTTATCTTTTATAATATTATTTTTAATCAACTGAACTTATTAACTCTCATTGTAGAATTTTTAAGAATCACTCCTAAGTAAGAAGAAATTGATGTTTTACCTTTTGATTGAGAATTAGGCTGTTCAAGTTTTTAAATTCATCTAATCATCAAGGGTTACTTAGGATCTAAGTGCAAAATATCCATAATAACCTGCATTTCAGTGAATTCATTAAAAGAAAAAAAACTGCTGAAACATAAAATAATTGCCATGCAAGATAACATTTCTATTTGTTATAATTATATTGATGCTCCTTATTGCTTTCCGTTGTGAACATCCCTAAAATGCTATCACGTTTATGACTCCATAAATCTGGAAAATGCCTTACAGTGAAATAATGGTCATCTGTTTCTAAATTAAAAGATATCATAACACTGGGGGCCTACGTGTATAAAGTTGTTAACTCCTATAAGCAAAACATTAAACAAAGGGAAATCTTTCTCAAATTTGATATTTCTAAAATAGCTATGCAGATAAAGAATTTCAAAGAGACAGATAAGTTGTTTTTTTTTTTACACTGAAAAATAAATTAAGATGTAGCCGACCTCTTGATCCAGGCTTGGCTAAATATATATGGTTGGAGATAAATAGTGGGAAGTGTAAAGAATTCAGTCAGTACTTTTAAATTAATACATGAGTAACTTCTGAGTAGTCATTCCTGAACAGAGTGTTCACAAAATGAATTAATATGAATAGATAGATAGATGCTCTGACCAAGGCCATGTCAGAAGAAAATGTATTACACTAATTGGACCAGACTTCTGCCATTGGGTCCTTGTTTTCCATTGAAAAGAATGTAAGCCAACAGAAAACTTCCCATACAAACTGCTTACTACAGCTAAATAAGATATAACTTTAGCTTGTGAATGTGCCTTCTGAAATAGTATCTGGAAATACCACCACTAGTATCAGTCTAAAGGTTAGGTACACTATGTTGCCTGTGACAAGAAACGCATTTATAGGGCATAGTGTTGGAGGAGGTCATGGAAAGGATGTGATTTCAGAGCTGGGCCCTGGGCAATCAGAAGTTCTTCACCCCCCTTCCTTGTCCTTGGAATGTGCATCCCGCCCACCGTTCCCAAGGTGGGAGCCATTTTCAAGGATGCAGACTTGAGAAAGCAACGCGTTGTTGGGACCATCTAGATGGTGTATGTGAGTGAAGAATCCCATTAAGGCCTCTAAAAAACATAAGATTCCGGCAGGTCGACTTGGACGTCTATTTGTCTTGCAGCTGCTAAAGACAAACCTCGTAAGTTCCTTTGCTTATCCAACCTGCCACCTACCAGCCTGGAGTGGCCTGCCTCTTTCTTCAGTCTCATCGTGCTCAATGTGCAGAGGCCAGTTTCGGATCTCACTCAGGAAACTCCCAAGGTTGTGAACCAACAAATAGTTTGGTTAATTCTTTACTAGACAAAAAAGAACAGATACCACATTTGAATGTGTTCAAGGAATGTGATAAATATATATGGAATTAATGAAGTGTCAGCACAGAATAGAAAAAGACAAAAAGGAGACAGTGTACTCTACTTAATCTTACTATGTCTGAGACTGAGTGTAAGCTACACGGTTTGCTCTCATTGGTTCCCATTTTGCTTAGGAATCCTGTGGCCTGGTCCCTGTATACTGCAATTCTGCTCTTTGTGAAACTTTATTTTATTACAATAGTTTCTCTGGTATACCGCGACAAGTCCAGTGCGAATCCAACCAGGATCCTGTTCTTGGATTCCTTACTAATTATGTGAATTTAAGCATAATTTAAGACTTGTCTGTTTCCTTGTTCAGAGTGGTTTTGTTATTTTCTCTCTTTGGTGTGTATGTGTATGTCTTCATCATTATATCAACACTGCAAATAAACTTTCTTACAGATATCTTTCTGGGGGCATTTGTGTGAGAGTTCTTTCACTAGATAAATGTTCCTCTGCCTTTCAGAGTATAATTGCTGGGTCATCAGTTAAGAGTAGTTTCCACTTTACTAGGCATTACCAAATGCTTTCCAAAATGGGCCAATTTACATTTATACAAGAAATGGATTAGATTTTTTAATTTTATCCTACATCTCCATCAACCCTTGATATTGTGATATTCTGTAATGTTTTCCAACCTTAAGGGAGGGAACAATTTCAATGATGTTTTAATTTTAATTTGCTGATTACTAGATTGAGCACATTTCGTTTATTGTTAATCTGGCATCCCATTTCCAGAAATTGCCTGTTCCTGTCCCATGCCATTATTCAGTTATTCAGTTTTTAAAACCTTGATGTATAGACGGTCTTTATAGTATCTAGATATTAATTCTTTACTGCTTAAACATTTGCAGATAAATTATGCAAATCAGAATTTTTCTTTTAGCTTCTGTTATATTGCCATTTAATGAAAATATTTAAATGTACTCCCATTTATCATTTTCTTCCTCTTACATTTTTGCTTTTTGGGTCTTACTTAGGAAACAATTGTCTGCTTTGATATTATGTTTTCTTCTCAAATGTTTTTCTCAAATGTTTGCTTTTTACATTTATGTCTTTAATCTATAAGGAACTTATTTATTTACTTGTTTCAAGATTCAAACATAATTTAGAAAACTCAGGAAGAGAAGGAAAGTCTCCTGTATTTACCTGGATTTTAATTTTTTTTCCTATTGCTTTTTCTTCCTTCCTAATGTTCCAAGATTTCTTTTATCATTTCCTTTCTTCTTGAAGCATTTATTTTAGCCATTCTGAAGTTACCTGGTGATGATTTCAAGCTTTCCTTCAGCTGAATTCTCTGATTCTGTCTTGATTTCTGCTTCATTTCTGAAGGATATTTTTCTAGATAATGGAATTCAAGTTGACAGTTGTTTTCTTCCAACACTTGACAATTTTCCCACTTCTTTATAGTCTCCACAGTTTATGCTGTAAAATCCACTGTCTTTTACAGTACTGTTTTTCTCCTACAAGTTGATTCTTGTCTGCTTTCAAGATTCTTATCTTTGTCTGCAGCTCTCAGAGGTTTGACTGATGTGTTTTAGCTTGGATTTCTTTGGGTTTTCCTGCTTGGGGCTAGCTCCGTTTCCAGAGTCTGTAGGTTTGTCATTTGCCACGGAGATAATTTCAGCTATTACTTACTCAAACACTTCCTTCTTTCTAACCACATTTTAAGTGCTCAATAGTTACATGTGGCTTGTGGCTACCTTATTGAACAGTTCAGGTTGAGACTATTTTGATCAATACAACCTACAATTTTATTTTCTTCATTGGCTTGGTTTAGTGTCAAGTATGGTGTCAAGTCTTTACTAGCCTCAAAACCTAAGTTTGTTTGCTTTATTCCTTAACTTTATTCTGAATGTTTGTAAAAATAAGGATACAGTGTTGGTTGGAAGATTGATGTCACTAATTGGGCCTGTTAGCTTTGTACTGGTAAGGGGGAGTTTTGGTCATTAATTGGTTACAGATTGTTGGCTTATTCATACATTCTCCATATTTAATCAATTTTCATAATTGATAACTTTCTAGAACGTATCAGCTTTTTATTTTAAAATTTTATAAATGCCTTATAAATCTACAGATTTTTATTTTATGTCTGATTTTGTTTAGCATATTTTTATCACTATATAGCCTTTTGAATTAACTTTATGAAGATATAAATTAAACTAAAACACACCATTTTCAGTATAGAGTTCATTGAGGTTTGTTGTTTTTTTTTTTTTTTTTTTAATTTTTTTTTTTCAACGTTTATTTATTTTTGGGACAGAGAGAGACAGAGCATGAATGGGGGAGGGGCAGAGAGAGAGGGAGACACAGAATCAGAAACAGGCTCCAGGCTCTGAGCCATCAGCCCAGAGCCCGACGCGGGGCTCAAACTCCCGGACCGCGAGATCGTGACCTGGCTGAAGTCGGACGCTTAACCGACTGCGCCACCCAGGCGCCCCTAGAGTTCATTGAGTTTTGATAAATGTATTTATCAATGTAACTAACACCATAATCAGAATATAGGACAATTCCATCATTCCAAAAATTTTTGTTTTGCCTCATTGCACTTAATTTTTTTTTCCTTACCCTGGTCACAAGAAATCACTCTTCTGCTTTCAGGGTGACCTGGTTGGCTCAGTCCGTTAAGCATCCAACTTTGGCTTAGGTCATGATCTCATGGTTCACAAGTTCAACCACTGTGTTGGATTCTGTGCTGACAGCTCAGAGCTTGGATCCTGCTTCAGATTCTTCGTCTCCTCTCTCTGCCCCTTCCCTGTTTGCACTCTCTCTCTCTCTTTCAAAAATAATAAAACATTAAAAAAAAAGACATCATTCTTCTGCTTTCAGTCATTAAAGAATCATTTTCTTTTTTTTTTAAATTTTTTAACATTTATTCATTTTTGAGGGACAGAGTGTGAGTGCGGGAGGGGCAGTGAGAGAGGGAAACACAGAATCTGAAGCAGACTCCAGGCTCTGAGCTGTCAACACAGAGCCCCATGTGGGGCTTGAACCCACGAACTGGGAGATCATGACCTGAGCCAAAACCAAGAGTCAGACGCTTAACTGACTGAGCTACCCAGGCGTATCAAACAGAAATTTTAACTTCTTCCTTTCTAATTTGGATGCCTTTTGTTTCTTTTTCTTGCCTAATTGCTCTCACTAGGACTTTCAGTACTATGTTGAATAAAAGTGGTGAGAGGGGGTATCCTTGTCTTGTTGCTGATCTTAGAGGGAAAACTTATATTTTCACTGTTGACTAGCTATGGGCTTGTCATATTATGGACTTTATTATGTAGAGATAAATTTCTTCTGAACCAAATATTTTGAGAATTTTTATCATGATAGCTTATTGATTTTTGTCAAATGATTTTTTTATATCTATTGAAATAATCATATGACTTTTTTCCTTCATTCTGTTAATGTGTGATATCACATTTATTGGTTTGCATATATTGAAACAAACTTGTATCTCAGGGATAAATCTTACTTAACCATAGTGTGTGATCATTTTACTATACTTTGAATTTTCTTTGCTAGTATTTTGTTGAGGATTTTTGTATTTTTGTTCATCTGGGATATTCACCTATGGGTATAATCTTTGTTGGGTCCTTGGGCAGATCCCTGGGTAGTAGGACTGCCTCCAAACTGTGGTAGAGGGAGGCTGAATTCAGGCCACAAGACTGTTTCAGAAACTACAGTCAGATCCTAATTTTGCAGGATTCTTACTGGAGAGGTGCCTCTGGGGTCCCTGGGAAGGTCTCTGGGTGAGAAGGCAGGACTGCCATAGGACCTCAATAGAGGAGGGCTGGAACATAGTCATGGGACTACTTTAGGGACCACAGTTGGGTCTGAGGTTGGTGGGTCTGTTACTGGAGTTACTGATGAATGTAGCACCTCTTGGTCCTTTGGCACAACAGGTTGGTGACAGAACGTGAATAAGCAGGGCTGGAGCCAATTCTCAAAGGGGTAGAGCTGCTTCCAGCCCATGAGTACCATGGTTGCAGACCTGCCAGTTGTGCATGAGCCTGCCTTGTCAAGGCTCCTGCCTTGTCTTGGGCTCCACCAGAGTTTCGTAACTTCCCACTTGGATCCCAGAGCCCCCAAAAGGCACTTTTTCCCATGGACAGCTGCCAAATATTCGTTTTTATGAGGGCTGTGGGATAGAGACCTCCTATTCCACCATCTTACACATGTTGCTCTTCATTGTCATTATTTTTACTTTAAAGTAAATTACTTTCTTAAAGTAATTTATACATGAGAAAAAATATCTATTGTATTTATCTACATGTTTGCCATTTCTGGTGTTCTTTATTCCTTTTTGTGGTTCCGGGATTTCAACTTGCATCATTTTCTTCCACCTGAGAAACTTAATAATTCTTTTTTTTGCAAACCTGCTGAAAGTGAATTTTCTCTTTATTATTTCACTTTCGTTTTTGAAAGTTTTTCCCTTCTGTTGCTGTGAATGAAATTCTCACTTGACCTTAAGCAATTTAAAATCTTCATTCCAATGTCTTTTGGCTCGCATTGCCAAAAGTCTAATAATATTTTGTTCTCCTGTGTGTCTTGTGTCTTTGTTCTCTAGTAGCTTTTAAAATTCTCTTTATACTATTGGTTTTCAGAAAGTTGAAAATGATGTGCCCTGATATGCTTTAGTGTATTCTACTGAGGTTTTATTGAGTTTCTTGAATGTGTAAAATTACATTCATCAAATTTGAAAATCCCCCCAATATTTATTTATTTTCCCACCTTCTTTTTTTTTTTATTTTATTTTTTTTTTTAATTTTTTTTTCAACGTTTTTATTTATTTTTGGGACAGAGAGAGACAGAGCATGAACGGGGGAGGGGCAGAGAGAGAGGGAGACACAGAATCCGAAGCAGGCTCCAGGCTCTGAGCCATCAGCCCAGAGCCCGACGCGGGGCTCGAACTCACGGACCGCGAGATCGTGACCTGGCTGAAGTCGGACGCTTAACCGACTGCGCCACCCAGGCGCCCCTCCCACCTTCTTTTTTATCCTTCTCATGAATTTCAGTTACACATATGGTATACTAGAGTATCTAATATTGTGTCCCTTGTTCCTTGTTTCCTTCTCTTCCTCCTCCTTTGCCTTCTTTTCCTTTTTCTTCTTCTCCTCCTTGTCATCCACTTCCCTTTCCTCCTTCTCCCTCTCCTTTCCATCTTCCTCCTCCTCTTAATTCTCCTCCTCCTTCCACTTTGGCAATGTTTTTCCTCTGTGTATTAAATTTGGATATTTTCTACTGCTGTATTAAGGTCACTAATCTTTTCTCCCACAGTGTCTAATTTTATATAAAGTCTATCTAGGAGATTATAGGACTCCTGTTATTTGTTTCCCTTCCTTATGTATCTCAGTCTTTCACTGCCTCTTGTCCAATGTCCGACAACAATTGTTTCTCATATTTTGCCCAGTTTCTAATTGCTTATAGCAATTAGAATGAAGACCTATACCAGTTTTTCCTTTGTAGATGGAAGCACAACTTCGAGGTATTGTGTATACATTATCTATATACTATATGTGTTTGTCAGTTTTTAAGTTATCACACAGTAAAATTGGTCATTCTGATGTGCATCGTTCTGGACTTTTACCCTTAAGTTGTAATTAAGGATCAGGATACAGGATACAGGATACAATCAGGATACAGACATTGTAATCACAATCCATCTCCATTATATCCTTTTGCATACATATTCTCTCCCAGTCTTTAACCCCTAGTAATAACTAAGCTACTCTATGGCTCTAACTTCATCTTTTTATCATGTAATATCAATGGAAACTAAATGTTGTCTACCCTTGTTTGAGCTCTGGGAATTCAGCAGTTGTTCTCTGCCCTATGTTATGAAGTTTAACTTCATAAATGTAACCTGGTATATGTAGAATAATGAAGAACATATTTTTTTTAAACCTAGCTACTTTCACTCAAAATAATACTATTGCTTCAACCAAACTATTGCATGTGTCAATATTCCTCATGGCTATTGATGCCAAACATCTTTTCATGTTTGGTATTTTATGATGTCATATAGTACCTCTGAGAAATATAAATAATTTATTTTTAAATCATTGCCACTCTTATCTAATTAATTACATATGGAATAAATTCATAATTGACTTGCACGTTTTGCAGCTGCCTTTCTTACCATTAAATATTTTCATGTTTTAGAATTTCATTTTGCATTTGCAAATTTGAATCAGAGTTATGTTTATATTGTACTAGTAATTGCCATTTTTCTTTTCCAACTGCTACCAGTCCAGTATTTTAACAATTTTATGGTTTCTTTCATCATAACACTAACTGACCTACCTCTTGTTCCAAACCAGGGTTCTCTACTTCTATTATAGACCATATTTCTTGTAGTGGTTTGGTAACTTGTATATATATTTTATCTCAAGTGAAACCTTTAATCTACGTTTCTAATAGTAAGCCTAACTTTTTGCTTTGTAGCATTTTGAGTTTGAGTCGCTACAAAATTTGATTCCCTGGCCTCCACTCCTTTTCCTTGATTGGAGTATAGCTACTGTACAACTATTGTCAAGGTTTTGCACTTTCTGCTCAGTTTATAATCTTTTGAGATAGTCATCTTTAATCTACTCCAATAATAACTTTTAGTTCTTTTAATATATTTTCTCTACCACAGCCATGATTTGGAGTAGAGGTGTCTCCCAACTTTTTAGACCACCTGGAATTTTTCCAAATGGTCTTTATGGTTTACACTAGCTTTAAAATTCTATGTAAATACTTTGTTTACATACAGCATCAACTTATTGCTTGTAACATCTATCAATATGCATCTCATTCTGTGATGTTACAGCTAATTCACATTTATACAGTATTTTACTTTGATAGAAATTAATTTTATATTTTATTATTTTATTTTATAATTGCTTTAGCATTTCTTTTTCAGAGCATAGTAAATGTTGGTACAAAGAAGTCATGACCAGTGTCCTAAATTAAGGACATTGAATCAGTTCTTCCGTATAGATCTTCAACTACATGCCCATTTTCACCTCTGTAATTGATAGTATTCTTAGGAAAAGTTGACACTTTTACATTCCTAGAGATTCAAGTTCAAATTAAGTTTGAGGACTTAAATCAATTTAGGTGAATTGCTGAATAGAGGCTTTTTCTTCACATCTTAAAAACTACTTAGTATGGAAGTTGAGAAAATAAGAGTAATAAGGTCAGTGCCCCAAAATGACTTCAGAAAAATTATGTGTACATAGGATCTTGTATCAAAAATAGTCATGAAGGGGCACCTGGTGGCTCAGTCAGTTGAGCGTTCAACTTTGGCTCAGGTCATGATCTCCCGGTTCCTGGGTTCCAGGCCCGCGTCGGGTTCTGTGCTGACCGCTGGGAGCCGGGACCCTGCTTTGTATTCTGTGTCTCCCTCTCTGCCCACCCCCCCCATCACACTCTGTCTCCCTCTCTTAAAAATAAAATAAAACATAAAAAAAATAGTCATGAGGTATGAAAGACAAATACATCTACTTCATTGCTGTACTTTAAAACTAGAATTTGCTTGTATGTGGTACCTTGAAAATGTGTTGTCTGTGTAAAAAAACTTCCATGGAATAAGTATGATAAAATAATTTCACACCATCTTTATGAGTCTTGGCATCATGAAGTAAGCGTGGTGTAATGGAAGAATTACTTACCTGATTATCAGACACTAATACATTAATACCAAAAGCTTGTGTTAAGAGTTTTTCATTTAGAAATTTCTAAGACTAAAGTCAAACTCTTATTATAAAGAATTAGCAATGACTGCCCTAAAACTATTTTTTAAATTGTATTTTATTATCTTTTTAAACAATAAAGCTCTGACTAAAGTCAGGATTTCTATTCTAAACAAATTACTTATGATTAACAGACATTTTATATAGGAGCAATCATTATTTAAGCTCTTTCTAATTAAAAACAGTTTTGGGGATTATGGGTACTAGAAAGCATAGTTGGTACCTTTTCTCACTATAAAATATACATCTCTCTTATATTTTATTTTATTTATAGCAGGTACATAAGAACCACCTTATGGAAACTTTTTATTAATAGATATTACTGAACTCTTCAAAACAGCACAGGTTAAATAATTTTATATAAATTAGGAAAAACTAAAACAGATGAGTATATGTAACACTGAAGTTATGGTTTGGTGTTACAAAAATTTTTTTTTTTGTTCTCTAAATTTTTGTTTAAATTCCAGTTAGTGAACATACAGTGTAATATTGCTGTCTGGTGTAGAATTCAGTGATTCATCACTTACATACAATACCCAGTGCTCATCACTAGTGTCCTCACTACCTATTTAATGCTTCCTCCTGCCCACCTGCCCTCCAGTAATCATCAGTTTGTTCTCTACAGTCGAGTCTATTTTTTGGTTTGCCTCTCTTTTTCCCCCCATGTTCTTTGTTTTGTTTCATAAATTCCACATGAGGAAATCATATCGTGTTACAAATTTCTAAGAAAAAAGTTACTAGCTCTCCCCTATTGAACTTTAGTCCATAAAATAATTTTCTTTTTATAGCCTCTTTATAGCATTCCTAAATTTCAACTACACAGCTTAAGAAAAGTGCAGCAATGATTTCTGCGATGGCAGTCTAGGCTAACTTTTATATTCTTACTGATTTTCTGTCTACTTGCCATCAGTTATTGAGAGAGGGGTGTTGAAATCTTCAATTACAATTGTGGATTTGTCTATTTATTTGTAGTTCTATCAGTTGTTTTATTAGGGGCATAAACATTTGGGTTATTATGTCTTCTTGATGAATTGAGTTATTTACCATTGTGAAATGACCCTCTTTATCCTAGGTAAAATTCTTTTTTCTAAAACTTATTTTGTCTGATTTAATATAGCCACTATAACCCTCTGTTGACTGATGTCAACATGGTATTTTTTCTGCTTTTTTTTTAATTGCAAAACTGTTTGTTATATTTAAAGTGGGTTTCTTGTAGGCAACACACAATTAGGTATTATTTATTCATCCAATCTGACAATCTCTGTCTTTTAATTGGGGTGTTTAAACATTTACATTTAATATGATTATGGATATATTTGAGTTTCATTCTACCATCATGCTCTTTTTTCCTATTGTCCCATATTTTCTTTGTTCTCTCCCCCTCTTTTTCAGCTCTTTTGGGGAGATTAATTAGATAGCATGTTATAATTTCATTTAATTTTATTTGTTGGCTTATTAGCTACAGCTCTTTTTTTGTTAATTTAATGGTTGGCTTATGTTTTATAGTATATATCTTTGATGTCAGTGCCTGTCTTTAAGTGATATTATATATATTTCATGTATACTATAAGAATTTTATAATAGTATAATATACTATTATAGAATATTATTATAGTATAGTATAATATAATATAATACATATAGTATAGTATAATATAATATAATACATTTCTCCCCTTTTGGTCTTTGTGCTGCCATATATTTTAGTTAACTATATG
The DNA here is from genome assembly GCF_016509475.1 of Prionailurus bengalensis. Classification (NCBI taxonomy): domain Eukaryota; kingdom Metazoa; phylum Chordata; class Mammalia; order Carnivora; family Felidae; genus Prionailurus; species Prionailurus bengalensis. Next base: position 56,386,050 of record NC_057349.1, on the reverse strand, counting down.
TCATAAGCCTCACATAAATTTTTATTATTTTTGTTTTACAGTTGATTATCCTTCAAAGAGTTTTGATAATAAAATAAAATGTATTTATTCACATAGTTACTATTTCCAGTCTCTTCATTCTTTTTTTAAGTCTACATTTCCATCTGGTATTATTTTCCTGCATTTTGAAGACCTTCTTTTGACATTTCTTATATTCAAGTCTATTAATAATTTTTCAGCTTCATTGTTAAATGATTCTTTATTTCACCTTCTGGTTTTAAAGCTATTTTCCCTGGATAAAGAATTCTGGGTTGACAGAATTATTTCTTTTATACTTTAAAAGTATTACTCCACTATTTGAACTTGCATTGTATATGACAAGAAATTTGCTATCTTTGTTCCTTTGTATTTTTTTGTGCCTTTCTGCCTCTGGTTCCTTGTATAATTTTCTCTTTGTTGCTGTTTTAAGTGATTTGATTGTAAATTTTTTTGGAGTAGTTTTCTTCCTTTTTTTTGTGCTTGAGGTTTGTTCAGCTTCTTTGATTTGCAGGTTTCTAATTTTCATCAAATTAAAAAAAATGGCCATTAATTCTTCAAATACTTTTGGTGTCGCTGCTCCTTTCTCCTTTCCTTCTAATACTCATATCAGGAAGCTTGAAGTTGTTCCACAGCTGACTAATGCTCTGTCCAATATTTTTGAGTCATTTTTCTCTGTTTCATTTTGAATGGTTTCCATTGCTATGTCTTCAGCTGTATTTTCTGCATGTGTAATCTGTCATTTTTCCATCAAGTATATCTTTATTATTAGACATTGTAGTTTTCATCTCTAGAAGTACAATTTAGATCTCCTTAATATTTTCCATATTGTTTCTTTATATGTTCAAATATCCTGTAGCATCTTACATATATGGAAAACTGTTACAATAATTTACCAATGTCTTTATATAATAAATCTATTATATGTGTTTTTTTTATATGATTTGATTGGTTAACTTTTTAAAATTAATTTTGGGTAGTATTTTTCTCCTTTGAAGGCCTGGAATTTTTAACTGGATACCAAACATGGTGGACTTTGCCTTGTTGGTGCTGGATAATTTGGTTTTCTATAAATATTTTTGAATGTTATTTCAAGACATGGCTAAGTTACTCGGAAATAATTTGCTCTTTTAGTGCTTTATTTTAACGACAAACTAGGCAGTTTATGAATAGGTCTCAGCCTGGAGCTAATTATCCCCACCTGAGGCAAAACTTTTCTTAGTACTTTTCCCATTGCCTCCTGAATTATGAGATTTTTTTTTCACTCTGGTTAATGGGAACAATTACTATTCCTGAACACTGTTCCTTGGTGATTGTTTCTTCTAATCTGTTAGGGTAGTTCTTTACTGGGCTTTGCATAACTTCCTTAAAAGTGTGCATTGATCAATACTCAGCTGATTCCTACTCAAGTGGGAATCTTGCTTATATTTGAAATTGTCTTTTTGTGCTGTGTTTTCTTTGTGAATTCTGGAAGCTTTGGCCTTCCTGGACTTCCATGTCCGTCTTTTCAACTTAAGAAGTCCACTTACCTCTGCTTTGGACTTCCCTTTCCTGCTTGGAAACTTTACCCAGGTAGTAATCTGGGGCAATGTTAGGGCTTACTTTATTTATTTCTCATCTCCCAGGGAGCCCTGACCTTTACTGCCTGACGTCTGACATCTTGAGACATCATTTCATGTGTTTTAAAGACAAAGTCTTTAAAGAAAATGTTTTTCTTCAGTTAGGTAGGTAAGTCCAGTTTCTGTTACTACATTTTGGCTGGAAAGTCAGGGTTGTTTTTCATTAATTGTAATAATTTGAGCTCAGTATGCTTCATGGAATCATTTTAATTTCATATCTTTTGAATTCCTTTCCTTCTTTAAAATATTGCATAATTTTTTTCTCTTCTCTCCTTATTAACTAGAATGAGAAACATCTTACATGCTTCTTTATGGTATAGAGCCAAAAGTATGACTATTCCTTTAATAGAGAACTTTTTCTTGAAAAAATTATAACTGGGAAAACATTAAGAATCTTAATAATTCAAATCTTCATTTTGGTCATTCCACATATGTTATTCCATTCAATGCAGTCTTAATAGCAGACTGAATTATGTGAACCTTATGGTTCTTTACACACCATATATCCTTCCAAGGTTGCTTGCTTTGAATCTTGTAAATGATACCCAAAAAAGCTAACATACACCTCAATATTCTTTGAATAGGACTGTTTCCTTATCTCAAGACTTCTCAGAGCCTTAAACGTGTAATTTTCCAACAGGTAATTTGGTACTCAGTACTTCCAAAATGTATTTGAATGTGATTTTGTTGTTGCTGTTTTGAATATACTTAAGTAATACATATAGGACAATATATCCTTAGCAAATATTTTGAAAATCACAAAGAAGTGTTCTTCTATGATACTAATTCTAAAAGAATTGCATTAGAAAGCATATTATTATCAGATATTTAAGTTGTACCACTTTTCTTTTATTAACGCAGAAGTCTCATCTAAATAAAAATCCCAAAGAATTAAAAAACAACATATCTTTCTGCTTTGTCAACTATTCCATTCATTAAATGCTCTTCATATTAATGTTAATAACACAATTGTGCTAATAAAATTAGAAAGGTAAGCATGAATATCATACCTATCAAGAAATAAGGATTTATTTTGTTAGAGAGGAACCTCAGTTTTTCCATTTGAATATTTGTCTTGGTAGCACAAGATGTAGAAATTATAGTACTTGAATTTAAATTCAAATATCTTATTTATAAGCCAAGTCACTTTCTTTTAATGGAATCTATATTCATATTAGTTAATATTTGTTATTTTTTTCTATACTCCAAGGCTGTCAACAATTAATATTTCTTTTGGTGCATTTGAATATTTTTGTCTGTGGTTATTAATATTAGAGACCCTAAGTTTTTAGGAATTGCAAATTTAGTCAGTGGTTTGATTCATCAGTTTGAATGTAAAGAGTGCCCTGCTATTGTTACATTTACTAATAAAGCATTAATTAACTAGACTACTTAATAAGTGGGTGTTCTGGTTAACTTAACATTGTCATAAAACTTTAAACATATCTCTTAGTCAGGAAATTGGATTATATTTTGGATAAAATGCAGTGTACTCCTATTAATTAAATCTTTTGTCGATAATTGAAGATCCTGTCCAGTCTCAGGACCATCCTTCTGAATATCAGTGAAGTCTGGATTGTATTGTATATAATTGAATGGGGTGTTAGATGTATCTATTCAACTGATGGGACAAAACCTAGAAACCATTTGGTCTTTGGTCTTGTGAAAAATTCTTACCTCAAAATCTGAATATAGAAGAAAAATGAAAACGTGATTCTAGTTCATTGATGATTCTGTATTATGTCTTTGTTCATGGAAATGTCTTTATTATGGTCAATTTTTTGGTATTGTGTGAAGGAAAAAGTGAATGCTGTTTATTAGTGATGAATCTTAGTGTAAAATCAGAGCTTGATAATTATCCAGCTTTTAGGGAGGAACATCTTGACTATATCACTTTAACATATATAATAGAAGGGGAAAATGAATGGGGAGTAAGGAATCTCTGCACAGCAAGTAGAAAAACACATAATATAAAACAGGTTTTAAGGCCTTTACTTACTCATAGGAGAAAGTCATTTATAGAGTTGATACTTAGGCCAAAACCATTTCCTTTTGTACTTTGTTGAGCCTTCCTCATCTGTTTCAAAGAATATGTAGCCATAAAAACCCATAAAATAAGATAGATCATTTCTTTCAGTATAGATGCTCATAGGATAGTACAAATTACAAAACTTCACCTCTCTGAAAATATTAGTGTTCACTCTTTTTTTTCTTACTTATATGGGCACAAAAATGGGCTTATGAAATTTCAATCTACATCATTGAATATTTGTTTTTATAAAAAATATTTTTAAAAGGCATTGTTGCTTAAGCATTGGAAAATTGTTAGTGACATTTTCTTATTTTATTCTGATGTCCCATCAATTTTTTTTTTCTTAAGTATGATCAATTTTTTAACTTCCTAGGTTGTTCTTTCAAATTCCCACAAATCAGATTTGCTACTCTGCTTCATTGCTTCATGTGGTCTGAGATTAATCTGCAGAGTGTCAATAAATCAAAAACTCTTTTTATTCATGCACAAAGTAGATTCAATCAATTTTACCCACTGCTGAGTTTCTGGTATTATCAAATTTCTGATCTACCTTTGTGCATTTAATACATAATTTAAGAATGTGATATTGACTGATTATTCATTATTTTGAAGTACTCATGGACTATAGCAATATTTAAACGTTTCCAACTGACAAACATATCACCTCCAGTCGTTATTAGAGAACAATGTCTTAGAATTCATTTTCGTTTCTATGGTACAAAGTTATTTTATGTACTGGGGATATTATTTACATTACTTTTTTTACAATGTATCTGGTATATATAATTGCATTTGCTTTTATCTATTTTATTATATAAAATAGTGAATTATCTTATCAATTATATTCTTCTCCAATTACTATTTTTCTATTCTCTCTCTTTTGGTTAATTTTTTATTTTGAAATAATTCAAGCTTACAGAAAATTAAAAGAACATTAGAAAACATTACCACATTCTATTACTCATTTTATCTTATTTGCTTTATTGTTCTCTCTCTCAATATCTGTATACATATTCAGATTTAGATATATATTTTATATTTCTATAACTATCTTATGTTTTATATATTTTATATTTATGTTACATAAGTGTAAATATTTTTTGAGAATAAACTGCAGACATAATGCCCATTATAACTAAAAACTAGGTACACTTTTTGCATAACCTTAGTCCAGTTGGTGGTGTGCTATGACTAGTTTGAATTGACTTGCAAAAGTTAAATGGGCTCATCTCTCTCTAACTCCTCTTAGTGAGTTCACATTAGTAGCTTGAAATCAGCAGTTGTGGGAGTGTTTATCACATGCAAATCAGTAAATGTCCCAAATCTGGGCTTCCTACCACCACTTAGGGAGAGCCAGCTTATCCCTTTGGCATTTATCACCAACTGACTTAATTTATATTACCTTTATGTATTTTTCTTCTGTCTCTTTCTTATGGAAAACAGTAAGTATGGTTTGAACATAGTATGTGCTTAATGAACATTGGTATAATGGATGAATTTCTTTTGGTTACAGCAATCCAATAGGTAAGGAAAACAATTTTATCTGAATGTGATGCATAATTCAATATGATAGCAAAATTATAGAAGTGATGTTCAAAATGTATGCTCAATTTTATTGTATATCAACAAATCTAATTTATTTTATAAGTAATTTAACCTTCCAAAAATTTAACTTAAAGCTTAAAATATTTAGCTCTATAATATTACATTAAATATGATCTTTTCAAATTTCACTAGAAGTGAACATTTTCCATTGTCACATACCCATTAAGCGTTGTATTTATTTGCCTACTTAATCAAGTAGTCTACTCATCTATAATGTGTATGAACACATCAAAATAGTATTTGTAGGGTCTGGCAAAGTAATCAGTTTTGCTTGTTTTACTTTTCCCAGTCAGCTGTCTCCCTAGATTCTCTCCCCTGTTGAGCCTATACCTTAAAAATATATATTAGTATGGTAAAGGCTTTCATAGGTTACTTAAATCATAAGGCTTTGACTCTAGAACATATTATCAGAGCTCTGTAGCACCAACTTCCTGCTTATTAATGGACGTTACTGAATGGCACATAATTAACTATGGTATGTATGTGTATACTTATTTCTTTCTTGCAGTATGAGTAAACAGAATTAATCCTTCTTCAACTATAATTTTGTTCATGATTTTCCATCCTCACTAATTTCTAAAGAATTTAAAAATTTTGAAAATTCTTTCAATCAAGTCATATTCCCTTTATTGATTTATATTTAACCTTAACTTTATGGGAGCTTTACTCTCTAATTTCAAAAAAATCCAATTTAATATCTCTTTTACCTCTTCCTTTTTCTAGCAAACACAATGTATTGCTTATCTTTTCCCTTGATCCAAAAATCTTCTTTGTTATCTCTGAAGATTATCATTGAATGCCAACTGCTTTTAGAATTTTTCTTGGTGTATCAGTGCCACTCAATAAAACCCTCACACTTTGAGTTGTGTTCCAGGGCTTAGTCCTTGGACCTTTACTCTGCCCTTCGGTGATTTTCTCCATTCTCATACTCATAAATATTATCTATAAGCCCCTAACTCAAAAATTATGGATCCAGCCTAGACCTGTCTCCTGAACCATCTGGAGTTGTTTATCCAACTGACATTTAGATGCCTCTACTTTGATAAATTAGAGATATGTCCAAAACTTATATCCCAAACTGAACAACTGTTTTTCTCTACCAACAATGTGGTATCCTCAAATGTCTCTCTTTCTAACCTCTGTTTCCAATGTCACATCTCTGACTCTAACCCTCCCACCTCCCCTTTATAACAACCCTTGTGATTAAATTAGGCCCACCAGTGTAATCCAGGTAACTCTATCTCAAACTCTAAAATAAACATATGTGGAAGGTCCATTTTGCTATGTAATTAATCTCAACAGCTGGGTAGCTATTCTACCTCTTATGTATGTTTCTATTTGTAAAAATTTTAAATTCACAAAGCTTAAATATGCAGTTTTAATAAACATGTACACCCATTCAACTTATATCTCTATCTAAATACAGAATAGTCCCATAAACCCAGCAAGTTCCTTTGTGCACCAGTCAATTCTTCACCCAGACACAACCATTATTCTGGTTTCTACCTCTATAGATTGGTTTTATTTGTTTTTGAAATTCATATAAATGAAATCAGATAGTATATAAACTTTTTACAACTGGCTTTCTTCAATCCATATGTGCTTTAGATTATCTATGTAGTTGTGTACAGCAATAGTTTGTTCCTTTTTATTGTCTAATAGTATTCCACTGTATGAATTTGCCATGATTTATGCATTCTTTTTTTCTTTTATGAACATTTAAATGGTTTACAGTCTTTGATCATTATGAACAAAACTACTATAAACATTCTTGTCTTATAGATAAATGTTTTTATTTCTTTTGAATAAATAAGAGTAAATTGCTGGATCAGGGGAAGACTTGCTATCTTTTTTCAGAATGGTTGTAACATTTTACATTAAGAGGAACATTCTTGCTGATATTTGCACTGCCAGGCATCTCAATTTTAGCCATTCTAATTGGGGTGAAGTATAGTTTAAATTGCGTTTTATGATGATTAATTATGGTGAACACTTTCTCATGTGCTCACTGGCCTTTCACAAAGTTTTTTGCACATTGTTAATTGGGTTGTTTCCTTTTTTATTATCGAGTTAGGAATTCTTTATATATTCTGGATATAAGCAGTTTTCCAGATATATGCATTGCAAATATTTTCTCCCAGTCTGTGGCTTCTCTGTTTTCTTTCTCAACGATATGTTTTGGTAAGTAAAAGTTGTTTGTTTGTTTTTAATTTGTGTTTGTGTATGTGTGTGGGGGGGTTCTTTTGAGAAAAAAAAAGTTTAAGTATGAAATTAGTTTTATTATTATTATTTTAAAATACTTTCTGAGAGAGCAGTTTAAAGTTCACAGCAAAAATAGAAAGGTACAGAGATTTCCCAGGTTCGTCTGCTCCCACACATTCGCAGCCTTCTCCATGATCTACATCCCCCACCAGAGTGGTACATTTTTTACAACTGATGAACCTACATTGTCATATCATAATGACCCAAAGTCTAGTCTACGGTAGGGTTCACTCTTGGTGATGTGCATTCTATTTTATTTATTTATTGAGAGAGAGAGAGAGAGAGAGAGAGAGAGAGAGAGAGGAAGGGGCAGAGAGAGAAGGAGAGAGAGAAACCCAAGAAGGCTCTGCACTGTCAGTACAGAGCTCAATGCAGGCCCGATCTCATGCGTTATGAGATCACGACCTGAGCCAAAATCAATAGTCAGACACTTAACTGACTGAGCCATCCAGGCGTCCATTCTTAAATTTTTGGGTAAAAAACTCATTTTACCCAAATTTTTGAAACCTAGTTGTATATTCAAAAATTACTGTTTTAGTATTTGAGAATTGGGAATCTGAAGGAAGTATATGAAATGCCATTAGAAGACATTCTACTACTTCAGGCAACAGTATTTAGGAAGAAGTTCAAGATCAATAACATTTCAAAATATATAGTTGTTTTATGAAGTAATATGAAAATGTGCAAAATAATAAAACTGGACTATTATAATACATGCAAAAATTAATTAAAAATGGATTAAAAACTTAAGTGTAAGACATAAAACAACAAATGTCCTAGAAAAAAACAGGGAAAAATCTCCCTGATACTGGTCTTGGGAATGATTTTTTGGATAAGCACAATCAACAAAGCACAATTAAACAAGTGATGAGACTACATTAAAGTAAAAGCTTCTGCACAGCAAAACAAGCAACCAACAAAATGAAAAGCCAACTTATAGAATGTGAGATTATTTACATATCATATAATTGATAAGGGTTTACTAACCAAAATATATGACATACACCTCAGTAGCAAAAGGGAAAAAGGGCTGCAGACCAAATAGACATTTTTCAAGAATATATACAAATAGCCCAAAAAGTAAACGAGATGTTCAATATAACTAATCACTAGGGAAACACAAATCAAAACCACAATGCAGTATCACCTCACACTTATTAGAATGGCTATTATCAAAAAGACAAGAGTTGGGGCGCCTGGGTGGCGCAGTCGGTTAAGCGTCCGACTTCAGCCAGGTCACGATTTCACGGTCCGTGAGTTCGAGCCCCGCGTCAGGCTCTGGGCTGATGGCTCAGAGCCTGGAGCCTGTTTCCCATTCTGTGTCTCCCTCTCTCTCTGCCCCTCCCCCGTTCATGCTCTGTCTCTCTCTGTCCCAAAAATAAATAAAAACGTTGGAAAAAAAAAAAAGACAAGAGTTAACAAGTGTTGATGAGGATGTGGAAGAAGGGAAACTTTGTGCACTAATGGTGGGCACAGCCACTATGTAAAACAGTATGGATACCGTTTTTGTTGTTTTTAGTAAAAGTTCATTTCTAAAACAGAATTCTTAATTATTATTACTTTCTTCTGTGCTCATTTTGAATATTCTGACGCTAAACAAAGACTAGAGCTAATTCTTATTTTCTGGTGGGTATCTATGATGTATGTTCATAGCTTATCAAACAATGACTCTAAGTGCCTAAATTCAGAATAATACTACTTGATTTTTAACATGCAAACTGCTTTTGGGGATCACCATTTAACCATTGGATAGAACTAAATTTTATGTTTTTACCTTCAAAAGGGAGATAAGCTGAATGTAGCTAAATATGATTAGATTAGCATTTCCAGTATTTTTAAGTAGTTCACTACTATCATGAGTTGTCTTTTTATTAAGCCACAATATGGGAAAATTAGTGAAATAAAATAAAGGAGTTAAACTTTCCCCAATCTATTATGTAAATGTAAACTGTTCTTTAAATGAATACATTTCAACAGTTATTACTTTTTAGTATCATAGCTGCCCACTAATGTCCATGTGCAAAGACTGGCAGAATGACTATCACTAGGTCGACATTATAGACATTATAGAAAATATTATATCATGGTTTTAAAGTATCTTTGTGAATTGATGGACTTTGTGACAGTTTATTGGATGAATTGGGAAGCTCTAGAAACTTGTCAATGTCTTCACTGTCTATAATATGTTCCTAATCTTAGGGTAATCTAAAGATTTATTTAATAGTTTATTGGGGAGCCTGGGGGGCTGAGTTGGTTGGGCATCCGAATTCGACTCAGGTCATATTCTCACAGTTGAGGAGTCTGAGCTCTGTTTCAGGCTCTGTGCTGACAGCTCAAAGGCTGGAGCCTGCTTTGGAATCTATGTCTCCCTCTCTCTCTGCCCCTCCCCCACTTGCACTCTCTTTCTCTCCCTTTCTCTCTCTCTCTCAAAAGTAAACATTAAAAAATAAAAAAAAATAGTTTACTATTATAGTATCCAATAAAAGGAACCCATAACTGGCAATTCTTACATTGTATGTAACTATAATCAATTAATCAGAGTCATTTAATCTTGAAGAGTGAAAGCCTCAATAAGGACTATGCCATGTACTCTTGACAGTTAACAACCATGTAGCAATCTCATGAGTACAAGCTTCCCAATGCAATCAAGCACTGCCATGAGCACACATATCTGTTGGTCTAGTCTGAAAAACCAAGTCAGGATTTTAGAACTTTCAGTGGAGAGGCAGGTATCTTATCAAGAGTAGACTACTAGCTAACCCAAAATCAACTTAACAAAAATTGATTATACAGAAAAATAAAATGAGTGAGGAACAGCTAATGAGATTATTTGTTTGTAATATTATTGGTCTCATTTTTAAGTTTTTATTTTCTGATGGGTGTATGAGAGAATCTTTGTCTTCTTTATCCATCTCTAGTTCTTAGTGTAGTAGGTTCCACTTGTGTAGTGTGAGAGGAAACATTCTTTGAGTGATTGCTTAATTCAAATGACCCCTTAGAACTCAGGAAAAATCCTAATATTGGCATACTAAAGAGTAGCAGTTAAAAAGTCATGCTTAACTAAAAGTCCTTATAAGCCTATTCTTCAGAATTTATATTCTTTAACACCTATTAATATCTTTCTGAACTCTAGGGTTTTCAAAAATTTTAAATTTCAAATTTCAAAAATTTTTAAAAATTACAATAGAGTTCATCTACTTCCAGATTTTCAGAAATTATTCCTTTGACACGGATTGGCCCTTAAGCTAACAAGCTTTCTTTTAACTTTTTATTTTTTAAAGGCTTTTGGGGAGGGACTTCAGCTTCATCTCTCTATGTGTTAACAGAGAATTGTTATAATATATAATTATGAATTATCCTTGGGCTCAAATTTTTGACTGGTCAATTCCAGTTTATATACATGTTAGAGTTTGGTTTAAACAGCTCAAAAGAAACACTGAGTCAGCATTTAAAAATCAGGTGCTTCTGAATAAAAATACTCATTTCTGGGGCTGCCTGATACACTGGAACATCTGCCAGTGTTAGGACTACCTTCCCTCATGGCAAAATGTCACCATAGCTAAGTAGAACTGCTTCACAGAGAAGGAGAGGTACTGGATGGAATCCCTGCCAGTCCACTCCACTTGCATTATCTGACTGGTCACTGAAGCCATTTGACTTACAGTCCCTGATTTCATAGTAATTGACGTTAAGTTTGATCCCAAACATTTATTGAGTCTTTTCTCAATAAATGGAAAAGATTCAGAACAGAAAACATATAAAACTGAAGTGTATAGCTCTGTAGAGATAATGAGTCAGTAATAGCACACAGAGGTTCATTTTTTTTGGACAATGAACAGTATTAGAAATGTCATTAAAATGAGGGAAACTACTTCAATCAGTCAAACGTTTGATAGGAAGAGAATATCGCAGCGTTGTAAGGAAAAAATAGCACTACAAAGTAAAAACTAATTCCATTTATGTTAGCATAAGGTTTTTGAGAGAGTAGGATGAAAACAGACTCATTGTTGCTTCATTTAACAGGCATTTTCACACACAACAATAGTGAGTTAGATCCTGTGTGCTAGAAACCGCTTGAGAACACCAGTACTTGATTGGGAGGTGGATGAGTATGGAAAATGAAGAGCGGTTAATTTAGCAGAATAATCTAAATCATAATCAGTCACTTTTAGTTATAAGTCACAAAAGATGTCACCTATCAAAAATGTATAAGGAGTCCAAAGTTAAAAGAAATCACAAAATTTTGTGAATGAGTATGGAGCTGAAGTGTTCACAGCCTGGAATTAATTTGTGCTCACAGAAACAGAATTAGTTTCACCTTTTGACTAATAATATCTTTTCCCAAATAAATTGTAGAAAAGTTGCAAAGAAACATTTTCAATTATTTCTGAATGCAAATTAAGCTCTGAGAATCCCAACTATGACTTGACATATTAATTTGTTTAGAGCTCCATTTTCCTTATTGAAAAACAATCACTAATTTTTATTTTGGTAAGTTTCTTTCACCCAAAATATAGTAACTAGACATTCAGACTATGAAGGAATCTATATTAAAAATATGAAAAGATGAGTAAAATCATATTATAGCATAGAGGTAGAATATTCCTAAATATATATTTTTCAATGTGTTCAATGAAGAACCTGGCTACCTTAATCCATTTTGAATATTTACAGACCATTCCAAACCTTTTGAGAACCTTAGCCACTGAATGAATAGTTAGTCCTTTCTCTCACTTTAATCAAACGTTTCAGCATGAATTCATGCACTTAATTCTAGGGACCATTTCCTCTGAAATTATCCATAAATCTCCTATGTCCTATGGCAGAGAAAGTAAAATTTAACATCATTTTTTAAAGTCTTGAAATTAAACTATGTTGAATTTTTAATGGAATCCTAGGTTGAATATGACATCCACAATCCTTTGGGAGAGGTACTAAATACTTGTAAAAAATTTTTGGATGAGACTTTCTGGTGTGTTGCTACATATACATTATTAGTCACTCTAGTTCTTTTATTTCAAAGGAAATGTTCTTTATTCTTTCAGAAATAGGCCTTTAATCTTTGATACGATTTTTCCCTTATTTTAATATGGTCTGTGACCTTGAGCAAACTATTTACTTGGCTAGGCTTTTGATTAACCCCGTATAAGTTAAGATGACGAGTGTTTGAGCTTTATAAAGAATCTGAAATTAATTATATATCAAAATTTTGGTACCATGCATTTTTTAACTTTTAATTTTGATATAACTCTAGATTCATAGAAGTGTGACAAAGATAGCATAGTTTCTGTATAATTTTCATTTGACTTCCTGTAATGTTAATATTTTACAATGCTATGATACATTTTCAAAACTAAGAAATTAAAATTAGTATAATATTATAACATTAGTATATAACATTAGTATAATATTAGTATAGTATTAGTATTAGTATATACTAATTAATATATATATATTAGTATAGTATTGGTATTAGTATAATATTATTATAACATTAGTATAATATTAAAGTATAATATAATACTATAATACTATAGTATAACATTAGTATAATATCAAAGTATAATATAATACTATAATACTATAGTATAACATTAGTATAATATTAAAGTATAATATAATACTATAATACTATTATTATATTATTACATATATTAGTATTTATGTAGTATACTATATATTATACTATGTATTAGTATTTATATTGTATACTATATATACTAACATATAGTATAATATAATAGTACTATTATAATACTATTATAATATAATACTATATATAATATATAATAATATAATAAATAATATTAGTATGTATATAGTATACTATATATACTAACATATAGTATAATATAATAATACTATTATAATACTATTATATTATGTAATATAATACTATTATATTATATAATAATATAATAATACTATACATAATATATACAATATAATAATATAAACTATTATAATATAATATAATATAATATAATATAATATAATACTGTTATATAATATAATACTGTTATATAATATAATACTGTTATAATATATACTAGCTAGTATATATACTATATATAGTACTATATATTAGTATAATATAGTGTATAGTATAATATATGTATAATTAGTATACACACTAATAAACTATAACATATAAAATATTAGTATAAACCTCAGGCTTTGATTTGATTTCACTTTTTCTACTGCCTTTTTTTTGTTTCAGGATATAATTCCAGATTTCATATTGCATTGAGTTATCATGGCTCTTTAAGTCTCTTTCAAACTGGGATAATTTCTCAGTCTTTCCTTGACTTCATGACCCTTACACTTTTGAAGATATTGGTTAGGTACTTTGCTAAATGTCCCTCATATTGGATATGTTTGACATTTTCTCGTGAATAGATGGAGGTTTTAGATTTAGGGGAAGAATATCACAGATGTCATGTACTCTTTTCATTGCATCATATCAGGGGTAACGTGATATCAACATAACTTTTCAATGATGATGTTTACCTTGATCACTGGTTAAGATGGTGTCTGTCATGTTCCTTACTCTAAAGTTACTACTTTTCAGGGCACCTAGGTGGCTCAGTCGGTTAAGCATCTGACTTCAGCTCAGGTCATTATCTTGTAGTTTGTGGGTTCAAGCCCTGCATGGGGCTCTGTGCTGACAGCTCAGAGTCTGGAGCCTGCTTTGGATTGTGTCTCCCTCTCTCTCTGTCTTGTGGTCTGTCTGTCTGTCTCTCTCTCTCTCAAAAATAAATAAACATTAAAAAAATAATAAATTTAACTATTTTTCTCTTACCACATTCCATTCACTAGAAGCAAGTCACCAAGTCCAGCCCACTCATAGGGGAAGGGGAAATGAAGTTACTTCACCCACAGAGATGGGTATCAAAGAGCATGTAGTCATATATTGAAACCACATCATATCTAGTAAATTTGGGGGAGAAACTTTGAGACTATGCCAAGAGCCTGTTTCTTTTTAAAGATTCACCTACTAATTTTAACATTCATCAATGGATCATGACTGCTGTGATTCCTTCTACATCAATTAATTGTAATTTTTCTGTTAGAAAGATTTGTCCCTACTTTCCCATTCTTTTATTTATTCACTTATTTACTTATGTAGTATATCCTCCTGGAAATTTACTTTATTTTTAGCATGATAATCTGATATTATTATTATTTCTTGTATTGTTTAAGTTGCTTTCGTCATTGGGAGCTCTCTCAGATTATCTTGTGGGTCCCTTTGACATGACCCATCATGACTTTTGGCTTTATTGTGGGTATATATTCACTTTGTTACTTTGTGTCACTAGAAGATAATGCCTGATTCCTTTAGGAGGCTCTGAAGGATAATCTGTTCCATACCTCTCTACTAGCTTTGGTTGGTTGCTGGAAGTGCTTGGCATTCTTTGGTTGGTTGCTGGAAGTGCTTGGCTGGAAGTGCTTAGCTGCTCACCCCAATCCCTGCCTGTATCTTCACATGTGCCTTCTTCCTTGTGTGTCTCTCTGTGCCCTCTCCTGTCTTTATAAAGATACATCATTGGTTTAGGGCCCACCCTTGGTACAGTATGACCTCATCTTAAATAATGACATCTGCAAAGACCCTTTATCCAAAGAAGGGAAAATTCTGAGGTTCTGGGTGGACATCGATTTTGGGGGGACACTATTCAACTCATGACAATGTTTAGAAATCAAGATCTGGACGTTGCATTTTGAAATAAAAAATCATTCTGTGTATATGTATGTGTGTTATACATACAAATGAAAATATATTTTGTAAGACGTTACAACAGACTTGATAATTGCATTGCTTTACTCCTTTATTTTACATTGTATTTTCAAGTCAAGAATTTCTTTAGTGTACTATTAAAGACACATGTAATCTCTGAATTTTCAGTATGTAAATTTCAAAATATTTTTGTACAAATCAAATCTGTTGTTCTAGGTGATAATGATGTTGTTAAAATAGCTTATTTTCAGTCTTTCAGATGACCAGAGAAAAGCCAAAACCATAAAATTTATATTGCTTCCAGTTAACTTAAAGTGATTTAAATTTCAATGTTTAAATGTGTTACATGTATTAAAAAGATACAGGAAAGATACACCATAGAAGCACAATGTATTCATTATCCACATTTAACACATGGTTTGGTAGATTTTGCAACATGAATTTTTAAAAACAAAGTAAATTATTCTAAAAAGAACTAAAATATTGGTATAAAATTAAAAACCTTTTTATTATGTATATTCAAATCCATATCCATAATCATCATATGTCTGCAAACATAACATTACTTTATGTTTGCATATTTATGCAAATGACATATTTATCATGACTTCTCTGCTAATACATGTAGATATAGTGAATTTTAATAACTATGTATTATACAAATTTCTGGATTTTAGAAAAATATAGAATAATTGACTATTAATTCATTTTTCTATTCAAAATTTAGGCTGTTTCATATTTCAATATTAAAAGTATTTTTCAATAGATATTCATGCACAAAGAATTGTTGATTCTTAGTGTATGTGGATGCTTAGCTCTAGTGGATGTTGCTAAATTGTTCTTCAGAGTGGTTTTCCTTGTATTACATGTCTATGTAATTAGCAATGTAGACAAGATTCTGCTTGTCCCAAGTCTATGACTATTTGATATTATCTTACAGACATTGTTTTATATGTATATATAACATATATTATTTTTGACAATTTGATAGATGTGAAATTGTATCTCATTGCTTTAACAAACATTTCCTTAATTTCTAGTAATATTGAGCTTTAAACATGTTTTTATTATTTTGCTTCAAGTTTTTATTTAAATTGTAGTTAGTTAACATATAGCATAATATTGGTCTCTGATGTAGAATTTAGTGATTCATCACTTACATACAACCCAGTGATCATCACAACAAATGCCCTTCTAAATACTCATTGCCCATTTAGCCTATTCCACACCCACCTCCCCTCATCAACCCTCAGTTTGTTCTCTATAGTTGTCTTTTATGGTTTGCCTCCCTCTCTTTTGTTTCCTCTTTCCCCTATGTTCATCCTTTGTTTCTTAAATTCCACATATGAGTGAAATTATATGGTATTTGTCTTTCTCTGACTTACTTATTTAGCTTAGCACAGTACACTCTAGTTCTATCCATGTTGTTGCAAATGGCAAGATTTCATTCTTTTTGATGAATGAGTAATATTCTAGTGTACATATATATACTAACTTTTCTTCCTTCCTTCCTTCCTTCCTTCCTTCCTTCCTTCCTTCCTTTCACTTTTTTTTTTAATTTGAGAGAGAAAAAGTGCGCCAGTGGGAGAGAGGAGCAGAGGGAGAGAAAGAGAGAAAATCTTAAGCAGGCTCCATGCTGAGTGTGGAGCCTAATTTAGGGTGCCATCCCATGATGCGGGGGCATGATCTGAGCCAAAATCAAGATTCAGACACTCAACAAACTAAGCCACCCAGGTACTACTATACTACCTTTTCGGTATCCCTTCATTAGTCAATGGACATATGGGCTCTTTCCATAATTTGGGTATGGTTGATAATGCTGCTATAAACATCTGGAAGCATGTGTCCCTTTTAATCAGTATTTTTGTGTCCTATGAGCAAATACCAAGTAGTGCAATTGCTAGGTCATAGGGTAGTTCTATTTTTAACTTTTTGAGTAACCACCATACTGTTTTCCAGAGTGGCTGCATCAGTTTGCATTCCCACCAACAGTGTAAAGGGGTTCCCCTTTCTCTGCATCTTCACCAACACCTGTTGTTTCTTGTGTTGTTAATTTTAGCCATTCCAACAGATGTGAGGTGATATCTCATTGTGGTTTTGATTTCTATTTCCCTGATGATGAGTGATGTTGAGCATCTTTTCATATGTCTGTGTGTCATCTATGTGTGTTCTTTGGAAAAATTTCTATTTATGCCTTCTGCCCATTTCTTCACTGGATTATTTGTTGTTTTGGGTGTTGAGTTTGATAAGTTCTTTATAGATTTTGGATACTAGCCTTGGTGAGATATATCATTTGCAAATATCTTCTCTCATTCTGAAGGTTGCCTTTCAGTTTTGTTGATTGTTTTGTTCCTTCACTGTGCAGAAACTTTTTATCTTGATGAACTCCCAAGACTTTTTTGGGGGGGGGGCTTTTTTTCCCCTTGCTTCTGAAGACATGTTTAGTAAGAAGTTGCTATGGCTGAGGTCAAGGAAGTTGCTGCCTGTGTTCTTCTCTAGGATTTTTATGGTTACCTGTCTCACATTTAGGTCTTTCACCCATTTTGAATTTATTTTTGTGAATGGTGTAAGAAAAATGTCCAATTTCATTCTTCTGAATGTTGCTGTCTAGTTTTCCCAACACCATTTGTTAAAGGGACTATCTTTTTTCCATTGGATAGTCTTTCCTGCTTTGTTGAAGATGAGTTGCTTCTTGCGGTAGTCCTATGGCCACTTTTGCCGCATCCCAAAAATTTTGGACTGTTGTGTTTTCATTTTCATTTGCTCCCATGTATTTTTTAAATTTATTTTTTAATTTTGTGGTTAACACATTCATTCTTTAGGAGGATATTCTTTAACCTCCATGTATTTGTAGTGTTTCCAAATTTTTTCTTGTGTTTGACTTCAAGTTTCATAGTGTTGTGGTCTGAAAGTATGCATGGTATGATCTTAATCTTTTTGTACTTGTTGAGACCTGATTTGTGACCCAGTGTGTGATCTATTATTGAGAATACCCCATGTGCACTAGAAAAGAATGTGTATTCTGCTGCTTTAGGAGGAAATGTTCTGAATATATCTGTTAAGTCCATCTGGCCCAGTGTGTCATTCAAAGCCATTGTTTCCTTGTGGATATTCTGCGTAAATATCAGTCCATTGGCATAAGTGGAGTATTAAAGTCCTCTACCATTATTGTATTGTTATGAATGACTTTCTTATGTTTGTTATCAATTTATTTATATATTTGGGTGTTTCAAGCTGGGGCATAAATATTTATAATTCTTAGATCTTCTTGTTGGATAGACCCTTTTATTATGATATAGTGCCCTTCTTCATCTTTTTTTACAGTCTTTGCTATAAAGTCTAGTTTGTCTAATATAAGTATGGCTACTCTGGCTTTCTTTTGATGTTAACATAATAAACTCCATTAATAGTTAACATAATAAACTGTTCTCCATTCCCTACTTTGTCTGCAGGTGTCTTTAGATCTAAAATGACTTTCTTGTAGGCAGCATATAGATGGGTGTTGGGTTTTTTTAATCTATTCTGGTACCATATTTCTTTTTATTGGAGAATTTAATCCATTTACATTTCAGAATGATTATTGATAGATATGAATGTAGTGCAAATGTACTACCTAAAAGTTGGTATTTCTGGAGATTTTCTCTGTTCCTTTTTAGTCTTTGTTGCTTTTGGTCTTTCCTTCCTACTTAAAGAGTCCCCTTTAATATTTCTTGCAGGATTGATTTAGTGGTCACAAACTCCTTTAGTTTTTATTTTCTGGGAAACTCTTTATCTCTCCTTCTGTTCTAATAGCCTTACTGGGAAGAGTGATCTTGGCTGCATATTTTTTCACATTTAGCACGTTGAATATATCATGCCAGTCCCTTCTGGCCTGCCTAGTTTCTGTGGAATGATCTGCTGCTAACCTTATTTGTCTTCCCTTGTAGGCTAGGGATTTCTTTTCCCTTGCTGCTTTCAAGATTCTTTCCTTATCTCTGTATTTTGCAAATTTAACTATGATATGTCTTGGTGTTAGCTCTCTTTTATTGATTTTGATGGGAGTTCTCTGTGCCTCCTGGATTTGGATGTCTGTTACTTTCCCCAGATTGGGAAGTTTTCAGCTATAATTTCCTCAAATAGACCTTATGCCCCCTTTTCCATCTCGTCTTTTTCTGAGACTCCTATGATACAAATTGTTATTATGCTTTATTATTCTTTGAGTCTTCATTTGTGACCTAATATTTTTCTTTCCCTCTTCCTTTCAGCTTCTTTATTTTCCATAATTTTATCTTCTATTTCACTTATTCATTCCTCTGCTTCTTTCATCCTTGTGGCCATTATATCTAGTTGGTTTTTCATCTTGGATATAGCATTTTTATTTAAGCCTGACTAGTTTTTAGGTCTTTTATCTCCATGGTAAAGGACTCTCTGGTGTCTTCGATGCTTTTCTCAAGCCCAGCTGGCATCCTTATGATTATTGTTTTAAATTCTGGTTCTGGCCTATTACTTACATCTATTTTGATTAGATCCTTGGCCATGACCTCTTCTTGTTCTTTCTTTTGTGATGAATCCCTCCACCTTGCCATTTTGTCTAGGTCTCTGTCTTCTGTGTATTAGGAAAGCCTGTTATGTTTTGTGCTCTTGAGAATAATGGTTATATTAAGAAAAGGTCATATACTGTCCAGGGCCTGGCTTTTCAGAAAGTGTTTCTGGTTTCTGCTGTGTGCACTCTGCTGTTGTATTTTGGCTGCTATTTCCCTCAGGTCAGTCCTCTGCAGAGTTTCTTCTTGCTTGCAGTGCAGAGTGTTTGGACCTTGTCCACTGTGTGGTGAGTTTTAACTTGGTGTGTTTTGGTCTGCTTGTTAATAGAGACTATATCCTAGTTCCCCTAGAGCTAAAGCTTTGTAGCACTCTCTGGTCAGTAGACCAGATGGTGGGTGTGGAGTGGTTTCTGCTGGTCTTCTGAGGGAGGGGCCCACTGCCACTCAGAGTCTCAGGCATGCTGGCCCTAATTCAGAAGCACCTGCAGATTGCAGGAGGGTGTCAGCTTGGTATAAGTGATTCAAGCCTCCGCTGTAGGCACTGTGCTGCTCACTGAAGTACCTCTGTGCTGATGGATGAGGGTAAAAATGGCATCAGCCAGCTCTCTTATCCCCAGAGAGGGGAGTTTGCACCCCCACACCATTCAGGAAGCCCTCACAGAAGAGTAATCTCCCTTCTTGTGTCCCAGGCTTTTCTCAGATCTGTGCCTTCACTCTGTGTGTCTAAGCCATCTGCCCACCTGTCAGTGCAATGATCCTGGTATTTTATCCCAGACATGCTGGTTGGGTTTAAAACTCCAAATTTTAGAGACCCACCACTGCATAAGCCTGAGCTGGTCCTCCAGAGGACAGTCTTGCTGAGCTGTGGCTGGTGACAGTTTGTCTCAGAAGGGCAGTTGCAAGAATGTATAAGGGCTCGGATTTATGCAAAGTGCAGCAAAAATCTGGTGTCTAGGTTAGCTGCCCTCAGCAGCTGCTTCTGCTCCTAAGCTAGTGAATGGGGCAGCTCAATGGTGTCTACCAGCTCTTTTGTCCCTGGGTGCAGTGCCTCCTCTCCCAAATGTACTCCAAGAAGGGAAACTGTCTCTCCCAATGAAACCCAGGAGATCCTCAGACTATGCTATCCGCACCTGGGCCTCTGCCTTCCTTCTCCACAGGAGCACTTCTATGCCTCCCAGAATCCACCTTGCCAATGGTGCAGACTTCTAAAATTTCAGACTTTGAGCTCCGCTCCTAGTAAAACCTTGTGATAATCAACCCCTCTCATTTTCTACATCAATGGTTTTAGGGAAGTGTTTTCATTGTGCAGTGACCTGCACCCTGTTCTCTCTCTCTCTCTTCTCTCTCTCTCTCTCTCTATCTCTCTCTCTTCTTTCTTTCCTCTCTCCCTGATCAGACTCCTTCCCCTCTGCAGCACTGGCAATTTTCTCCCCCAAATAACATCTCTGCACCTCCTACCTTTCATGATGTGGCCTCTTTTCTCCCTCTAGTTGCGCAGTTTGTTCTTTCAGTCCTCAGATTGATTTCCTGGGTGTTCAGAATATTTGATATTTATCTAGGTGTGTTTGAGGGTTGAGGACCTTAGTCCTCCTACTACCCCTCCATCTTAACTCTTCCTCCTTAAGTATGTTTACTGCCAACGCAGATTTCACTTTATGATTTGCTTGTTTAAATCATTTTATTTTTTTATTACTTGTTATGTTATTATTTATTATTTTATTTTTTGTTATTATTTTTAGAAACTTGTAATGCTTTCAGAAATCAAATATTGATTACTTATAGGTGACAAATATAATTTTGCAATTTTTGGCTTATATTTTAAATTTGTCTTTTTTTTGTCAGACAGAAAATCTAAATTTCAATGTAGTGAAATGAATCACGCTTTTCCTTTGTTTCATTTGTGTGTGTGTGTGTGTGTGTGTGTGTGTGTGCATGTGCATTATTTTAAAAATTCTTCTTACCCTGAGGATATATAACTATTCTTTTAAGTTACATGTTTATTTTACCTGGATTATAGTGTTTGATAATATAAGATAAATACTTTTATATTTTGTTTTTCCATTTGGACAGCCCAATGTTCCAACAACATGTGTTGAAAAATCCATCACCTCTATAGTGATATAGTTGTAAAATCACTATTTCTTGTATATTCTATGTTGACATATATGCATCTATCTGCTTTCTGGGCTACCTTTTCAGTTCCATCTCTCTATTAGTCTGTGTCAATATTATCATATCTTAATTTCAGCCTATTGTGCTATTTATTAAGTCAAATCTTATTTTAATTTTCTATAAGGGTGGTATAATGTACTGGCTTATCATATAATGTTTGGAGATAGCGTATTAGAGTTTACATCTCAATTCTACCTTCTTTTAGTAATATGACATTGGCAAGTTACTTGGACTTTGTTTCTCAGTTTCTTCATCTTCAAAATATAGGCATTATTGGTTTCTATATAACCATGTTCTTTCAAAATTAAGTGTTCTTATTCATATAAAGCGTTAGAATTATTCTTGAAAAATAGTAACTACTCAATCATTAGTTATTATTTAAAATTATCTTGACTTTTCTTGGTCTTATACTTTTTGTTGTGAATTTTAGGGTTAGTGTTTTAAAGAGTTTAATTAACCCTATCCAGATTTTTCAATTGAAATTTCATTAGATTTATAGAGTAATTTGTATTCTCTAGCTGATTCTATGAATCAACTTTGAGCATCATTAATTTCTAACTAAGTTGTTATAGAAACTAATGCGATAATAGTCTTGACAAAACAATGTATGGAGTAGCTTTGCAAAGTGTCACAACTATAAAGTAATTTTAGAAACATAAGTTTTTAAGGAAAGCTTTTTTTAAAGTTGTATTTATTTGTTTTGAGAGAGAGAAAGAGCATGCAAGCAGGGGAGGGGCAGAGAGAGAGGGACAGAGAAAATCCCAAGCAAGCTCTGTGTTGTCAGCGCAGAGCCAGACATGGGGCTTGATCTCACAAACTGTGCGATCATGACCTGAGCCAAAATTGAAAGTTGAACACTGAACTTACTGAGATTCCCAGGAGCCCATCGTGAGAATTTTTTAAGGATAGAGGAGTAACCTACAATCATATAAAGTTAGGCCCTATGTGACAAATGGGGAATTTGAGGCTCTGAAGAGTGTGGCTTCATGCTGAGTATGGAGCCTGCCTGGGATTCTCTCTCTCTCTCCTTCTCTCTCTGCCCCTCCCTTGTTCACATGCTCTCTCTCTCTCAAAATAAATAAATAAACTTAAAAAATCCATTGATTCAAAAAAAGATTGATTCATTGTCATTAGAGAATTAAAGAATAATAACAGCTATTAACGTTAAAACCCTGCTGAATATTACTGTGTGTCTGATAACTGACCACACTCGAGTATTCTAAAGTGGCCCCCCATAAATAGGAACGTTCACTGATGCTTTGGAGAATATTTAACAGAGATTCTCAGCTGAGAAAAATGGCATATAAAAGTCAGGTTTTACTTACTTTTGCTTACCTCAAAAGAACTCTGGATTCCTTCTAAAGTCATATTCTCTGTTTTTTTTTCTCCCAAGTTATTAATCGTTCAGTACTCTACAAATAATTAGAGGTTTGGAGGATGCCCATTAGCACTGATTTGGGGTTGATGCAGTATCAGACATGCACAGTACTCAGCAAGGCCTTTGGGGTAGTAGTTTGGGAAGGACAGTAAGGGTCCTGAGTAGGTTGTTCATGAAAACACCTAATTTCTGAGTCACACCAACCTTATTGTAAAAATCGTATTTGACTGCAACTCATGTTTCAAAATCCTGCTTTGCTGTCTTCTCTTTTGTGAAGCCATTTGTGACATTTCCAGAGGAAAAAGAGAAAATGGTTTGTAAATAACTTCATCCTTAAAAAATATGTAACTGTATCATAATTTATTGGGCTACCAGATGACTCTTTAAAAATGTACTTCAAAGGCCATTCATTTGGCACTACTCTTTGCAAACCACAAATAAAAAAACCCTATTGATTAGGTTAACAGAGGAAAATTTCTACTTCTTTTTCAGGTAGTTCTGCTGGCAGATTCTCAATTGACTTTATTATTGAGAAGGATTTTACAGAGGAAAATAATCATTTGTTGTTTACTCATAGGTCCTTTTTGCAGCAATTCACATTGAATTTGTGATTTCCAGTTCTCTTTGGAATGCACCTACTCAGATGAATATGATTGAAAGGCACTTCTACTTCAAAGTCTCTATTTTCAGTAGCTTGTTACCAAACTAATTAACTGGTGAAATGAAATGATTCATGCTTATTGTCAGTTGAAAAGTGAATTTAGGTATATGGAAACAAAATCCTTGATGTTATTTTGGAGGATCAGATTAAAACAATTACATATTTTGATAAAAATTCTTTGGTGATATGAGTTAACCTTGAATCAGAGTCATTTAGACAAGTAGATGTCCAAGGAACACTGCATTGTGCCTGTTTTTGATTCTCCTTGCCAAGAACATAGGTGTGGACTCATCATGGTAAAGAAGTAACTTTCATATGTTAAAAATAAAACAAGCTTTGCTGCAATCTTTAACACATCACGTCCTATGCCTCCATAATGTTTATTTCTAGGAATATATGGGCAAAACCAGTAGTGGTTATAATATAATTAACAGCCAGCCACATGCAAATTTGTTTCTTCACTCAACTTTTATTAGTAAAGTAACACTGAACAAGTTACTTAAATATTCCGTATTACACAAAGAGAAGCAATACCTAATTTATGAGATTGTTATGGAAAGTAAATATGATATGGTAAGAAGTATAAACATTTAGACCATTTAGATATGGAGGCAGTTTTGTTTTCTTTCCCCTCACCTTCTTACTACTCACAAAGAATGGGACACAATTCTAAGAGAACAAGTTAAGACCTTTCTGTCTTTATAGAAAGGAGAGCTTGTATCTCTGAGTAGAGAAAAACATTAGGAGATATCACCTGAGTATGACTAAGGAGGCAAGAAACCAGCCAATCTTAAGGAATTTGTACCCCAGTGGAGAAGACTTTACTCCCTTAGAACACCTGGGTGAGCAGATACAGTGAAGTCTTTGGAGCTGAGTTATATGTCAACCACTTAACTGGTCACGGAGACAAAATTTGTTTATGGCTTATGCTAAAGGTACTGTAACGTTGATGTCCAGTTGGGATCAAGAGGATTTTATCTTGTCAGCTTCCAACACCTCACCTGTTGATTGCCAGCAAGAGTGAGATGAGTGAGAGGCCACGTGCTCCCCAGCTGATTCCTACACCCCATGAACCCAGTACACAAACACATCATGCCAGACCATGAATAAACAATTCTCTAATCATACCCATATCATGGAGGGTATGAATTTAGCATAAATTTGAAACTGAATATTCAAATTTCACTTAGAGTATAGAAAGACAAAGACACAAGAATTTAAAAGAGAAATGAGAATCAGATAGTAGAATTTGAAAATCAGTTTCCTGAAGGTGATTTAAAATATTAAATGCTGTTAAAATCAAGTGGAATGATGATTGGGAAACAGCTTTTAAACTGTCAAGGACACTTGGTATCATTAAAAATAGTATAGTCACTGAATGTACACATGACAGAATTTACTTAAGAAGGTTTTAGATTGGGGGCGTCTGGGTGCCTCAGTCGGTTGAGCGTCCGACTTTAGCTCAGGTCATGATCTCACAGTTCGTGAGTCTGAGCCCCTCATCCGGCTCTGTGCTGGTGGCTCAGAGCCTGGATCTTGCTTCGGATTCTGTCTCCCTCTCTCTGCCTCTCCCCTGCTGGTGCTGTCTCCCTCTCTCTCTCTCTCTCTCTCTCTCTCTCAAGGAATGAATAAACATTAAAAAAAAATTTTTTTTAAAGAAAGCTTTAGGTTAAATGATGAAGGAATCTAAACTCAACTTGCCCGGAGGAAAATTTTCTATAACATGAACTCTTGCAACATTTGAATGATCTCTTGGTTTGTGCCTTCTTTAACCATCCTATATTTACCATGTGGCTAGGGTGATATCTTCAAGTGATAAGAGGTAGATACAACTAGATTCACCTGGCTAAGGGGAAGAAGTAACTGCATTTCTCTTGGCTTATTACCTCAAAATTACCCTATGAGTGTTACCCTATCAGAACCTAAGCAGACTCTATTATTCTAAATATTTAAATAATTACTGATGTTTAGATGCATTACTCCAGTAAGTCATCTTTAAAAGAACACGAAAACAATTCTTTCTTGTATCATGTGAAGCATTATGTGGGATTATGTTAAGAGAGGTCTGTTTAAGATCCATCCTTCTGATACACTTGGTTAGAAGAATCAGACCAACCTCAATGTGTTCTTAAACTTGAGTATTTCTGTTGGGCTCTAAAAAGTTAATAAAGGGACAGTACAGATCCAATAGGCATTGAAAGCAGCATGTCCTATACTTGTGGGAAAATCTGCTGCAGGAGATCATAGTGTCACAGCAGAGTTCCCAAAACTACTAAGGAAGATGAATGAGGGCCTCATCTGCTCAGCAGTTATAGTTCTTGATTGAATATAAATAAAATAGCAATTTATTTTATGCAACCATTTCTGTGAACTTGATATGTGCCAACTCACAAGACAGAGGCCCATTCAGCAAACTATCAAATTAAAAGACCAGATGTTTAGGTTGTGGTGAATCTACCAAGAAAATGCCACTCGATGTAACTGGCCCAGGGGCCCAGCTAGTTTTCTGGTGAGATGTTACTTTATTGTACTCTTTTTTTTCTTTAATTTCTACTGCAAAGGAATCTGCTAAGATATTTAAATTTAATCTTGAATATATGAATCTGCAAAAGTGATTACAGTGCTTCATCCTTTGTAATAATCAAAGTTGTTTGTCCACTATTTCCTAAGTAACTAACCTTATTTCTAACATCATTTCTAATAGCTAGATTGGTTATAGGCAATTAACTTCTTTAGTAAAATTTAAGTCAATGTTGACAGTATGATTTATACTATTTTAACAAAGCCAATGAAATCACATTTTTATCTTTATTTCTTTGGAGTTATATCATTTATTTTATGACATATACTAGCTTTGTTTTGGTCCCAATATGCACACTTTTAAACTAGGAAAGTTCTTAGGTTGAAATATAATGGCTATAAATCATTCATTCATATAAAATAACAGTTTTTATGATGGAATCTTTACCAAAAAATCCTGATTTTTGTGACCACTGGTGACAATTTGCATCTTTTTTGTTTGTTTCTCTTTAGAGCAACTGTTTAATCATATAATGTTGATACATTTATTAAATATACAATGATTATTTCAACCATATCAACTGATTAAAAAGTTAGATAAATAGAAAATACAGCAAAGATCTAAAAACATAGAATATTAATTTCAAATGTTTATTTATTTTTGAAGGAGAGGGAGACAGACAGAATGAGTTGGGGAGAATCAGAGAGAGAGGGAGACACAGAATCTGAAGCAGGCTCCAGGCTCTGAACTGTCAGCACAGAGCCCAATGCAGGGCTTGAACTCACCAACCGTGAGATCATGACCTGAGCTGAAGTCAGACACTTAATCGACCCAGGCAGATATTTAATTGACTGAGCCACCCAGGTGTCCCTCAAATTTCGAATTAGAAATCTAGATCATAGGTCAATGAACTTTTCCTGTAAAGGGTCAGCCAGTGATTATTTTAGACTTTGCAGGCCATATGGTTTCTGTTGTAACCATTCAACTCTGGTGTAGCGAAACAGCAACAGACAATATGGATACCAATAGGTGTAACTGTGTTCCAATAAAACTTATAAAACAGGCAGCAGGCTAGATCTGATGCATGGGCCGTAGTCTGCTGACCTCTGAGCTTTAGCATTCAATTTTAGTATATTTGCTGCCGAAGCGAGCACAGAGCTTTAGCATTCAAAGATAAATGCTTAAATTGTGACTGAAACATCAGTGAGGTAGCTGTGCTGTTTTGGAACTTAGAACTTTGGCATCTCAACATGGGCTTGATTCCTGGCCCAGCTCTTTCCCAACTCTGTGACTTTTGGCAAATTATCTAACTTCTCTGTGCTTCAAATATCTAAGTTGCAAATGGAAATGATATGAATACTTATTTTGTAAAAGTATTTGAGATAATCACCCTATATAATTTATGTAAAGTGCTTAGCAGAATGCATCTTGGCATATGAAAAGCAGTGAATAAACTTTAAAAATGTTATCACTTTTGTCTCACTTGGATTCTACATTGTATATGCTATGTAATATAATATTATATGTACAATATATATTTACCATTTTTTCTCACAAAATTATATATTATATAATTCATAATATATGTCATCTATGTAATACAACCTAAAATAGGTATTATTTGTTTAGGAAAAATTTTGATTTTGAAATTTTTGTTGGCCAATAACTTTTGGTGATTTTCCCCCTTAGTTTTATATGTATGTTACTTAAAATGTTTAAAACAGCTCTGTATTATTCTATTTTTTAAAATGTCAATTTATTTTGGGGGGAGAGAGAGAGAGAGAGAGAGAGAGAGAATCCCAAGCAGGCTCCATGCTGTCAACACAGAGCCTGACACGGGGCTCCATCCCACCAACCATGAGATCATGACCTGATCTGAAATCGAGAGTTAGATGCTTAACCGACTGAGCCACCCAGGCACATCAGACAGCTCTGTATTATTTTAATTGAACACATTTTCATTTAGTTAAGCACCCCTATGTATAAGTTTGGAAATACGTATAATAAGAAATGCTAAAGTCTAGACACATTAAGATGAAAGAAAGCTAGATAATCAGTTGCATTATTTAAGGGCCAGATTGACATTAAAAGAAGTGATTCAGAAGGTTTTCACATGTTAACCACCTGTTATGTGAAACACTAACATTATGAAGAAATAATTTTGGTCTTGAAATTAACGGGCTCTGTGCTGACAGCTTGGGGACTGGAGCCTCCTTCAGATTCTGTGTTTCTGTCTCTCTGCCCCTCCCCCCGTCTCTCTCTCTCTCTCTCTCTCTGTCTCCCTGTCTCTCTCTTAAAAATAAACATTAAAAAAAACACTCAAAAAGCTCATATCTATAGATAAAATCACATAAATAGAAACTATGTATTAAATGCAAATGTAGAGATGTGCATGGAATATTATAGGAACACCAAAGAAGAGAACCTATAACAGGATAATGAGTTCATAGTGGACTCCTAGAGGAGGTACCACCTAACTTCTGAATAAAACTTCTTAGAATGTAACTACCACAATACACACTGTTTATTAAATCAATATCAAAGAAACGGATCCTGTCACCTAAAATCCTATATTTAACAGTATATATTTAAGATTCCTAAATCTATCACAATAAAACCATCTTTCCCTTTAATCTAAAATAGATCTCTATTTTTTTTTTTTTGGATCTAGCTATACATCCATCATGATATCATGGTATTTTCTGTGTTCAAATCGTCAAAGAGAATTTGTTTAGTTTCCAGACTATATAATAGTAGCTACATATAAATGGGAAGGAAAGCAACATTTTCAATGTAGTCTTTATTTTTAAGGGCTCTGATATTTGTTTCCTTAGATATACTTGCTTAAATTATGTTTTTGCATATGTCAGAGGAAGCATATTTTTCCTTGACATATCAGGGATTTATTAAAAGACCTTAGTTGAAAAAATGATAAATTATTTAAAATGTTGCCAAAATGAATTCAAATACTTGAATGCACAGAGCATGTCCAGATTGCACCAGATGTTTTTGAAGATTCCCAGGGATAGTATTATTATTTATGAAAACAAAAGTAATTACTAATAGAATCCCTTAAGTATAGGTTTTATGTGAAGAAGTCATTAACAATGGCAATAATAAACTCCATTTCAGACATTGAATATTGAGTGCTTAAGCCAGAGAAATCACCTAAAAATCTGAGTACTGCCAAATTAAATGTTATTTTTCCAGATCTGAGACCATCCAACTTGACTAAATATGAATCTGGTCCTTGTTAGGCCCCAGAATCATTGCAATAGGGCAAGGGCTTCAAATTATGTTACATCAGTGAATGCTTATTTTCATCAATTAGCTTGCATTCACATTAGTCTCTGAGGTGTCATTGATAAATTTACAAGAATGTTCCCCAAGGTAATTTTCCAGTAGTGAGATATAAAGCATAGTAAAGACTTAAAGAATCATTCTTAAAATTAAATCTGTCAGAGAATGATCTGCATAGTAGACTCCAAATAGGAAAAACTTAACATCGATGGTACTGTCTGTCTGGAGAAACATCATCAGCATATAATGGTGAAGAAATGCTAATTGGATCCAACAGGAAGGCTTAGAGGGCTAAATGGGAAGTTTGCCCGAAAGAGAGGCAAATTTGAAAATGGAAATAATTGCTAATAGGTGAGTAATGCATTATCTTTCTAAAATACTGTCAGAAGCCTCATCTCATTTAATCTTAGTATCGTGTCAAAAAGGATTTATTTTTATTGCCATGCTGCATATAAAGCTCAGAAATGTTATTGAACTTGCTTAAAGACACAGGCCTAAAAAGAGCTAGAACTGAAATTTGATCAGCAATATTCAAAGGCCAAATTCTAGATTCTTGATACTATGAGGCAGATTTTAAACAGAATTCCTTCAGCTAAAACTGAGGTGAATTACTTGTAGGGGAGCAGGCACAATGGAATATACCTCTGATCACCTGAGTAACTGTCCTGTATAGCATGGGGATGGTGGTAGTGGGGCGGGGGACGGGGGGGCGGTGAGGTGGGCATTCTGACCCATTCAGAGTATATCCTAGGGAACTAGGGCAGAATACATGGTCCTTTGTTGATATTCAATCACAAATTCCCTTCCTCTCTTTTGAAATACAAAGAGAAATTATTTGCAAAAAAAAAAAGACAAGTAGGTTTCTAAAGCAAAAATATTTAAGCAAGTAATTTTGTACATGTTAAACTTCCTTCTCCTACAGTACTGACATGCTGGATAATTTCTAAGTGTAGAGAAGGAAATCTTTCTGTGTGAGAGAAAATTTACTCCATGGTAATGGCAGGGGAATTTCCTTGAGGGTATCCAAGAATATCAATGTTATGTAATGTAATTACTTTGTGTCCTGGTAGTTTTAAGTGAGACCTGGCTTTTGAAAAATACAGACTAAGCTACAAGGAGTATGAGACATAAATTTAGTTTAATTTACAGAGCACTGTTGATGTCTAAAGTGTTAGGATAAACAGAAGTGGACGCAGCCAGGTATCTGCCATCTAAGTATTTATCGTTTGGTGAAGAGAGATACAAAGACCTTTAATATAATGTTGCAGTAACTACTATAGAAGAGGTAACAATACAGTGAGAGACTAAGAGAAAGAAAGAATATTTTCACTGGGAAGGAGATATGGAAGAGGTAGTGTAGAATGAAAATAGGGAATAGACAATTGGAAAAAAAACAGTAGAAGAGGTAACCTAAAGAAAGACATGCTCTGAGAGAGATTTGGGATGGATCGATGAGACCAGTGTAAAAGGATCTTGTGAAGAAGACGGAGACCTAGAAATCTAAAAGACATAGTGTTAACATAGAAGCCAAGAGAGACAAGAGAGAAACTGTCTCTGAATGAATTCAGATCTTTAAAGTGGCCATTGGCTTTGGCACATCAAGATCATATGTTCATTTCCAGAACAGTTCCCAGGGAGTGGAAAGTGATGAAAGAAGAAGGTAATCTCAGTGGATTGAAGACTGAAGGGAAGACAGAGTGACGATGGGAGGTGGTACGGGTGGGTAATATTTCTAAGAAGTGTGCTATTATGGGATGGATATGCTTAAGTGAGTAGCAGAGTTTCAAAAGAGCAAGTTTATAGGCTAACAGGAGGACTGGAAGAAAAGAAGAAATACCTAATGGGCACTGCCTTGGAGGACACTGGATCATTTTGGTTCAGTGAAAATGGGGAAGCTAGCCCTGAACAGAAGGAGGAATTTCTTCACCTGAGACTGGAAGAAAGAAACAAAATATGGATAAGGATATGTTAATAAGTAAAAGCAATGGGATACTGGAAGTGTCCAGTACTAATTACTTCAGTTTTCCACTTGATATAGAGTTAAGTTACCAGAAGATTAGATGGCAGGATAAAGCTGGGAAAATGGAACCCTCGGTGAGAGGAATGGAAGGTGGAACTAAGAACAAATAAATGTATAATTAAGTAGATTTGAGGGCCTCTGTCAGAAAAAAACATTATTATTATTATTATTATTATTATTATTATTATTATTATCCTTGTTCTATATGGTTGGTTTTATCTAGTAGAGCTTAGGAAACTGCCTAGATATGAAGAAAGGGATAGTGGGATTGAGTCACAAATGCAATGTCACCACCATACAGTTGCAATGAAAAGTCAGGACTGCAAGATAGTTCAAAGTGTGAGTGAGTGATACTTCAGAGGGGTAGGCTGAGCACACAAAAAGGAGAGATCAGAACCACTTTATGTATTAGGTGAAATGGAGGGATAGAGGGATCAGAGTTATGATATTGGAAAGGAACTGCCTGGGAAGTGATGTCCAAGAGAACAGAAGCATGCATGGTAGTTTCTCTTTTCAGGTTCCTTTTCCTCAGTTCTGAATCTTACCTTCTGTGTAATAATTCTAATTGTTGGTGTTTTTTTTTTAATTTTAGAGAGAGAGTGTGTGCAAATGAGGGAGAGAGGCAGAAGGGGAGACAGAGAGAGAGACACAGACAGAGACAGAGAGATGGAGAGAATCTTAAGCAGGCTCCATGCTCAGTGTGGAGCCCAATCTGGGGTTTGAACCCACTACCCTGGGATCATGAACTGAGCCAAAATCAAGAGTCCGATGCTCAGCCGACTGAGCTACCCAGGTGCCCCCAATTATTTTAAAATATATGTTGTATTATTTCATGTTTAACTTTTAGATTCAAAACTTTTCTGTTAAAAAAAAAAGACTCCTATCACAGCATCAGTGTCCCCATCACAGAACTGATTTGGGGAGGACTGTTCAGCAAGCAGCAGTTTCCTTGGATAGCTGATTCAGCTCGGGTGATAAGGGTCAGTTCTCATACACAATGCAGCTATATGAAGACAAAATGAGCCAAACAGCTAAACTGTAGACAATTTGATGTTCTCAGCAAGTGAACTTTCTCAACTGGCCCCACAGATTTCCAACTTCTGGAGGCTGCCTGGTAGTCACTACTGCACTAATTGGACTTGATTTATTGTGGGACAAGCTACTGTACATGCATTAAGTCACATATTTTTCTAACTGCTAAATTGAGGTCACTGTGTTCAATTTAAGTGCTTTGGTTAGGTAATAATGCTTCTAGGTGGAGCAAAATATTTAACAAAAATAAAATGTAAGTTTGCATACAATTAAAGTGTAACACCCATAGGTCTGAAACTGGTTAGAGGCTATTTTAATATTAAATTAATATTGCATGAAGTTATTTTTATTCTGGAGGAAATATTGACCTAAGATTTTGTTAGAGTGTGTGGAAATCTCCCTTCAGCCATCCCTCAGTTTTCTGTTGGCCTGCTCACCTTTCTCTTCCTCACATTTTAAGATATCCTGAATTATCCATATTCAGTGTTTAAATAAGGATAGAGAATTACTGAGGAGAGATGGTAGTAAATGAAACTTGGTTTTTAATTCTTCATTCTAAGCAGAAAAACGTTTTCCAGAAACTTATTCTGGAGCTTATTCTAACCAAACAGTGAGCTTATTCTATTTTTGGTAAATTCACATCCTCTTTTTCACTTACAGGACTTTAATAAGATATCAAAGCCTGTATGTATATTGAATTATTTCCATACTGCTTAGCACTGTTCTAGATATTTTAGAACACAAAAGATGAAATCCAGGCCATGACCTCACATTCTGACAATCTAGTTGGGGCAGATTAGTATCATGCAGGGAATAATAAAGGCCAGGACAACAAAGTGAAATATGAAGTCTTAAATCTTGCACCTGATATTCATTTACTCAGCAAACATCTATGGAGCACCTCATTTCAGGTACTCTTCTAGGTGTTGAGAATACAGTATTGAATAAAACTCATTAAAAAAAGATATTTTGTAATGACTTACAGTGAAGTAGAGCAGACAGTAAGCAAGATAAAGAAGTAAATACATTAAAGAGTAAATAATGCTAAGTTGAAACATGAAGAAGAACGGAGTGTATGAATGTCAACAGGATGGGGTGAGGAATTTTGATAAGGTGTCCAGTGAAGGGCTCACTGAATATAAATCTGAAGGAAGTGAAGGAGCTGAACTGACTGGCCATGCAGTTAACTGGAACATCATATGCCAGGCAGAGGGGAGGTCAAGTACAAAGACCTCATGGCAGGATCATGTATGTTCAAGGGGGCAGAATAGTGAGAGTGGTTTGAACAGGGAGAGAACACTGGGTGATAAAGTAAGAGAGGTAATGGGGAACCAAATCATTAAACATATGTAAATCATTGTAAGAAATGTTGGCTTAACTTGGAGTGGGAGAGTTTGGGGATGAAAAGGAAATTAAGAATTTGGTAGAGAGAAAGGTTGTCTCCAGGATTTGAGATTTGAATGGGGTTTCGATGGGTAGATAGACTGAGTTGTTGTATCATTACTGATGAATAGCTCAATAATAGCAAAAACATAGTAAAAATTACTTTAGGGGTGCCTGGATGACTCAGTCGGTTGAGCGTCTGACTTCGGCTCAGGTCATTGTCTCGCAGTTTGTGAGTTCGGCCCCGCGTTGGGCTCTGTGCTGACAGCTCGCTCTATGCTGACAGTTCAGAGCCTGCAGCCTGCTTCGAATTCTGTGTCTCCCTCTCTCTCTGCCCCTCCCCTGCTCATACTCTGCCTCTCTCTGTATTTCAAAAATAAACACATGTTAAAAAAATTTAAAAAAAATTACTTTAGTGTCCTTGAGGATAAGATGCCTAGTGAGCCTTGAAGTAGAGGACACATTCTGGGACTGGCTAATTGTGATGGAACTAAATTACTAATGACCTTGAAAGACATGAAAGCAATTTCATATATGATAAAATCAGAAATAGGCCATCTTGGAAGTTTCTGACCATCAGAGTTTGAATAAATTGGAGAATGACCAGAGGAGGACAAGAGATAAAACGACACAGAGAGAGAAAAAGAAAATTGATTTCTCCAGCAGTTTAAACAATCAAACTCCTATTCCTGACCTTCAGTGGACCGTGAATTTCTTCCTATGGTTTGTAAACATGGAGCATTTTGTAAGCCCTTGTGAAAAGAACCACTGATAAGGATAATGTAAGAAATGTAGTACGAGATCATAGAAGAGACTAAGAAGTAAAGAAAGTTAGATGAAGATAGAAGAGTTATGGATAGGAAAATCAGTGAAAACATATTTGAGTAAGCCAGAAAAACTGGAGTTCTATTAACAGCTTTTATGAATTTGATACTAAGAATGTTTTAATGTATTAACATTTATTACAGCGTCATAACCTGATCTTTAGATTACTTCTCACTGGTCCTTCAACTGTCAACATTTTGAGATAGACAGTGTTTTGAAGCCTATTTTTCTGACAGTAAAATAAAAAAAAGTACTTTAATGTTTGCCTCCTACTGCCTCTCTGACACAGAAAGATTTTCACACAGGTTGATACAGGAAGTAAAAATAAAAATTGCTTTTACTGAGCCATTGGACTGTGAAATGCAGTAAATTTCTAAATGGCAACAGTAGAATGGTGTTTATGACGGTGGGGGATTTGCTTACCACAGGGTACACTTTTAGGTGGGTTCAGAATTTGTGAAATTCTATTTTTCTATATGTGACCTTTAGCGAGTATAGAAGATGGGAGAAAAATTCTTTTCAACCTTAACTGGTTTACAAGGTAATTAATCTCCAATAACTGGGTTGTCAGGGCCAGTGGGTGGTTAAACTAACTGCAAACAGAATCAGCCTAACTATATGGATTGAGTGTTCGTGATCCTGGGCAAACATCAAAAAGGGGTAGAGGAGAGTTTTATGAACAATGATATTGGAACAACAGCATTTCTATTATGTTTAATCAATTTTCAGTGATCTATTCATATCAACACTTGTTTGTTGTTCTTGTTGTCTTAGAGGAGACAACTCTGGCATGGAAACACAAAAAGACCTAATTGCCTCACATAATGTATTACTAATGGCAAGGCAATAAGAAGCAATGTTCTAAGAAAGGGTTCTAAAACTGGCCCTTGGACTAAATCTATGTACCCCAGACTCTCTTTGTAAACAAAGTTCTATTGGAATGCTTAGGTAGGTCGTATGCATGATATATGCATGGTCTGTGGCTGTTTTTTGGATACATCTATTGGAATGCTTAGGTAGGTCGTATGCATGATATATGCATGGTCTATGGCTGTTTTTTGTATACAATGACAGAGTTGAGTATTGCTATAGAGATGGCCTGGCTGCCAAAGACACATCTGTTTACTCTGTGGCTTTTTATAGAAAAAGTTTGGCATTCCCATTCTGAAAGTCACTGCTTATGATTATCACGCCAGTGGAAGGTAACATAAACATTCTGTTAATGGAAAGCAAAGGAAACTGGGAAAGAAATGAGTGGCAGAGATAAGAAGTCATGGCAGTAAAAGAACTCATGGGCCTCATGAAACAACTTTTTTGAGTGTACTGTCTATGTACAGCTTATTTGAACTCCAACATCATCCAGTGTTTTATTATTTTTTTAATAAAAATATGGGGCGCCTGGGTGGCGCAGTCGGTTAAGCGTCCGACTTCAGCCAGGTCACGATCTCGCGGTCCGGGAGTTCGAGCCCCGCGTCAGGCTCTGGGCTGATGGCTCAGAGCCTGGAGCCTATTTCCAATTCTGTGTCTCCCTCTCTCTCTGCCCCTCCCCCGTTCATGCTCTGTCTCTCTCTGTCCCAAAAATAAATAAACATTGAAAAAAAAAATTAAAAATAAATAAATAAATAAATAAATAAAAAATAAAAAGTGGGGTATCTGGGTGGCTTAGTTGGTTAAGCGCCTGACTTCGGCTCAGGACATGATCTCAGTTTGTGAGTTCAAGCCCTGCATCAGGCTCTGTGCGGACGGTGTGGAGCCTACTTGGGATTCTCTCTCTCTCTCTCTCTCTCTCTCTCTCTCTCTCTCACTTTCCCTGTCTATCTCTGCCCCTGTCTTGCTCTGGTGCTTTCTCTCTCTCTCTCTTTCTCTCTCAAAAATAAATAAACTTCAAAAAATAAATAAAACAAAATAAAATAAAAATAAAAAGGTTTCCCCAAAATTCTCTAACACTGTCTTAGGAGGAGGTATTTCTTTTTCTTACACCGAAGTACTACAAATACAGCTAGTATGCAATATAACACACTGTTGTTAATAATTATGCTTCTTTACCAAGGCAGTGAAAAAGAGGTTGTTGTTATTTTCTCATTCTCAGCCCCTTCTGTTATAGAAGCAATAGTGTCGTTTTGAGCCTATATGGATGAAAATTGCTACTTGATGAGATCAAAATGTAAAGGCAAAATAGATGAGAAATTCAGATCTGTTACATACCACATGGACTACTATTTATTTAAGACTGAAATTTGTTTTGTTTATTGAGGGGAACATCCATATTCTCTTTTTCTGAGAAGAGCTTTACATCACTTCAATCTCATCCATGAAAACTCAATGGACAGTGTAACTTATGAACATATGGGAAAAACTTGCACTGTGTAATGGGATGACGGAAACATGAATTTCAGATTTTCAGCACGCCTGCTACTTTGGCTGCTGCTATCACACCTGTTGCAGCCTGTGTTGAAGAAAATGGATTGATACATAATGTCTAAAAAGCCTATCTCCATTTGTCTCAAGAAGATTACTGTTAAATTTTTCTGAGGGAACTGTGTTTCTGTTTGTTTTTACAATAGATTTTAATTCTAACTTAATAATAGGCTCACATATCAAGGATGTTTAAAGCAGCAATTTCTCAAACTTTTTGGTCTCAGAACACTTTCATACCCCCAAATTAGTGAAGATTTCAAGAAGGTTTTTGTTTATGTGGATTATATTTATTACTGATATTTATAGTACTGGAAATTAAAACTGAGACTTCAAAAATATTTATTAATTCATTTTTAATGTTGAATTGTGGCAAAACACACTTAACATCAAATTTATAATTGACCATTTTTAAGTATGCAGTTTAGTATTGTTAAATATACTCACCTTGTTTGTAAAATCAATTTTTTTACATGACAATAATAAACACTACACATAGTGACATAAAGAATATATTTGTAATTCAAAATAACTATTTGTTTTTTTAATCAAATTTGATTTTTCCTCAAATTCTGTAAAATTTGCCTAGTTTATATTTTTGTAAGCCTCTTTAATATCTTGCTTAATAGGAGATGTCAGATTTCCATGTCTACTTCTATGTTCTTAGTGCTATATGTTGTTTGGTGAAGTTTATGAGGAAGTTCTGGCTTTGTTTAAATATGTAAGTGAAAAAAGGAATTTTTTAATAGCCTTTCCGGATAATTGTGGATTCATCATGTAGCCTGCACTGTGCATGTGAAACTGAAAAACTAAAAACTATAAAAAAGGCATGTGACATTTTAGTATACTTGAAAACAATTTTGACCTCACAGATGCCCTGAAAAGGACTCATGCAGGTAAGTCCTCAGGCAGTATTTTTGGAATTGTCAGTCTAGAGTACAGTATCCTGTAAATCATGATATGACTTCTTAGATTTCAAACATTGTAATTATCAGAAAAACACATTTAAAATTTGTTTTTAATCATGGTAAAAGGAACACACCATAAAATTTACCATCTTAAACATTTTTAATGTTTATTAGTTTTTGAGTAAGAGAGAGAGGAGAGAGAGCATGACAGTGGGAGGGGCAGAAAGAAAAGGAGACAGAGGGTCCAAAGCAGACTGTAAACTGACAGCAGTGAGCCCAACGTGGGGCTCAAACTCACAAACCTTGAGACCATGACCTGAGCTGAAGCTGACGTTTAACCAACTGAGTGACCCAGGAGCCCCATCATCTAACCATTTTTAAGTGCATGGTTCAGTTGCATTAACTATATTCACTTGTTGTGCAACAAAACTCTAGAACTTTTTCATCTTGCAAAACTGAACCTCCATACCCACTGAACGACAATCCCCATTTCCTCCTCTTCCAGCCTCTAGGAACCACCATTCTACTTTCTATTTTTATGAACTTGACTACTTTAGATACTTCATATGAATGAAATCATACAGTATTGTCTTTTTGTGACTGGTTTATTTCACTCAACACAATGTACCTAGGGTTCATCCATGTAGTAGCATGTGGCAGGGTTTCCTTCCTTTTAGATGGCTGAATAACATTGTGTTTTATGTATATACCACATTTAGTCTATCCATTCATCTACTGATGGATATTTGCATTGTTTCTACTTCTTGACTACTGTCAATAATGCTGCAATGAACATGAGTATGTAGATTATTTCTTAGAGATTCTGCTTTTAGTTATTTTTGATATATACCTAGAAGTGGGATTCCTGGATCATAAGCATTGCTGGATTGCTAAAAATCATTCTATTTTTAGTTTCTTGAGGAACCTCCATACTGTTTTCCAATGTGGCTGCACCATTTTACATCTCCACCTAGAGTATCCAAGGGTTCTCATTTCTCCACATTCTCCCAACACTTGTTATTTTGTGTATTTTTGATAGTAGCCATCAAATAGGTGTGAAGCAATATGTCACTGTGATTTTAACTTGTGTTTCTCTAATAATTAGTGATATTGAGCATCTTTTCAAATGTTTTCTGGAAAATTGTACATCTTCTTTGGAGAAATATCTATTCAAGTCCGTCAATTTTTAAATAGGTTTTTTTTTGGTCTTTGATTCTTGAGTTATTGGATTTCTTTTTATATATTCTGGATATTATCATCAGACATATGATTTGTAAATATTTTCTCCCACTCTGTAGGTTGCATTTCCATTTTCATTTTGTTGACTGTTTTTGCAAATAACAAGATTCTCTCCCCCTCTATTTTTTTAAGACTAAATAATATTCATTTATGTGTGAACATTAACACTCTTTAAAACCCTTTGTCTTTTTGATAATAGCCATCAACAAGGTTGCCAAGAACATACAATGGAGAAAGGATAGTCTTTTCAGTAAACTGTACTGGCAAAACTGGATATTCACATGCATAAGAATTAAACTGAACCCTTATCTCTCATTATTTACAAAAAAAAAACTTTCAAAATGGATTAAAAATTTAAATGTAAAATGTGAAACCAGAAAAGTAGCAGAAGAAAACAGTGGATAAAATCTTCTTGACTTTGGTTTGGGCAATGATTTTTTTTTTTAAATATGACCCCCAAAGAACAGACAACAAAAGCAAAACTAAACAATTCAGATTGCATCAAATAAAAAGCTTCTACACAGCAAGGAAATAATCAATAGCATGAAGTCAACTTACAGAATAGATTATATTTGACTAAAATTGTTCTAAACAAGTAGTTTTAAAAAATTAAAACAACAAGAACAATTAAAAAGCCATATATTTCAGTCTTTACTATCTTCATACAAAGGAAAACCTTGTCTAATAAGCCTAGTCAGAGATTTAGGGGAGTGGCTAAACCTTTTTGGATTTGACCATGAAATTTCCCAGTCAGGTGAATTTGCCCCCTTGTTTTCTGTATCTTGTAATCTCTTCCGCCCCCTGGTGACTATGTGCAGTAAAGTAGTCTGTCTAGTGGAGCCACAAGAAGGGATGCTTGCCTTTGTCTCAGAGCCCCTTGGTCTGACACTAAACTGCCAATTATGTCCGTGTGCTGCATCAGTCAAGGCAGAAACCATTCCCTTGGGGAGCTCTCTGATAAAGTAGATCATTAGATTCAGGCCATGCTTCTCTATCTCTCTCTCTCCTGAGTGGAGGGAGAAGTCTGAGAGTTTGTGGTTCTCTCCACATCATGCTGTGCTATGCCAGGGAGTAGACGGACTATGATGGGCAAATACAAAGAACATTCTTACTGTCTTCTATCCAACTCTTTCTGGCTTTGTTCTTACCTGAGGTGCTCACCTTCTTAACTGGCTTCTGGAGTTCTCACAAAGGTAATTTTGGTCCTATATTATTACCAGGTCGGTGTTTCTATGGGGGAATGTGAACGTGGGCCCTCCCACTGCACCAGTGCTGACATCACTTCAGTAAGTTATTTTTGAAATATAAATTTTTATTAAATTAAATCTAATGTATTGTAAATAGAATTTTTACTAGATATTTTTGTTAAACTTTCTAAAATACCCTTTCCTTAGAAAATATTTTGGCTCATTTTATCTCTTTTTAAACCCTCAAGACACTTGACTAATTTTAAAAATCAGCTGACACACTTTTATGCAATGTTACATAAGTTAGTATAAGCATGACATTATAAATATCTCTTTTCAGTGGCCATGATTGGTTGCTTATTCTTTCATTGCTCATTTTGCTGGCTAATATATCATTATGAAGGGAAGCAGTTTTCAAGAGCTAATAAATTTTGTTAAGCTTTAAGTGGCTACAATTTAAAAAGTAAAAATATTTCCTACTATGACTTAGTTTCAGGTGTGCAGGTAAAAAAGGAGATAGCATACCAAAGTACTCAGTCCATATTAATTCCCAGTAGAATTTTACTCAATAGAATTTGTCTTTATGCATAGAAAAGGTAGGTAATATAAACAAAATTAAGACATGATGTGTTTTTAAAAGAATTACAAATAAGAATTAAATAATTTTTTTTCTTCAAAAGAAGTATACCCTATTGAATATTCAGGGCTTTGATGATAGTTGATGAAAATTGTGTTCCTTTGTCCAGTTATAAAAATATCAACACTAACATATTTATTGATTTACAGAGAAGGCGTCTGGACCTGCTGGAAGCTATTTTCCTTATCACTTTATTGCAATGACCAGAGAATATTAAAACTGTTAAAACGTAAATTGTTTTAAATAGATCAAGCACATAAAACTACTGCTTCTGAGCATTGCAAGCCATGCAAATACTTTTTGTATTTAGTGTAAAAACCTTCAAAAAGAAAATGTCTACTTCTCAACAGTAACATTTATATTCTGAACCAAAGAATGAGTCTTTCAAATGCATTTGCATTAGACACACTCAGATTGCCGCTGCTTTTAGGGCTGAATCCACTGATTAAGTGCCTATTAAGGTAAAGATAACAGATAAAAATCTACTCTTGATTAATTACATATGAGAAAAAGTATATTTAGAAACCTGACTTAGAGGTTTTGTATGATTTTAGAAAATATAGTTTTCAAGTTCAAGATGATTTATCTAGAAACATCAACAATAATGGACATAAATTATAGATTTCTTTTCTCTTTACCCTTCTAAGGTGTTATACTCTATGCTTGCTTTACCTATTTTTCTTTATTTCTATATATCTCTCTGTTTATATAACTATCTATCAATGGCCTATCACTCTATTTACTTCTAAAATATTTTTCATTACATTAAAAACAGATATTTCAGTCAAGAGCTAAGTGCAACACTGATTAGTATAGGACATTTACCATGTTGGAAGCTCTTATGGAAATAACTTTTTAAGTTCTCATGAACAGGATCCCTGCAATCCCCTTATTCATTTTCCAAAGAGCTAGTGCAAATCTGACACATACTAGATGAAAACATGACTATCTGGAGAACTTAACTGGAGGTAGAGAAAGAATGAGAGATTTATTTAAATCCTAATGTTTTTTCTACCATTTTTGTCAAACACCGAAGCAGACTGACAGGTAACTGAACACTTCCTTTTCATATTTTAGGGCATTTTGGATATCAAATATTATGAAAATTACTCACATGTTAAAATTAAATAATAAAGATAGAATGCAGAAAGAACTTGAAAATAACCCATTTCTCCAAACTGCTCCTCCCTCTGGCTGGTGAACTAATGTAAATTATCAGCAGAAGTAGGGTCAGCCTGATAACCACCCCCCTAAAATTGTTGGCTTAGTTCTTAAAGTTTGCTCTGCTTGATTTTCCTTCTTCCTGCCCAGATGTTACTTCATTGATCTTCACCAATCCCTTTCACCTCATGTCCTCTTGATTCATCTTAGGCTGAGTGAAATATCACAGTACCACCATCAGGATGAAATGTCATAATAACATTTACACAGCAAAATGCATTTCAAGACATCCTTCAACAATTGAAAGGAATATCAAAGCAATGGTCTTACAGAACATCTTGATGGCTCATATTCTTCTAGCTTATTGTGTAATATCAACAAATTCTTCACGTCATAGAAATCTTGTGAGGTAGCCTGGTAAGCCTTGCACTATTGCATATCTACATATCTCTTGTGGGTGTACTTGTTTCTAGAATTTCTTCAAATAAAAAATGCAGAGAAATAATATCCATAGCAGTCAAGAGGTTATGGTCATTTATTATAAAATACAGCTAGGCATGCCGTGAAAATTGGTAAATCCTTATGATAAAGTAAAGCAAAAACAAGCCTGTCTTTTTAAAAAATACATGGCTCATCAGATGTATATGAGTTTGCTTTAATGATGGAATAATCTACTTTTCCTGTCCAGAATAATGGAATATTTTAGGTTAAATCTTTAGTCTTTTGGTGATCTGCTTCCGAAGGAAGACTAAGCCCTTTCATAAACTGAGTCATAAATAGTGAGGTAGATGCAGTGGGGAGGTAATCTGCAAGAAGTTACTGTAACTGAAAGAGTAGATAACCAGCCCATGTGTCCTTTAGGCTGTAACATATAGTTATTTACAGCCCTTAGTTTACAAAGATTTTGTTATAATTAAGAGACTCATGGATCAATGCTACAAAGAAAACAAAAACAAAAACAAGACAATTAAAATCACCTTATTTTCCTGAATACTAGTATAAGTCCAACATACACAAAAAAATGTAAAATATAGATACTTGCATATATAACTAAAAACACACTGTGGACTTAGAAATCACATTTTTTTTTTCTAAATAAGTTTATTATTGACTATTCATGCTCCTTTCCTCCATAGTCCCTTTTGAGGAAAGAAAAGTTGTATTTGAAAATCCTGTTTAATAAATAAGATAAAATGTTTGCAGTTGGAGTGGCGTGCAAATTAAAATGCAGTGTTTTACAATCTGAATTTAAAAGATTATCACCTAAACTTATTATCCTCAAAATTAAAATGACACTCTTATCCATCTATTATAGAATTACTCAAAAAATGATAAAGTGGGGAGCCTGAGTGGCTCAGTCGGTTAAGCCTTGGACTTCAGCTCAGGTCATGGTCTCACGGCTTCCGAGTTCAAGCCCTACATGGGCTGTCTGCTATCAGCCCAGAGCTTGCTTCTAAACTCTATCTCCCCCTCTCTTTGTGCCCCTTTCCGGCTTGCATGCTCTCTCTCTCTCTCTCTCTCTCTCTCTCTCTCTCTCAGAAATAAATAAACATTTAAAAAAACGATAAAAAGCTGTCAACTAAATTTGAAGACCACGCTTGGGATAGTTTGGCTTAACAAAAAAGACTATAAGGTACATGTGAAACTCCAATTTTCATTAGGGGACATTAAAAAATATAGTTTTTCTGCAGAAAAGGAGAAGCTAAGTATGAATTCTTTAGCTTCAGAAGGTATGCTTGTGTAGTTTAACGATATATAAGCTATGTGGCACTTAAAAGTCATCATTTCTATGCTCAATAACAGAATAGACTGTATATAAAAAAACTAGACTATATATAAAAAACTAGACTATATATAAAATACATATGTAAGGATAGTATATATATGTGTAAATACATATATATGTAAATATATATGTATATATATAATATATATATATATATGTAGGTTATATATAGGTATGTATATATACTACTATTCTCTTTATGGCCATATTTATTATTTTAAATATGTGTTCTAACATGGAGTTTATATAATATATAGTTTATATATGTTTATAGTTATATATTATATAGTTTATATATTATATATAAAATAATACGATAGCATCTATCTCTCAAATTATATCAAGACATCCAGATCTCTCTTAATAGGCCCTACTTGAGCTTAAACTATTCAAAGAAGTCAGAACTCTTAAGAAAGGTCAGTCATGCTTCCGAACATCATGTGAAGAAGTAATTGGAGGGTCAGATTCACTGTATTTGCCTCTGCTGAAAACTCTCCCTGTAAAGTTGTT
This sequence comes from Prionailurus bengalensis, assembly GCF_016509475.1. Classification (NCBI taxonomy): domain Eukaryota; kingdom Metazoa; phylum Chordata; class Mammalia; order Carnivora; family Felidae; genus Prionailurus; species Prionailurus bengalensis. The sequence continues at coordinate 56,341,127 of NC_057349.1, read as the reverse complement.
TTTCACAGAGTTCAGTGGGTTTCACAGATTTTAGTTCCTAAGGCTACAGCTTTTTAATCAAGACCTGTGCAGCCATTGATCCTCAGTCATACCACTATAACAAGTTAGCGCCAGAAACTGGCACCATTTCCTACCCTTTCCTAATCCAACTCCATTTGGTGTGGCTTTGCAGCTCCTTCCATCAAAAAGGAGGTTATTCTTCTATTCCTTGAATCTGGGATGGTCTTGTCTCTTGCTTTGGCCAATGGAATATGATGGAAGTGATGCTATACAAATTCCAAACTGAGGCCTCAGAAGGCCTTGCACCCTTCTCATTGTCTTAAAACTCTGTTGCTGCCATTTGAACAGGTTGAGGCTAACCAACTGAATTAAGAGTGACGTTATGCTCCTTCACCAAACCATATAGGGAGTGAAGGCTCTGAGATGAAATAGAACCCAGCCATTAGAGCAACATGAGCTAAGATCAGCTAAGCCTGGCTCAGATCAGCAAAATCACCACATAAACCATAGACATGTGAGAAGTAACAAATGATTGTTGTCTTAAGCCTCTAATTTTTAGGATGGTTTGTTATATAGAAAGCTAATCAATGCATTATTTGTCACCTCAGAACTTTAGAACTCTTCTGTGGAGTATACGGCACCAGTCCAGAGTAACAGTAGCTTTCTTCATATTGAGTTTTCCTTCCCTTTCTTGCCAATGGACATTAATTTATCAGTAAGTTTTGTTAATGAACTACAGAAGTGAAGAAGTTAAGGTCTGGACTCATAGCTCTCAGTACATTCTATTCTTCCTATGCAAATTGATCTCCTCAATAGGTATATCATTTCATGATAACAAGTACTACACAAAACCACCATAAAATTTAGGGAAGTGATGGATATGTTTAGTACCTTGATGGCAGTGATGGTATCATTTCAGGATACTCTATAGCTTCTAAAGTCCTTCACCTGCATAATCTCATTTTAGAAATATCATTTCCCACAATTTTTTTTTAATTTCTTTTTTCAACGTTTATTTATTTTTGGGACAGAGAGAGACAGAGCATGAACGGGGGAGGGGCAGAGAGAGAGGGAGACACAGAGTCGGAAACAGGCTCCAGGCTCTGAGCCATCAGCCCAGAGCCCGATGCGGGGCTCGAACTCACGGACCGCGAGATCGTGACCTGGCTGAAGTCGGACGCTTAACCGACTGCGCCACCCAGGCGCCCCATTTCCCACAATTTAAGTAAAGAGAAAACTAAATCATAAAAATGAAATAATTTGCCTGATAAATTGAGTAAATGTCAGATTCAGGATTTAATCCATGGTCTTTAGACCCCAGACTCCACATTCTTTTCACACAATAATATTTCCCTTCATAATCAGCAAAATTAACATTTTGAAAAATGTTGATATTTCAGGTTCTGCATTCACTGGCAATTTAACAGCCTAAAAATGTCATTAAAAGTAATATGAGAAACTATACTTGTAACAAGTAGAGTGCACTAATTAATCCAGCTGAAATCTAATGCAATATGCTAGTTATTAGTGAATAAGGCTTGGCTAGTATCACATCAATTTAAATTTTATTTATGCATGAAAGAGATGACACTTTTTCTTTTTGCTGACTACTTTTTCTTTCTTATTTCCCCAGCATATTAGTTGAAAATGTTCTGCATATCAATATATTGGGATAGCCAGGGCGGGATGGCATAGTTCTTAATTTAACTAAGTACCAAGAACTGGAATTATCTATTCATCCATCCATCCATTTGTCCATCTATTCATGTATATGACTTAATATAAAATTACCAGTGGGCCATTATATGAATGTGATTTATACTTATATCTAGAGAATATTACATCTTGTTATGGATATGCCTACTTAGAAGCTAAGTCTTGACTTCAAAATATTTGGGCTCCCAGATGTAGACTGGAATAGTTAGCACAATATAGTGGGAAAAGATTTTAGCATCACACAAACTTAAATGTGAATCTTCGATCTGCCACCAACAGGATGGTCTTAGATAAATCACTTAACTTTTCTTAGCTCCATTTGACAATGTGTAAAATGAAACAATTAGTTTATATATTCTATATTTACAGATATGTATAGCAAGTCTGTATGCATAGAATATGATATATAATTTAGGCACTTTATACATGTTGTTGTCATGAATAAATATTAAAAAATTAATAAAAGTGATGTTGCATAAATAATAAATAAATAAAAGTAATATTGCTACAGTTATATAGTAGCTAATGCAATCCTTTATATTATTTTTTAATATAATAGACGTTAATTTGTTGAAGGTTTTAAACCTGGTAAAAGAGAAATCCAGTACTCACATTCAAGATTGACTCATCATTTTACAACAACATATTTAAGCATCTATGAGGTTGAATCTATGTGAAATTAAAATACAGAAAGTAAAATATATAAAAAAGTTTTGATATATTTGAATTAATTTGTTGATAATTTTAGAGCATATAAGAAACAATGATGAAAAGCATTACTTTTGAAATTCAGTTTTACTAATAATGAAAACATATGTTTATAGAAATAATGGTTACACACAGAAAAAAGAATACCATCTTAATATTTGCAAAATCAAAGGAAAGGAATATAGGGTTATAGTCCTACAGGGCCAAAGAGTTTAGGAAAGAGTGTTTGAATATCCCAAGAGAAGGAAGCTTGTCCTAACAGCAGATGTAAGAAGCATTATGACCCAACAACCATACAAATTTCAGAAAAACATCCCTCAAATCTGACTACATAATTCTGAATAACCTCAGTGACAAAGAAAAATGTAAAATAGAAAATATCCAAGAAAGCGGCATGTTTGACCAATTAGCTCCATGAAAAACTCAGATTTGAAAAAAGGCAACAAAATATGGAGCATCTGGGTGGCTGAGTAGCTTAAGCATCCAAGTTTGTCTCAAGTCATGATCTCACAGTTTGTGAGTTCAAGCCCAGCATCAGGCTCTGTGCTGACAAATCAGAGCCCAGACCCTGCTTTAGATTCTGTGTCTCCTTCTCTCTGCCCTTCCCCCACTCACACTCTGTCTCTTTCTTTCTCTCTCTCTCTCTCTCAAGAAAAAAAGAAAAGAAAAAGGAAAGAAAAGCAAAGAAAAGAAGAAAAAAAGGCAAAAATGTGAATTTGAAGTGAGCATCAAATAACAAAGACAATGCTAACAAAAAATGATATGACAATATACTGAAAATTTCAATGATATGAAAACCTTACAGTGTTACAGGATGATATCTTTAGAAGCTAAAGATAATTGCTAGAGTCTTTTGTTTATTGTTTGTTCTTTTAAGAATGTTCAAGCTAGAAAATGAAATAAAAAGCCTTTCTGGGGAGTCCTTTCAAATATCTGAATTAAAGAAATCTTTGCCCAACTCTTTAACAAAATGTAAGATATCATTCATAGTTCATAAGTTGTAAGTTCTTGTGTGATGCCAAGACACAGAGATGGGAATTTTTTACACTGTGAGTTTGTAACTTACTAACTGTACTACCTCAGCAGAATTATTTAACTTCTTTGTACCTTATTTTCTCACCTTTAAAATGAGAATAAAAATAGTCCTTGGCTCACAATGTTTTTGTGAGATTTAAATAGGGTCATATAAGGTACAGAATTGTTGAATCATTCTATTATATACCTGAAGGAAATATGATGCTGTAAGTTAATGATACTTGAAAAAATATGTAAATAGGGTAACATATTTAAAGCATGAGAACCAAGAGGTCCATAGCATCATTTAATGCTTTCTCTTTCTATTACTCTACTCCTTGGTGTACTGATAAACTATTCATAACAAGGTGGGTGGGGTTGGAGGGAGGCCTCATTTGTAGTGTTTGCCAATGTCTATGGTGCAAATACTCTCATCAAGGCTGATCTCATCTTTCATGAAGTCACTGATTGAGAGTTGGATAGAGATGTACCCTTGCATATTATGGTGTAATATTGCCATCATCCAGTTATCAGTAACTTCAGGACCATAGACGATAGTAAAATTTAGTAAAAAGAAACTAGGAAATAATAAGTTTTGAGAAATTGTTACTTTGTTTTTAGAAAGAAGAAAGAAAGAAAGAAAGAAAGAAAGAAAGAAAGAAAGAAAGAAAGAAGAAAGAAAATAGGAAGGAAGGAAGGAAGGAAGGAAGGAAGGAAGGAAGGAAGGAAGGGAAGAAAAAGAAAATAAGTCACCTGAGTAATGAATTGAAAAATATATATTCAAGGTGTGCCATGAGCAAATCTTACCTAGAATTTTAAGTTCTAGGAGAGCAGGCAGTGTCTGTTATATCTGACAATCATTTGACTCTCCACAGAACAGAGTAAATAAACAAAAAGTGCTTATTCATGGAGGGCCTGTTGGAATAAGAAGTACTATTTTAAAGATATCTATATCGATAATATAGTATTATATATCTGTATATATATAAATTTGGCTTTTCCATACTTTGTATTTATTCCATAATAAACTATATTACTCTTATTAGTATTAACAGCAAAAAGTAAAGCTATATAACATCCAAATCAAAGTAGTTTGTTTAGAAACAGAATTAGTCAACATTACAAGGATGTTAAGGCACGATTGTGACCTAGTTACAGTTGGATCCAAAGGTTAACACAAATTTTCACAGCTATCTCACTCCCTCCAACCTCCTATGGCTAGGAGTTGGTTTTATACTGTCCTAATCCCAACAGATTTTCCTCTTCATGCTAAATAGAATGGTCACATTCTCCCAGTTATTGTGATGTAAACCCAATAGCAAAGAAGTGTATTTTATATTTGACTTAGCCTAAAAATATCACAGAGGATTCTGATGGGCCCAGGATAGGTAATTAGGTAATATGCCCATCCACAAACCAATCACTGTAGCCTTGAAATAGAATATTTGAACTGACTAGTGTAGATCATAGTTTTTTAGTGGAGAAGGAGCAGTTTGCTAAACTTCCCAGTTCTATAGAAGAGATGATTCCTTTAAGAAAGGCACATTGGGAAATAAATAATATATGTCTACTGCAATTATGAAATGAAGGTGAAAGGTAAATTGGTAGCTAGAGGGGAGTATAAAGCCTAAGGAATTCTTATGAAATAAAATGTTATGTATGATATTTGTAAATTACCTAAAGCTAACAGGAACTATAAATATAGTAGATGGGAAGACTGGATTCAAAATGTTCTCAATTGGCAGAAATGAGAAACATAAAATGTAATTTCAAAAGAGCAAATATAAATTCCTACATTTAGGTTCAAACAGTTGGTTTTATATTTTTAAAAAAGTGGAAAAACAGGATTTATAGCAGTTCTACTGAAAAAGAAAAACATGAAGTTTTATTTAGCTTCAAGTTCAATAGGAACTGACAGCATGACACTGTTGCTAAAAAAGGTAATCCAATCTTTGGCTGTTGTATGGCTCAGAACAAAGAAGATTATAGTCTCCTAGTGCTCTGTGCTGATCATATTAAATCCAGATTATTGCCTCCAGTTTTGGATTCCATACTTTAAGAGCGACACTAACAAACTCAAGGGAATCCTGAGTGAGATGAATAAGGTCAAGTAATATCTTGAAATGACAGAATAAACTGGGTATATTTTTATCACAGAAGGGATGGCTTCAGAGTATACAGTATAGCCTCCTTCAACTATTTTCAGGTGTATCTATGGGAAAGGAAGATAATTAAGTCTGGGGTCTAGAAGGACAGAACAACACTGATAGAGTTCAAAATAAAATGAATTCTGGCTTACTAGGAGGATGACATTTCTTTTTTTAATTTTTTTTTAATGTTTATTTCTGAGAGACAGAGACATAGCACAAGCAGGGGAGGGGCAGAGAGAGAGAGGGAGACACAGAATATGAAGTAGGCTCTGGGCTCTGAGATGTCAGCACAGAGCCTGATGCAGGGCTCAAATCCACAAACCGTCATGACCTGAGCTGAAGTCAGACACTTAACCCACTGAGCCACCCAGGCGCCCCTGAAGGATGACATTTGAAATGACTGTATCCCAAAGTAGTGTGCTTTTTACTGGAGGTGTTAAGCTATACATTAGCACAATGGAGTGAGAGAGGAACAAATCACTAAGGATATGAATGAGAGCAGGAAGTTCTGGACACTGCTCCCTGCTAAAACACTACACAAATATTCAAAATATGTATATCAATTATATTCTAACTTTTATTTGCCTTCTGCAATTTTACTTCATGCTGTCTTTATATGTTTTTTTAAATTTGATTTTAACAGCTTTATTGAGATGTATTTGACATACAACAAACTGCACATAAAGTGTATAATGTAGTGTTTTGACATATGTCTGTTTCTGTGAAACCATCAACACAATCAAGAAAGGGAACATGTCAAACACCTCTAAAGGTGTTCTCATGCCTCTTTGGAATTCCTCCCTCCCCAAATTTCCCTCACTCCAACTGCTTGCATCCCTCAGCAAACACTGATCTGTTTTTTTGTCCCATTAATTTGTTTGCAGTTTTTTAGAATTTTATATTGGATACTCTTTTTATGGCTTGTTTTATGCAAAATAATTATTTGTGGTTTATCCATGTTAATGTGTGTATCAATAGTTCAATCACTTTATTGCTTAGTAGTATTCTACTATATAGATATTGCATAACTTGTTCATGTATTCACCTATGCATGGACAATTGGACTGCTTTCAATTTGGGACTATTAAAAATTTTGGTAGAGACATATACTTTCACTTCTTTGTGTAAATATCTAGGAGTAAAAAGGCTGGACTGTATGTAGGTATATGTTTAACATTTTCAGACATTTTGGCCAATATTTTCCCAAAACGGTTTCACCATTTTACATTTCTACAAGAACTGCTTGTGAGTTCCATTAATTCCACATCCTGGGAATCTATTCAACTGCAGACCCTCTAATGGGTATATAGTGGTATCACACTGTGGTTTTAGTTTGCATTTTCCTAATTACTAACATTGTTAAGCATTTTTTCATGGGCCTATTTGCCATCCATTTGACTACTCTGAAGTGTCTAAGTCTGCCCATTTAAAATAATTAGTTTAATTTCCTATTATTTCACATTATAAACACAAGTTCTCTATCAGATATATTAGTGCAATATTTCCTCTCCATCTGAAGCTCGTCTTTCATTCACTTAATATTTTTGAAAGAGCAGTGCTTTTAATTTTAATGAAGTCAATTTATCAATTTGTTTCATGGGTTATACTTTCTTAATAGAGTGTGCTAAGAAATCTTTATCTAACTAAATACTTATAAAGATTTTCTCAAAAGTTTTATTTTAGAAAGTTTATTGTTATTAGATTCTACATTAAGTCTGTTTTCCATTTTGAATAATTATTTTATGTAATACACAGGATGAAACCAAATCCATTTTTTCACATATGGATAAGTGATTGTTCCAGTACAATTTACTGAAAGGATAACTCTTTCTCTAGTGAAATACTTCACATCCGCTTTATAAGAAGTCACTTTTCCTTGTATTCTGTTACAAAGATCTAGTTTTCTAACTTTATGCCAATACCAACCACACCGTCATTATTAACTAGCTTTATTGGAAATATTCAAATGGTGTTGTGTTAGAATTTCAACATTGCTTTTCTTCTTCAAAGTAGTTTTGCCTATTCAGTGCCTTATGAACTCCCATATGAATTCTAGAATCAGTTTGTCAATTTTTACTAAAACTCCTAGTGGGATTTTAAGTAGAATTGCATTGATTTTGGAGATCAATTTAGGGAAAATTGGCATATTTACAATAAAGAGCCTTACAAGTCATGATGACAGTATATCCCTCCATGTTTTTACATCCTTAATTTTCTCAGAAATGTTTTGGAGTTTTCTGTGTAAGGGTCTTGTACATTTTTTGTATGTGTATTTATCACTAACTATTTTTCCATCCTTTGTAGCTGTCGCTATTTTTTGCAATTTCAATTTCCAGTTTTGTTACTACTATAAAGAAATACAGGGGCTCCTGGGTGGCTCAGTGGGGTAAGTGTCCAACTCTCAATCTCCCCTCAGGTCACGATCTCGCAGTTCATGAGTTCAAGCTCCACGTCAGGCTCTGTGCTGACAGTGTGGAGCATGCTTGGGATTCTTTCTCTCTCCCTCTCTCTCTGCCTCTCCCCTGCTCACTCTCTCTCTCACAATAAATAAATTAACTTAAAGAAAAAAAAAAAAGAAATCCAATCCGTGTTTGTATATTGACTTTATACCTTGTATGTATCCTTTCTGTAAATTCTATTAGATCCCCTATGAATATGAGCATGTTGTCTGAGAACAGTCCAGAGAATAGCCTATGGAAAGATTATGGTTTTAATGTATAATAGCCTTCATGTCCACTCATGTTTGGGAGTTCTATCTCAAGACACAAAATGACACAAAAGCCAAATTTTGAGAAGGGCTAAAATAAAAATTCTAGCTCTACTTTGGCACTGCCTGTGGAGGTGACAGCCATCTCTTCTTCAGTGTCATGGCCACTTTCCTATCTGGTGAAGCCGAAGATTGTTAAAAAGAGGACCAAGGTGTTTATCCAGCACCAGTCATACCAACATGTCAAAATTAAGTGCAAGTGGAAGAAACCCAGAGGCATTGACAATAGGGTGTGTAGAAGATTCAAGGGCTAAATCTTGATGCCCAACATTGGTTATGGGAGCAATAAGAAAAGCACATGTGATCCATTGGCTTCCTGAAGTTCCCCATCCACAGGGTCAAAAAGCTTGAAGTGCTGCAAATGTGCAACAAATCTTACTGTGAAGAGATTGCCCACAGCATCTCTTCCAGGAACTGCAAAGCCATTGTGGAAAGAGCAGCCCGCTGGCCATCGGCGTCACCAACCCTAATGCCAGCCTGCACAGCGAAAAAGAGGAATATTCAGACAGCCTATGTGCATGTTGCATTTGAGTCTATAAAACCACAAAATAAAATAAAACAAAATAAAATAAAATAAATTATTAAATTAAATTAAAATTAAATAAGAATTCTAAAGTAAACCCTTCAAGTTTAAAATAACTTATCCATAAGAAGAAAATAATGAAGACAAAAAGAGAAAAAACAATAAGAAGAAAAGATACAAACTACTCAATAGTCATTAAAATGGGGATGTAGATGTCTTATATTTGATGTTCAACTGCAAATACAATCTTACTTTCCATTGAATATGGAAACCTCCATTCTAAAGTTTACATGAAATTTATGGACAAAGGGAAAAAACATCATTGACAACAAGAAAAATGTTAAAATAAAAGTATTATATTAAAATTTCTCAATAAGACAAAATGTACAAATATATAAGAAAGATATCATTCTATAAGCAAATTAAGATCCATTCTGTGTCAATGAATCCATGGCCTGATTAAAGAAAGCCCCTTTGAATAAATAAATAAGGTGATTTTAAAATAATGAACAAAAGCAGATGAATTTTGTTACTTGCACTCTTTCTTTACTACGTAGCACAAATTATTTTCTAACAAGATTAAATAATATTGTTGACAAATTTTATGTATTCCTACCTTTTTCCGTTTTTTAAAATCTTTATGGAGCCCTGTTATCTCTTTTGCATTTAAAACTCTTGACCATTTATTTGTATTTATCAAATATCCTCTTTATTTATTTTGTTAGTAGTTAGTTTATATTCAAGTTAGTTAACATACAGTGTAGTATTGGTTTCAGGAATAGAATTCACTGGTTCATCACCTGCATATAACACCCAGTGCTCATCACAATAAATGCTCTCCTTAATGCCCATCACCCATTTAGCCCATCCTCCCACCCACCTCCTCTCTAGCAACCCTCAGTTTGTTCTCTGTATTTAAGAATCTCTTATGGTTTGCCTCCCTCTCTGTTTTTATCTTATTTTCCTTCTCTTCCCCTATGTCCATCTGTTGTGTTTCTCAAATTCCACATCTGAGTGATATCATATCATATTTCTCTATTACTGACTTATTTCGCTTAACACAATACACTCTAGTTCCATCCACATTATTGCAAATAGCAAGATGTCATTATTTTTGATTGCCAAGTAGTATTCTGTTATATATATACATATATATGTGTGTATATATATATATATATATATATATATTCCAGTTTTAATTTTTTGAGGAACCTCCATACTGTTTTCCAGAGTGGCCGCACCAGTTTACATTCCTACCAACACTGTAAAAGTGTTCCTCTTTCTCCACATCCTCTCCAACATCTGTTGTTTCTTGAGTTATCAATTTTAGCCATCCTGACAAGTGTGAGGGGGTACCTCATTGTGGTTTTGACTTGTATTTCTCTGATGATAAGCAAAATTTTTCAACAAGATACTAGCAAATTGAATTCAACAGTACATTAAAATAATTATTCACCATGATCAAGTGGGATTTATTCCTGAGCTGCAGGGCTGATTCAATATTCACAAATTAATCAGTGTGATACACCACATTAATAAAAGAAAGAATAAGAACCATATGATCCTCTGCAGAAAAAGCATTTGACAAAATATAGCACGTTTCTTGATAAAAGCCCTCAAGAAAGTAGGGACAGAAGAAAAATAACTCAAGATCACAAAGGCCATATATGAAAAGCCCACAGTTAGTATCATCCTCAATGGGGAAAAACTGAGTTTTCTTCCTAAGGTCAGGAACACGACAGGGATGTCACCACTGTTGTTTAACATAGTGTTGCAAGTCCTAACCTCAGCAAGCAGACAACTAAAAGAAATAAAAGATCCAAATTAGCAAGGAAGAAGTCGTGCTTTCATTCTTCACAAACGATATGCTATTCTAAGTGGAAAACTGAAAGACTTCACCCAAAACCTGCTAGAATTGATATATGAATTCAGCAAAGTCACAAGATATAAAATCAATGTACAGAAGTTGGTTTCATTTCTATACACCAACAATGAAGCAGCAAAAGAGAAATCAAGGAATCAATCCCATTTACTATTGCACTAAACACCAAAAAATACCTAGGAATAAACCTAACCAAAGAGGTAAATGATCTGTACGTTAAAAACTATAGAAAGCTTATGAAGGAAATTGAAGAAAACACAAAACAATGGAGAAACATTCCATGCTCATGGATTGGAAGAACAAATATTGTTAAAATATCTATACTAGCCAAAGCAACCTACACATTCAATGCAATCCCTTTCAAAATAACACCAGCATTCTTGATAGAGCTAGAAAAAACAATTCTAAAATTTTATGGAACCAGAAAAGACCCCAAATAGCCAAAGTAATGTTGAAAAAGAAAACCAAAGCTGGAACCATCACAATTCTGGACTTCAAGCTGTGTTACAAAGCTGTAATCATCAAGACAGTATGATACTGCACAAAAATAGACACATAGATCAATGGAATAGAATAGAGAACCCAGAAATGGACTCACAAATGTGTGGCCAATTAATCTTTGACCAAGCAGGAAAGAATATCCAATAGAGAAAAGACAATCTCTTTAGCAAATGGTGCTGGAAAAACTGGATGGCAACATGCAGAAGAATGAAACTGGATCACCTTCTTACACCATACACAAAAATAGTCAAAATAGATTAAAGACCTCAGTGTGAGACAGGAAACCTTCAAAACCCTGGAGGAGAAAATAGGCAGAAACCTCCTTGACCTTGGCCACAGCAACTTCTTACTTGACATGTCTTCAGAGCCAAGGGAAACAAAAGCAAAAATAAACTATTGGGACCTCATCAATATAAAAAGCTTCTGCACAGTGAAGGAAGCAATCAACAAAACTAAAAGGCAACCTGTGGAATGGGAGAAGATATTTGCAAATGACGGACAGGATAAAGGGTTAGTATCCAAAATGTATAAAGAACTTATCAAACTCAACTCTCATAAAAACAAATAATCCAGGGAAAAATGGACAGAAGATATGGATAGACACTTTTCCAAAGAAGACATCCAGTTGGCTAACAGACACATGAAAAAATATTCAACATCATTCAAACCACTTCTTGGTCTTTTATTCTTCCCCAATTGGGTGTACTAGGAGCATCAGTGTATATATTGATAATTAAAAGGTTAAAAATAGAACAGACATGAACTCATATAGATATTTTTCTCATAAAGAGTTACTTCTTACATTTACTTACATGATCTATAATAAATCACATTTGTCCTTTAATCCTAATAAGGACATGGACTTTATTATTATATGTTGTAGATAACAGAAATTCAAGTTATAACTCACATTCTTTTTCCTTAAGGAAGTGCAACATAATCTCATTTTTTTGGGGGGGGTAGCTTTAGCTGTTTCATTCTCCACCACTGATCATATGGTCGTGTAGGCCAAAGACTATGTCTTAGAGTTGATTGTATCTTACTTCAATGCCTAACACAAGCTCTGTTCTTGGGAGATGCTGAGTCTGTATTTGTTAGTTGATAATGTTATATTGTAGGATAAAATCACATAAACTGTAAATAGTGCAGATGAATGTGAAATTATTAGGCTGGCTAAGTTCATTAAGTCCTTGTATGTAAAGTGATAAAAAAAAGAGAGAAATCAAATGGTCTGATCTTCTTCTGATAATTAAAAATTAGTGAAGTCTGACTTCAAAGGAAATGACCATATATCAACTACTTTCTTGCCTGACTTACCTGGAAAGTTAATTTTACTGACCACTCCAGTATACCTATCGGCTATGCTTCCTGACTTTTTAAAATGCGTTCATTTATAACATCCAATAGGTTCTAAACCTAAACCTTAAACATGTCATGCTGTCATCTAACTAACAAAAAAAATGATTATCTCAAGGTTTGATATCATAAAAGTTATTATTCCTTACATACATATAATGTATCAATATGTCAATTAATTTATTGACCTGAATTAACATGAATCTCAGAGAATTTGTTTCACACCCTTTGGTTATGCAGCTCATTGGGCTAGAATTGGAAAGATAATAACAAACATTATATTTTATTGTCAAAAATATTCAAAATATTTTTTCTTAGGGAAATTAATTCTTCAATGTTAAGTTACAAAAAAGGCTAAATGCAAGGTAAAAAAATGAAAATACTATTTAGCTTAATTTGCTACATAGTTTTGTACTTACTTTGGTCCTAGTTTAATTATTTAGTGTCAACTTCTTTTCTACATAAAATTCTAATTGTATTTTCTATAGATATAGAATTAAGTGAAAAGGGTGCAGAAAAAAGCTAAGCCTGTCAACAGAGAAATTAGCAAAGGAAGAGTTAATTAAATGGAAAGAAATACATTGTTATAGTATTAAAAAAAAAAAAACCAGGGCAAGGAATTAAGTGACCTGGGTTATATCCTGGGCTCTGCTCAGAAAAATATGGCATTTAGTAAATAGATTCTAAGCCAATGTGTACATTTTATATGCATTACTTTGTTTACAAACTATCTCCAAGGTGTACTTTTTATATAAATTTTTTATATTACTTCATTTGGTTACAAAATTATACCCAAGATAAATATTATTCTCTTCTTTACAGATGAGGAAACAGAATTAGGGAGGTTAAGTAATTTGGGAAAGGTCACACAGGTAGTAAGTGCTTGGCTGATGTTAGAGCGAGGGAGTCTGATTCCAAATCCAGGTTCTTTCCATTTGTCATTTAGCTTATTTCAGACTCAATATGTTTATTTAGTTTTAAAAAAGGAAGGATCAGATAATCCTTTAACCTATGCCACTTTGTAGACACGACAAAGAAAAAATCAAAAGTTTAACTTAAAAAAGTATATGCACAATGACTGAAATAATAAAATAATGATAAAACAGATTGTCCATCTGTTTCTGTGGCAGCATCCCACTTCCTAGAATCCCCAACACCAAAATATTTTCTCTGCACAGGTTTCACTTATTTGAGTAAAAAAAAAATGAAAACAGTTATTACAGCCTGAAAAAAATTACAGCATTCATTTCTAATTCTAAAAAATGATGCTGGCACACTTTCACTAAACCAGAAAATACACCTTCCTCTCTTGTGAGCCCGATTCATATTTCTTTTATTAATTCAATATGGGGTTCATAGAACAATGCATTTTATGACTATTAATTCACAACCTGTCTTCTCAATTTTCAAGTGGAACTCCCCTAACTGTGAAAAGAGTTTCATATTAAATCCATAGTAGGATACGACCCATGGTTTTGTGCCTTGAGATTTCATCAGTGGAATTATAACCCCATAATTCATGGTTAACTGTTTGTAACTTCCATACTTGAATAGTGTATATTTAAAGTATGTTTATAAAGCATGGAGATGCAAACATTTCTAAATTAATTTTTGTGTTTGTATTATAGGCTGTTTTCCTTGATGTGATTTTTCTACTCCAATTTAATGAATTAAAAAGTGAAGCAAATTGGAAAATGAAAATGGTGGAAAATACAAGTGTAATTTCTTTGGATACTTTTATAGATAAGGTTAGAAGGACTGACTACTACTTGAAGTACCCAGCATCATCTTCAACATTCTCCTCAAATCCTGCCACTGTGCAAGTAAGGGTGCCTTAAATTTATCTTAATAGTAACTTTTAAAATAAGCTTTATTTCTTAAATTTGAGAATTTAATAATAGGTTAGAAATGTTTTTTTAACCAGTTGTTTATATTTCAGTGTGAATATATTCCTGATATTTTCTGAGAGCTTTCATTTAACAATCTTTATTAAATCAATTAATTAATGTTATAACTAGAGGCCAGACCATCCTAAGCAATGAGCTACATAGATTGGTCCTGTACTCATGGAGGATGTAGAGTGAGACTGTGGCTAGCATAGGTAGGTCAGGCCAAGATTCTCTGGGGTGGAGAAATTAGACTGGAAATTGAACGTGAGAAGTCTTAATGAGAGAGCTCCATGTGGAAGGAACAATAAGTGCAAAGATACAGAGATAGAAACAATCTTAGCATGTTTAAAGAATAGAAAGAAAGCCAGTGAGGCTTAAAGTTGGAGAGAAGAGAGAGAGGTCTGGAAGAAAATATTAAATAGATCTGCCAAGAACTAGGTGTGTAGAATATTGTGAGCCATGGTAGGGAGTCTGGTTTGATTCTAAGTATAGGAAGACGTTTTTAGACAAAAGAAGATTTTGATTCAACTTATTTAAAAAAAATATTCTGTATGTTCTTTGAAGAATGGATTATTGAGGCCAAGTGTAGAAAGGTATAAATGTAAGATGGCAATTTCTTATTTATTTATTTATTTATTTATTTATTTATTTATTTATTTATGACTGAATGATGGAACATGGGGTTGCCAATGGAAATGGAGAGAAACATACTTAAGATATATTTTGGAAATCAAGTCAACAGATTCACCAATTAATTAATTGGATTCAAGGAAGAAGGAAGAGTTAAATACAAAGGAGCACCCTAGGATTTTTTACCCAATCTTACAGGTAGTTCCATTTATCATAATGAAGACCAGGAATAGGGTATAGTTATGGGTTTGGGATACTTAATGGGATGAATCAAGTGTCCTACATTCACCATGATAAATGAAGTGACTGTTAATCAGATAATGAAATGTGTAGATGGCAGCTGGATATTTGAGTCTGGACCTGAAGGGATGCATTGAGATGGATGCAGACAATTACAAGTCAGATGAATACAGATGATCTTAAAGCCATAAATCACAAGAAAATGATGTAAGGAAAGTTTCAAAAACAAACCATGGCGTAATCTAACACTTAAGGCCAGCCATAACAGGAGCATTCAGGAAAGGCAATTGTTGAGGAAATGCCAATAATTCAAGGAAAATCAGGACCATATTTTATGGAATCCAAGAATGCAAAATGTTTCAGGGAAGCAGCGGCCATCTGTGCTGAGAGATTGAATAACATGAGGGCAACTAGGTGGCCATTGACTTTGGCAACATGGAGGCTAATGAAAAGGTTAAAAACACATTTAAAAAATATATTTGAATGAAAGGGAAGACAGAGGTAATTTTATTATGAGAAACCAAATTTTCATAGGTGCAGAGTAGCTCTAAGGCTAAGATTATGAGAGACAAATTTCTTGTACTTCATACATTAATGTCTACAGAATAGGTAAAAAGCATTTCTTATTCTACATGGTTGGCTTACGTCTTTGACATTTTCTTTCATTATAATCCAATGATGTTTTTGACTAATTAATTTGGAAGCCTAATTCCTGAAAAAGAATAAAAGATTTCCAGTAGTATTTACCTACTGAGTGCTTGCTACCTTAGTTACAGGGCTTCTCTTCTAATTTTGTCTTCCTGTACTTTGACCCTCCTTTAAGTTTTTATCTTTTACTTCTATTTACAAAAACATAAAAGGTAAGGAACAAATGACAGAGTTATCACATTAATAATTTTAGTATTTAATCATCAGTTACACTATTATTATACTCCTTGATGGGAGAGTTATTTCAAATATTGGAAAGAATTCCCAGATGCCATTTAATGTCGACATGCCAAAATTGAGCACAACAGAGCACATACATATAACTAGGTCCAAGTATGCAGTTGGAAGCTATGCATATTATAACTTGGAAGTTTTCTCTTGTGGGAAAACAAAGAAGTAATCATTTATTTTATTTGTCATTCTTAAAATTCATAGGTACACAATACAAAGAATATCCTTTTGGTTTTTAGTAGAAAGAGGCTAAATTTATTCAAAATTCTTTATAAATTTTCAATGTTTGTATAACATCTTAAATATAGAAAAAGTGGCAAAAAAAGATCACCTCTTTCATGGATATACATGTAAGTATATGTACATGGTAAAGGCAAACTATAAAAGCTTTATAACACTGATAAGGTAATGTAAAGTGACTCTAGATTCTTACCAAATACCATATTTGTGTTGTTTATTTTCAATTTTAAAGTTATATGATAAAGTTAGTTATCCTTTCACAGCAGTAAATACTTTAAACTTAAATCTATATGAAAAGATAAATGTCAGCAAGGGATTCCAAAAAATAATCATCATTTAAAAATTTATCAAAAACTATACAAGAGAACATTTTTATTTCTTCAGGTTGACATAATATGTATGACAAATATTTCATGTATAGACAAAGAATATAACTCAAGGGGTACAACTTGAGTATATGTGTTTAAGAATTTAATTCATTTAGTAGTTTGAAATAATTTTAAAAGAGAAAATTATCTGTTGACATAATGCCTGCTTAAGGTGAATAGTACCAGTGTACTATTTACAAAAGAAATGATAAAAATGACAAAGTTTAATAACTGATGTACAAATATATGTTTTCATGCTGTTATCCTTTTTTGTATAATTTTATGTTATTGTTCTGGTATTCAGGCATTATTCTTTGTATTCATGAACATTTTACATTATTCCATGATGAAGAATCTATACCTCTAGAGAAGCCTGCTATGTTCATCTTTCTGGTAGGTAATTTTAATACAAAAATTTAAATCATTGTGAAAAGTATTTCATACATTTATGTTTTGAAGCCCTAAAAAAATGTAACCATTTTTCATTACAAATGGCTATTATGGATGGTTGCCTGAAAAGAATAAGAAAAGATAAAGATTTATAACATCACTGTTAATATAATAAATGTGGTCTATTTAGTAAACAAAATTATGTTAATGATGAAAAGAAATCTGAAAGAAAGTAATTATCCAAAGTCCACCACACAGAATCAATGTATAAAACTTAAAAGTCATATGTCTTATTTAACTCAATTCATAAATATTTTTAAAAATATGTCTTAAATGATTGCTAGCATGGTAATTCCTTTTAACAAAATTATGAGCTTTTAAAGATACATATTATCAAAAGATTTTCATCTCTTCTTATCAAAGAAAATCTCAGTTGCTTTTTATTTCAATTAAATAAATACACTTATTGAATAGGTATCTTACATGCTGAATTAAAAGGATGGAGAACTAAATATGATCTGTAAGTTAAATTACATAACATTTGTTATTTATCCTGAAAGATTACCTAGTAAATCCAATATTTTTTGTCTGTGTTTATAAATTGTTTCAAGATCTTATTGAATATCATCTGCTTACATAGTACCTACCTGAATAGTTTCAAGCTCTAGAAAAATGGTGATGGGCACTTATCTGTAATGAAAATATGCCTACCATTAGCTCTTATCTCCTACAGTTGGAAATCACATAGTGAATTAGTGATGAATTACTAGCTATCTATTATTAACTATTTTTGGCAGATCCTCCTGAAGATACTTTCAAGGACACTGGCTTTCATTTGTAAAAACTTTTGTTTGAGGTAGAAAATATTTTTTTCAATCTTTAGGCATCTATATTTGGAGTGCATCAAACTAGTGCTTTCCATGTTGAGCGTCTAAAGTGTTATCAACTCAAGGAGACCTAAATTTGAGGGCCCCATATTAGAATGCCACTTTGGTAGTTACTCTGTCTTCTCAGAAAAGGAAACTAGGAAACTAGATAGGATTGTTTTACTTGAGTTAGAAATATCAAGCTTGCTCATGAAGGGTCTTTCTAAAAAGTCATGGTTTCCTTTTAGAGAAAACGTTTTGTTCATCCTTTTTGAAAAACATCATACCATATTGATGTATTTAATTTCATTATACAAATTAGAATACGTTATTAGAATTTCCACTTTTAAATGTGACCCACTACTGGAAGAAGCTGATATTTTCAAACCATGTGGCAAGCTAGTAACCTTGTTTCAATCAGAGGTTGAAGCTTTGCTGACCACTTACCTACCATAGCCCATCATGCCATACAATTGTTTCTGAAGTGTCTCCTTTATGACAACAAAAACAAATCCTATGAAAGATATTTGTCTTTGGGCCAGAAATATATGCAATTATAAAAACCCCTTGCTTTCCAACTACAGTGGTTGTGAGATTTATGAGATTCATTGGGAAAGGGGTTGCACTTTAGAATATTGCAATACTCTGTTGGCACTAAAAAATTAATGATACAAAGAACAGTCTGCAAGACAAAAAGTAATGGAAACATTCTATCGTTCAATAATCACTCTGGTATTTAGTATTTCAAGATGGGTGAGATTGTCTCCAATGTATCATTCTGCTAAATGAAAGTGTGCTTAAAAAAAAAGAAGAACCTGAGGTGTTTCTTAACAAGAAATTGAAAAAAGATCTTAATATGTCTAAGCAGTTGAAGCAACAGCAGCCAGAGTTTCCCCTTAAACTGATATGCTGTGAGATGTATTAAAAGCAACAGCTTTCTATAATTGTGGTATTCCAAAAGGCAAATTATTTCATACATGCGTAGCCTTTTTAAGAGACTTGAGAAAATAGAATTCAAATTCATACCTCATTTTCTTAAATCATAAGGTTTTCTATTAATTTTAAAAATAGCGTTACATAAATTTTGAAAAATGCTAGTGTGCTATTAAATGTCTCATTTATGTTTCATACACAGTTCTTAGAAATAGGGACTAATTTACTACTGAGTATTTATGAGTTAAGGAACTAAGGATTGAGAAAAAAAGAACTCTCAAAAGCTTAGGAAATTATAAAATATTTTTCTCGATATCAAAGAGAAAGATATATGTTCTGTAGGAAAAAGAACTAAAAGAAAGTAAAAAAAAGATATATATCTTGCCTGGACTCAGATACAAATAATTATAAGATATCCATTCACCATGAAAGATAAGATGTGGACAATGTATTTTCTGTAATGACCGATGAATGCACAAGCCTATAAATGGCTCTAGTAAAATAATTGAAAACTAGTCCATGTATAATCAAGTTTCATACACGATTATGTAATTAATGAAAACTCATGATTTCAATAATTTGAGAAAAAATATATGATTTCATAAGAATTCTTAGCATAAATGTCATTTTATTTCATTTCTTCTGCAAATATTTGATACTTTACCTACTTACACTCCAGTCACTAGGTACTAGGTCTCCAGAAAAACAAACCAGACTAGGTTCTTCTTGAAGCACACATTTAGTGGGAACGTGGAAAAGAGACAACGCCCAAGTATAAACGTGCATAGATAATTTTAGGCAATTATACATGCAATGTTATAAAGTAAAGACAACTGGGATCTGATTGGGATAAAGAGTGATATAGGGTGGGAGTGGGGATTTTTTATTCAGGTAGATCAGTGAAGACCTCTCTAGAAGAGAGTTTGGAGCTAAGTTCTGAATGCTGGGCTATGAAAGAACAGTGCTACTGGTTGAAGATCAAGTATAAAGAGCCTGGGGAGAAAACACCTAGGGGTTTCATAAATGCTATTTGAATTTTGGTTTCAAGCTTGGACTATCATTGGTGCTCACACAAGAAAAAGTACAACGTTAATACTACAAGTGACAAAAATCACAGATTTTTTCATCTGCTGTACTCTTAAGCAATACATCTGTTTATTTTTAATTTCAGTACAATTCCGTTAAAAATATGATCCAAATGTATTTAAGATTGCAAATATTTTCATTTCAATGACATAATTAAGTGATACTGTTGTCTTTTGAAGACCTTTAGTGATAAAG
Source organism: Prionailurus bengalensis (assembly GCF_016509475.1). Lineage (NCBI taxonomy): Eukaryota > Metazoa > Chordata > Mammalia > Carnivora > Felidae > Prionailurus > Prionailurus bengalensis. The sequence goes on along the minus strand of NC_057349.1, from coordinate 56,320,734 downwards.
CACAGATTATACTTGTATCATTTCTGCTTAAATTCACATAATTACAATAGTGCAGAGAAATACCAGGGCTATACTTGGTTTTGTTTTGTTTTATTTTTAATTTAAATTCAAGTTAGTTGGCACACAACTATGTACTCTTGGCTTCAGTAGTAGAACCCAGTTATTCATCTTTTATATATGACACCCAGGACTCGTCCCAAAAAGTGTCCTCCTTAATTCCCGTCACCCATTTAACTGATACCCCCTGAACCTCCCTTCCAACAACCTTCAGTTCATTCTCTGTATTTATTTATTTTTTAATCTTTTATCTTTTTTTCTTTTATTTTTATATTTTAATTTTTTTAATATATTAAATTTATTGTTAAATTGGTTTCCATACAACACCCAGTGCTCATCCCAAAAGATGCCCTCTTCAATGCCCATCACCTACCCTCCCCTCCCTCCCACCCCCCATCAACCCTCAGTTTGTTCTCAGTTTTTAACAGTCTCTTATGCTTTGGCTCTCTCCCACTCTAAACCCCCTTTTTTTTCCTTCCCCTCCCCCCATGGGTTTCTGTTAAGTTTCTCAGGATCCACATAAGAGTGAAAACATATGGTATCTGTCTTTCTCTGTATGGTTTATTTCACTTAGCATAACACTCTCCAGTTCCATCCAGGTTGCTACAAAGGGCCATATTTCATTCTTTCTCATTGCCAAGTAGTACTCCATTGTGTATATAAACCACAATTTCTTTATCCATTCATCAGTTGATGGACAATTAGGCTTTTTCCACAATTTGGTTATTCTTGAGAGTGCTGCTATAAACATTGGGGTACAAGTGGCCCTATGCATCAGTACTCCTGTATCCCTTGGACAAATTCCTAGCAGTGCTACTGCTGGGTCATAGGGTAGGTCTATTTTTAATTTTTTGAAGAACCTCCACACTGTTTTCCAGAGTGGCTGTACCAATTTGCATTCCCACCAACAGTGCAAGAGGGTTCCCGTTTTTCCACATCCTCTCCAGCATCTCCTGTTTTGGAATCTCCTATTTTGTTCATTTTGGCCACTCTAACTGGTGTGAGGTAATATCTGAGTGTGGTTTTGATTTGTATTTCCCTGATGAGGAGCGATGTTGTGCATCTTTTCATGTGCCTGTTGGCCATCTGGATTTCTTCTTTAGAGAAGTGTCTATTCATGTTTTCTGCCCATTTCTTCAATGGATTATTTGTTTTTCGGGTGTGGAGTTTGGTGAGCTCTTTATAGATTTTGGATACTAGCCCTTTGTCCAATATGTCGTTTGCAAATATCTTTTCCCATTTCATTGGTTGCCTTTTAGTTTTGTTGGTTGTCTCCTTTGCTGTGCAGAAGCTTTTTATCTTCATAAGGTCACAATAGTTCATTTTTGCTTTTAATTCCCTTGCCTTTGGGGATGTGTCAAATCAGAAATTGCTATGGCTGAGGTCAGAGAGGTCTTTTCCTGGTTTCTCCTCTAGAGTTTTGATGGTTTCCTGTCTCACATTCAGGTCCTTTATCCATTTTGAGTTTATTTTTGTGAATGGTGTAAGAAAGTGGTCTAGTTTCATTCTTCTGCATGTTGCTGTCCAGTTCTCCCAGCACCATTTGTTAAAGAGACTTTTTTCCATTGGATATTCTTTCCTGTTTTGTCAAAGATTAGTTGGCCATACATTTGTAGGTCTGGTTCTGGGGTTTCTATTCTATTCCATTGGTCTATGTGTCTGTTATTGTGCCAATACCATGCTGTCTTGATGATGACAGCTTTGTAGTAGAGGCTAAAGTCTGGGATTGTGATGCCTCCTGCTTTTGTCTTCTTCTTCAAAATTCCTTTGGCTATTCAGGGCCTTTGTGGTTCCATATGAATTTTAGGATGGCTTGTTCTAGTTTCGAGAAGAATGCTGGTGCAATTTTGATTGGGATTGCATTGAATGTGTAGATAGCTTTGGGTAGTATTGACATTTTGACAATATTTATTCTTCCAATCGATGAGCACGGAATGTTTTTCCATTTCTTTATATTTTCTTCAATTTCCTTCATAAGCTTTCTATACTTTTCAGCATACAGATCTTTTACATCTTTGGTTAGATTTATCCCTAAGTATTTTATGCTTCTTGGTGCAATTGTGAATGGGATCAGTTTCTTTATTTGTCTTTCTGTTGCTTCATTGTTAGTGAATAAGAATGCAAGTAATTTCTGTACATTGATTTTGTATGCAACATTGCTAAATTCATGTATTAGTTCTAGCAGACTTTTGGTGGAGTCTACCAGGTTTTCTATGTATAATATCATGTCATCTGCAAAAAGTGAAAGCTTAACTTCATCTTTGCCAATTTTGATGCCTTTGATTTCCTTTTGTTGTCTGATTGCTGATGCTAGAACTTCCAACACTATGTTAAACAACAGCGGTGAGAGTGGACATCCCTGTCGTGTTCCTGATCTCAGGGAAAAAGCTCTCAGTTTTTCCCCATTGAGGATGATATTAGCTGTGGGCTTTTCATAAATGGCTTTTATGATCTTTAAGTATGTTCCTTCTGTTCCAACTTTCTCGAGGGTTTTTATTAAGAAACGTTGCTGAATTTTGTCAAATGCCTTTTCTGCATCGATTGACAGGATCATATGGTTCTTTTCTTGTATTAATGTGATGTATCACATTGATTGATTTGCGAATATTGAACCAGTCCTGCATCCCAGGAATGAATCCCACTTGATCATGGTGAATAATTCTTTTTATAAGCTGTTGAATTCGATTTGCTAGTATCTTACTGAGAATTTTTGCATCCATATTCATAGGGATATTGGCCTGTAGTTCTCTTTTTTTTTACTGGGTCTCTGTCTGGTTTAGCAATCAAAGTAATACTGGCTTCATAGAATGAGTCTGGAAGTTTTCCTTCCCTTTCTATTTCTTGGAATAGCTTGAGAAGGATAGGTATTGTCTCTGCTTTCAACGTCTGGTAGGACTCCCCTGGGAAGCCATCTGGTCCTGGACTCTTATTTGTTGGGAGATTTTTGATGACTGATTCAATTTCTTCGCTGGTTATGGGTCTGTTCAAGCTTTCTATTTCCTCCTGATTGAGTTTTGGAAGTGTGTGGGTGTTTAGGAATTTGTCCATTTCTTCCAGGTTGTCCAGCTTGTTGGCATATAGTTTTTCATAGTATTCCCTGATAATTGCTTGTATCTCTGAGGGATTGGTTGTAATCATTCCATTTTCATTCATGATTTTATCTATTTGGGTCATCTCCCTTTTCTTTTTGAGAAGCCTGGCTAGAGGTTTGTCAATTTTGTTTATTTTTTCAAAAAACCAACTCTTGGTTTCGTTGATCTGCTCTACAGTTTTTTTAGATTCTATATTGTTTATTTCTGCTCTGATCTTTATTATTTCTCTTCTTCTGCTGGGTTTGGGGTGTCTTTGCTGTTCTGCTTCTGTTTCCTTTAGGTGTGCTGTTAGATTCTGTATTTGGGATTTTTCTTGTTTCTTGAGATAGTCCTGGATTGCAATGTATTTTCCTCTCAGGACTGCCTTCGCTGCATCTCAAAGTGTTTGGATTGTTGTATTTTCATTTTCATTTGTTTCCATATATTTTTTAATTTCTTCTCTAATTGCCTGGTTGACCCATTCATTCTTTAGTAGGGTGTTCTTTAACCTCCATGCTTTTGGAGGTTTTCCAGACTTTTTCCTGTGGTTGATTTCAAGTTTCATAGCATTGTGGTCTGAAAGTATGCATGGTATGATCTCAATTCTTGTATACTTATGAAGGGCTGTTTGGTGACCCAGTATTTGATCTATCTTGGAGAATGTTCCATGTGCACTCAAGAAGAAAGTATATTCTTTTGCTTTGGTATGCAGAGTTCTAAATATATCTGTCAAGTCCATCTGATCCAATGTATCATTCAGGGCCCTTGTTTCTTTATTGACCATGTGTCTAGATGATCTATCCATTGTTGTAAGTGGGGTATTGAAGTCCCCTGCAATTACCACATTCTTGTCAATAAGGTTGCTTATGTTTGTGATTAATTGCTTTATATATTTGGGGGCTCCCATATTTGGCGCATAGACATTTATAATTGTTAGTTCTTCTTGATGGATAGATCCTGTAATTATTATATAATGCCCTTTTTTATCTCTTGTTACAGCCTTTAATTTAAAGTCTAGTTTGTCTGATATAAGTATGGCTACTCCAGCTTTCTTTTGGCTTCCAGTAGCATGATAAATAGTTCTCCATCCCCTCACTTTCAATCTGAAAGTGTCCTCAGGTCTAAAATGAGTCTCTTGCAGACAACAAATAGATGGGTCTTGTTTTTTTATCCATTCTGAAACCCTATGTCTTTTGGTTGGAGCATTTAGTCCCTTTACATTCAGTGTTATTATAGAAAGATATGGGTTTAGAGTCATTGTGATGTCCGTAGGTTTCATGCTTGTAGCGATGTCTCTGGTACTTTGTCTCACAGGATCCCCCTTAGGATCTCTTGTAGGGCTGGTTTAGTGGAGACGAATGCCTTCAGTTTTTGTTTGTTTGGGAAGACCTTTATCTCTCCTTCTATTCTAAATGACAGACTTGCTAGATAAAGGATTTTCAGCTGCATATTTTTTTGTGTTCATCACATTGAAGATTGACTGCCATTCCTTTCAGGCCTGCCCAGTTTCAGTAGAGAGATCTGTCAGTAGTCTTATTGGTCTCCCTTTATATGTTAGAGCACGTTTATCCCTAGCTGCTTTCAGAATTTTCTCTTTATCCCTGTATTTTGCCAGTTTCACTGTGATATTTCGTGCAGAAGTTCGATTCAAGTTACGTCTGAAGGGAGTTCTCTGTGCCTCTTGGATTTCAATGCCTTTTTCCTTCCCCAGATCAGGGAAGTTCTCAGCTATTATTTCTTCAAGTACACCTTCAGCACCTTTCCCTCTCTCTTCCTCCTCTGGGATACCAATTACGCGTAGATTATTTCTCTTTAGTGCATCACTTAGTTCTCTAATTTTCCCCTCATACTCCTGGATTTTTTTATCTCTCTTTTTCTCAGCTTCTTCTTTTTCCATAATTTTATCTTCTAGTTCACCTATTCTCTCCTCTGCCTCTTCAAGCCGAGCTGTGGTCATCTCCATATTAATTTGCAGCTCATTAATAGCATTTTTTTTAGCTCCTCTTGGCTGTTCCTCAGTCCCTTGATCTCTATAGCAATAGATTCTCTGCTGTCCTTTATACTGTTTTCAAGCCCAGCGATTAATTTTATGACTATTATTCTAAATTCACTTTCTGTTATATTGTTTAAATCCTTTTTGATCAGTTCATTGGCTGTCATTATTTCCTGGAGGTTTTTTTGAGGGGAATTCTTCCATTTCATCATTTCAGATAGTCCCCAGAGTGGTGTGGAACTGCAGGGTACTTCCCCTCTGCTGTCTTGAATAAGTTGCGTTGGTGGGTGGGGCCACAGTCAGACCTGATGTCTGCCCCCAGCCCACCGCTGGGGCCACAGTCAGACTGGTGTGTACCTTCTCTTCCCCTCTCCTAAGGCCTGGATTCACTGTGGGGTGGCGTGGCCCATCTGGGCTACTTGCACACTGCCAGACTTGTGGTGCTGGGGATCTGGCATTAGCTGGGGTGGATCGGCAAGGTGCACAGAGGCAGGAGGGGCAGGCTCAGCTCGCACCTTTGGTGATCCGCTTCAGGAGGGGCCCCGTGGCACTGGGAGGGAGTCAGACCCGCCGGAGGGATGCATCCGCAAAAGCACAGCGTTGGGTGTTTGCGCGGTGCAAGCCAGTTCCCTGACAGGAACTGGTTCCCTTTGGTATTTTGGCTGGGGGATGGGCGAGGGAATAGCGCTGACGAGCGCCTTTGTTCCATGCCACGCTGCACTCTTTCGTCCGGGGCTCAACAACTCTCCCTCCCATTGTCCTCCAGCCCTCCTGTTCTCCGAGCAGATCTGTTAACTTATAACCTTCCAGATGTTAAGTCCCGCTTGCCGTCAGAACACACTCCGTCTGGCCCCTCCATTTTTGCAAGCCAGACTCAGGGGCTCTGCTTTGCCGGCAGGCTGCACCTCTGTCCCGGCTCCCTCCTGCCAGTCCGTGGAGCGCGCACCGCCTCTCCGCCCTTCCTACCCTCTTCTGTGGACCTCTTCTCTATGCTTGGCTCTGGATAATCCATTCTGCTAGTCTTTTGGCGATTTTCTGGGTTATTTAGGCAGGTGTGGGTGGAATCTAAGTGATCCACAGGACTCGGTGAGCCCAGCGTCCTCCTATGCTGCCATCTTCCCAGAAGCCCCTTCCCATTCTCTTTATTTAAAAGTCTCATGTGGTTTGTCTCCCTCTGTATTTTAATCTTATTTTTCCTTCCCTTCCTCTATGTTCATCTGTTGTATTTCTCAAATTTTGCATATGAATGAAATCATATGATATCTGACTGATTTGTTTCACTTAGCATAATACCCTCCAGATCCTTCCACATTGTTTCCCTTCCCTTATGTTCATCTGTTTTGTCTCTTAAAGTCCTCATATGAGTGAAGTCATCTGATATTTGTCTTTCTCTGACTGACTTATTTCACTTAGCATAATACCCTCCAGTTCCTTCCACTTTCCTACAAATGGCAATATTTCATTCTTTTTCATTGCTGAGTAGTATTCTGTTGTGTGTATACACCACATCTTCTTTATGCATTCATCAGTCAATGGACATTTGGTTCTTTCCATAATTTGGCTATTGTTGATATCATTGCTATAAACACTGGTGTTCATGTGCCCCTTCCAATCAACAGTTTTGTATCCTTTGGATAAATTACTGCAGTACAATTGCTGGGTCATAAGGGAGTTCTATTTATAATTTTTTGAGGAACCTCCATACTATTTTCCAGAATGGCCACACCAGTTTGCATTCCCACCAACAGTGCAATAGGGTTCCCCTTTCTCCACATCCTTACCAACATCTGCTGTTTCCTGAGTTGTTAATTTTAGCCATTCTGACATGTGTGAGGTGGGATCTCATTTCAGTTTTGATTTGTATTTTCCTGATGATGAGTGATATTGAGCATATTTCATATGTCTGTTTGCCATCTGGATGTCTTCTTTGGAAAAGTGTCTACCCATGTCTTCTGCCCATTTCTTCACTGGATTATTTGTTTTTTGGGGTGTTGAGTTTGGTAAATTCTTACAGACTTTGGATACTAACCCCTTATCTGATACGTCGTTTGCAAATATCTTCTCCCATTCCAAAGGTTGCCTTTTAGTTTTGTTGACTGCTTCCTTTGCCATGAAGAAGGTTTTTATATTGATGAGGTCCCAATAGTTTATTTTTGCTTTTGTTTCCCTTGGCTCTGGAGACATGTCAAGTAAGAAGTTGCTGTTACCACGGTCAAGGAGGCTGCTGCCTATTTTCTCCTCCAGGGTTTTGATGGTTTCTTGTCTCACATTGAGGTTTTTCATCTATTTTGACTTTATTTTTGTGTATGGTGTAAGAAGGTGATCCAGTTTCATTCTTCTGCATGTTGCCATCCAGTTTTTCCAGCACCATTTGCTAAAAAGACTGTCTTTACTCCGTTGGATATTCTTTTCTGCTTTGTCAAAGATTCGTTGGCTATATATTTGTGGGTTCATTTCCGGTTCTCTGTTCTATTCCATTGATCTATGTGTCTGTTCTTGTGCCAATACCATACTGTTTTGATGATTACAGCTTTGTAATACAGCTTGAAGTCCAGAATTGTGATGATTCCAGCTTTGGTTTTCTTTTTCAACATTACTTTGGCTATTTGGGGTCTTTCCTGGTTCCATCCAAACTTTAGGATTGTTTGTTCCAGCCCTGTGAGGAATGCTGTTGTTATTTGGAGAAGGATTGCACTGAATGTGCATATTGAATGTATATCAACATTTTTAACAATATATGTTCTTCCAATCCATGAGCATGGGATGTTTCTCCATTTCTTTGTGTCTTCTTAGTTAGCTTTAAGCTTGAGTTTTAAATTATTTTTCTTTGAAGAAAGTTTCATAAATGTGTAGTTAAAAAAGGGGAGGAAATTTGTGCATTAACGAACACTACCAATGGAATGAAAAGTCAACTTACAGAATATAAGAAAAATGTTTGCAAATCATACATCTAAGTAGGAGTTAATATCCAGGGTATATAAAGAATTCCTACAACTCAACAACAAAAAATATGGTTTAAAAATAGGCAAAGAACTTGGGTACATATTTCTCAAAAAACAAAGTACATATTACAAATAAGCACATGAAAAGATGCTCAACATCACTAATCATTAAGAGAAATGTAAATCAAAACCACAATGAGATTCTATTTCACACTGGCTATTATGAGACACAGAGAGAGAGAGAGAGAGAGAGGGAGGGTGAGAGACAAAAACAAGTGTTGCCAAGGATATGAAGAAAATTGGAACCCTAGTTATTGCTGGTCAGAATGTGAACTGGTGCAGTTGCTATAGAGAATGGTATGTCAGTTCCTCAAAAAACTAAACACAGAATTACCATATGGCCCAGTGATTCCACTTGTGGGTATATACCCCCAAAGAATTTAAAGCAGAGACTTGAACGGACATTTATACACCCATGTTCATAGCAACATTATTTACAATGCCCCAAAGTAGAAGCAATCCAAGTGTCCATCAACAGATGAATGGGCAAACAAAATGTAGAATATACATAGTGGACTGTTATTCAGCTTTAAAAAGGAAGGAAATTCTGGGGCGCCTGGGTGGCTCAGTTGGTTGAGTGTCTGACTTTGGTTCGGGTCATGATCTCATGGTTTGTGAGTTCAAGGCCTGCGTTGGGCTCTGTGCTGACAGCTCAGAGCCTGGAGCCTGCTTCAGATTCTGTGTCTCCTCCTCTCTATGCCCCTCCCATGCTCATGCTCTGTCTCTCTCTCTGTCTCTCAATAATAAATAAATGTTAAGAAAAAAAAATTTTAAAAAGAAGGAAATTCTGACACATGACACAACATGAATGTAACTTAAAGCTATGAAATAAGCCAATCACAAAAGGATAAATACCATGTAGTTTCACTTATATAAGGTACCTAGAGTAGTCAGATTCATAGAGACAAAAAACAGAGTGGTGGTTGCCAGGGGTTGCGGGGGTGGAGAGAATGAGGTGTTACTGTGTAAGTGGTACAGTTCCAATTTCAGAAGAAGAAAAAGGTTTTGGAGATGGATGGTGGTGATGGTTGCACAACAGTGTGGATATATTTAATGCCAGTGAACTGTATGCTTAACAATGGCTAAAATAATAAATTTTGTTATATGTATATACACAATTTATAAAAAGAAAAAAATGTAGTATTATTAATTGTTCTGGTGATGTGTTTTCCCTTGCCTAACATGGGATTCTCAAATAAAGAAATGTACATTTTGTTGCTTTGATTGTGTTAAATATTTCAAAAATACCATTGTATCTTATTGAAACAAAATAACTTGAAACTTGTTAGCAACAAAAGTTCTACATACAATTTTTTTCCTCAAATTTTCCTGATTAGAAATGATTATGAGTACCATGATGAGATATGAGAAATAAAAAAAATTAATGTTATATGCTAAAACTTATTGGCTTTATATATTATATACATTATGTTATACGAACAGACAAAAATAGAAGCTATCATAACATATACTTCAAATAAGTTTAATTTGTTGGTCATAACATGTGATACATTTCATCACAATTTAAAATGAATGCAAAATTCTAACAATTACGCTACAGCCTTATCCCACTGGTTATTAAGAAAGTGATTTTTCTCTGGAGTCAAGCAATTTATAAGAAAGACTGCACATTGTACATGATGCCATTTTATATTAATAAACATTTGTTTCTAGTAATGCCATGGTGAATTCCCAAAGCATTGCTCTAATTAAGTGTTTTATTAATTAATGTAAACCTCATGTAGTGAGGATGAAATTAACTGCTTTCTTCCATCTCACTGAGCTACTGAAACTTAAAGACAAAAGGTACCTTTACAATAGGGAAATATATATTGAAAGATGAAAAACCACAGTGGGGTTCTTACATTATGAAGTTGTCTTCCAAGAAGCATTTAGCCTCAAAATCATTTATCTTTAGCCCCAAATGACAAAAGCCGATGAAACATCCCTAGCCTCACAGAAGGCATTCCTGAGCAAAGGGAATGCACAGACACTAGGCAGCCATTACACCAGCGAGTGACGCCTCTCATCATTTCTGCTGCATACATGTTATTATAGTAGAAGGTAGGGGAAACTAACAATAACAAGACAAAAGAAATGTGGTTGCTGAACTCTGAGTACAAAATTGAGTATATTCTAGCACATTCTCTAATGTATTTGCATAACCTAGCCTAACCTCTTTGCCTAGGCCCACACAAGTGATTATTGCTAGAAACACAAAGCCATCTTGATTCTAGACTCATGTTAAAACATAATCGGGGCGCCTGGGTGGCGCAGTCGGTTAAGCGTCCGACTTCAGCCAGGTCACGATCTTGCGGTCCGTGAGTTTGAGCCCCGCGTCGGGCTCTGGGCTGATGGCTCAGAGCCTGGAGCCTGTTTCCGATTCTGTGTCTCCCTCTCTCTCTGCCCTTCCCCCGTTCATGCTCTGTCTCTCTCTGTCCCAAAAATAAATAAATGTTGAAAAAAAAAATTAAAAAAAAAAAAAACATAATCAAAATCTTCAAGTTGAACACTGCTCAGCAATCCCTTCTTGTTCCCAAAGTCAATTCACTCTTTCTCTTCCAGATTCCATATTTCCTTGTATCTCCTCAAAATTCCATCTCCTTTTCCATCTTCCTAACTCTTAAATGATGACCTTACTTTCCATTGCACTGAGAAAATAGAACACAGTTGACACTTGAACAACACAGGCTTGAACTATGGATCCACTTACGTGAGGATTTCTTTTGGTAAATACAGTGTAGTACTATAAATGTATTTTCTCTTCCCTAATTTAACATTTCTTAATAACATTTTCTTTTCTCCAGCTTATTTTATTGTAAGAATACAGTATAACATACCAAATATGTGTTAATTGACTGTTTATGTTATGAGTAAGGCTTCCAGTCAACAGTAGAGAGTACTTGAGTTTTAGGGTAATCAAATGTTGTGCATGGATTTTCTACTGCATGGCAGCTTGGCACCCCTAACTTTCATGCTGTTCAAGGGTCAAGTATAAGCAACTACCAATTATACCAATCCATTTGCCTCTGTGCTTCCACTCTCTCCCTTCACTCCTGTCCATTCTCTTGTCAAGACCAGCACCTTCTGTTTAGATCCCATACCCTGACACCATACCCTGGCTTCCTGAAGGAATTTACTTTGTAATTCTCCCCTCCCTCCCATATCGTCAATATTCTACCTCACCAGGATTCTTCTTATGAGAATACAAAATAAATTTGTATTTTAATAATTTAATAATTCCCTTCCTTAAATCCATCTCCCTCTTTCTAACTGCATTACATTTTAACTGTATAGCAAAATTACTAAAAAGTAGATTTATGCACATTGTTTTCAGTTTCTCACCTCTCGTTTTCTTTTGAACATTCTAATCATGCCTTTGGACCCTCCTGAAATACTCTTTCAAAGGACTGCCTTGTAAAATTCCATGATGGAAGCTTAGTTCTTATCTTATAAAAATTATAAGCAGCATGGCACAACTATTTTGTTTCTCTTTTTTAATTTTAAGTTTCTTTCTTCCTTTCTTACTTTCCTCCCTTTCTCTTTCTTTCTTTCTTCTCTTTTTCTTTCTTTTCTTCATTGCTTCACCATAGAAATAAATCCAAAGATGAATAAAGAATTAATGGTCTCCCCCATTTTCTCTTGAGATAAGCAATATTAAAAACTTGTAGTCTACTCTTTCTCATTCACCATACAATCTTACACAATCATATGTATACATATGTATAGTCTGGTTTAGTTTTAGAAAATAGAATCATACTATATAAGTCTCTCCATAATTTATACATGCCTTCTGATTTCTCTTGCAGTAGCACCTTGAATATATTGGCAATGGTGATGGAAATTTTGTGTTGAGAAAGATTCTGAGGGTGCATCTGGGCATAGTGAATATCAGGAAAAAAGTAATGTGTCTTTGGACAGATAATTACAATTCCTTAGTTACGATTTAAAAAACTGAGTAATGGGTAATTGACTTTTATTTTATGAACGTTTATATTTATATATGTCTAAGTTCATTATTGTGATATATTTTGTGAAAAGTATATTGTGAAATATTGTGATATATCACAATAATAAGTTTACAGTTACTCAAAGTAAGTTTCCTTGGAGTAATTTTACTGAATTCTAGTCCTGAATTGAGAACTGATACTGTTTAATGAAATAAGCAAATCATATATAGAATGCTTAGCAAAACTACCAAATTTGGAGTTCAATGTGGCTTTATATACATACTAGACTAATTACTTTGAAAAGTTCTATTCAGTTATATTCATCTAAACATGTTACCAGAGTTTATAGGGATGAAACATTTTATACTGGTTAAGAATACAAAATCTGAAATACAAGCACTGCTATTTAAACCTCCACTTACTGCCTGTTGAACCTTGGACACATTACCCCTCTGTCTCAGTTTCCTCACCTACACAGTAGGGATTATAATGATATCTATATCATAGAGTTGTAGGAAGACTAAAGACAGTTAACATTCATTATGTGCCTAAAACAGTGCCTGACATAGTAAGTATTGTATAAACGTTCTTGAATAAGATATGAGGCACAAAGATGAATCCTTACCCTCACAAAGATAACCATCTTGACTCACACTTCATTACATGAACCCTTTTCTGTATCAAAAAATCACAGTCAACTATTATAGAGAAAGGGAAAGGTATTTACAAGTTAAACAACTTGAGAAAAGCATTGTTTTTGTTATTGACTACACACAAAAAGAAATATGATACAGGTTCAATTGTTCAACACCTTAAAGTTATTTGATGAAATATTTATAAAAATAATGTTTGTCAATGAGTGTTACTAAAGTCCTGGAAGCTTTTCATAATACGTGTTAGCCTATGTGTATCATATCTGTTAAAACTTTAATGTTGGCATGGAATTAGACCTGTATATAAACAAATGCCTTTAGCAAATTTTAAAATAATATTATTTTTCCAGATATTTAAGAGTTACACATATTTCCTATGGAGTAATATTTTCCAATGCATTTTACAAGGCTTTAGATATATGCATGATGTTACTTGAAATTTATTTTTCCTGGTTTTTATTCCTGTTCAATAACAAAGTATGAGATTTATTAATATATTCTCTATCACAGTGATCAAAATATAAGAACTAATTTAGAAAATTTATCCCTACTGTTTTTTGAGATAAAGAAAATTAATTAGGAAAAAAACGCATACATAGAAATAATCTAGAGATGTTGACTCTAAGTTATCCTTGCAAAAAGAGGATCTCTTAATTTTTTTTTTTCATTTTATTATAGGTCATGAAACGTATCTGTTATCAGTGCTTTAAAATGGACCATGTGAGCAGTGGGTATTGTATGTAAGTGATGAATCACTAAATTCTGCTCTTGAAACCAATACTACACTGTATGTTAACTAACTTGAATTTAAATAAATACATTTAAAAGTAAATAATTAAAAATGTTTTAATGAGCCATGTGAACACCTAGGATATTTCACCCCTTTCCCATGACTAGACTTAGAAAATTTATTCAAAATTATTTTGTGTGACCATCCCTCATTTCCCAGTTAAGTTACTGAACCTAGATTCTTTCATTCATCCTTACGTTTACAGCTTTCACTTACTTTTCTTTTATTTTTATCCAGTTGACAGCCAGAATCTCATCTTTCCTATTGGGTTTCTCCTCTTAATTAAGTGATTTAATAGTCTATGCTGAAAAGCTTTTGCCTCACTCTATTTTCATTAAAGAAACATTTCCTGATTGTCAATTGTACTAAGGAATATGAGGAAGGCATTTAAAAAAAAAAGCCCCACAGTGATATCCGGAAGAGAAATACACATCAGTGAAACACTAGAGACCAATTAAAAGGCAACAAATCAGTAAGCCCATGATTATGTGGTATAATCAATATGCATGAGTACCAGGAGAATGAAATATTAGGGAAAATAAGTCTGGGATGTAATTAGGTCTAATTACATTCTCTGATAATAAGCCTGATCGTCCGGTGGCAATTTTACCTTTATTGTTTGAGGTTGTGAGGATACGGTCTACCCATTATTCATTCCAGGCAGCGAAGACATTGCAGCAAAGGATTACCTTATTCACCTAGAGAGTGTTCTTCATATTATTTCTCTCCCTGCGGCTAGTAATTGATACAATTTTGAGTTTTGCTTTTGTATGTCCATGTTATACATTTTTAAATATCAAATAGAGATCATATAAACATGAGATCATTATGAGCATTTTAGATTTAAAAAGTCAGCCCCCTTTTTTTAAATATTTATTTATTTATTTATTTTTGAGAGAGAGAGAGAGAGAGAGAGAGAGAGAGAGACAGTGCAAGTGGGGAAGGGGCAGAGAGAGGAGGGAAAGAGAATCCCATGGGATTCAGCACTGATCGCATGGAGCCAGATTGGGGCTTGATCTCACCAACCATGAGATCTGAAATCAGGAGAGGGAAGCTTAACTGACTGAACCACCCAGGTGTCCCTAAAATATCAGTACCTTTATCATTTTATCATTTTGGTGAAATAATAATATATTTAGATTATAATAAAGAAACAAAAATTTTAAAGCAAAGCAAAATTTCCAGTTGTCTTCCTCCTCAAAAAATAGAATTTCATGTGAATCCAACTCTCCAGAATAGGCCATTATTAGCATGTAGTGACCCTCCACACATGAAAACAAGTACAAATCATAAATGTACTTTCATATTGCATGCATTACATGTACACATTTGCAACTTTTAAAAAAATTGCATAGGAATATATACAAGATGATCTGATTTTAAAAGCTCTGTCCTATTTTATTTAACAAAATCATTAACTGACCAAATTTGCTGCTATGGGCACTGATTATTCCTAGGTCTTTTTTACTATGACAAAGAGTTACTTGGTAACATTTTTATGCTTTAGGCTTCCATATTTGTTTAGACATATTTATTCACAGAATATATGTAAATATATCTGTATCTTTATCTGCCTTGACGTAAACTTGCTTGGTTAATGAGAAAGCCAAGTTTTATTTTCCCAAATATTCCTCAAAAAAAAAGTATCATTTTGTGCTTCTATTAATAAGGTCTAATGGCTTCTTTTGTCTTACTTTATATTTTTAAGTATATTTAAGTATATTTTAAGATTTTGCTTAGGTGGATAATATTACCTCATTGTTATTTTATTTAGCATTATTTAATTATAATGATTTTAAACACCTTTCAAATTCATTGTCCATTTATATTTTGCTTTTTCCTTACCCATTTATATATTGTGTTTTCAGTCCTAATAAGGACTAATTTATAAGCACTCTTTGAATGTTAACAAATTTAGCCATTTAACTTTTATATTTTTCTCAGGTTCTTGTTTGTCTTTGACTTTTTGATAATTATTTTATTTAGAAAATTTTAATTTATATAATCAAATTTGCAAGCAATTCATTTTTAGAAATGGCATGTTTTCCCTTACAAGCTATACTATAACTTCAGTATAATTTTAAGCTGTATCATAAACATTTCCTCTACTAATTCATGGCAAAGATAATAAAAGACTACTCAATAGACAAATGATTGTCTATATTTATATTTTATATATTGAAAACAGACACAAAATTGTAGGCTCGTTAGTATTTTATAGTTACAAAAGTCCAGGGCAAATTTGCACACATGACAGAAAACTACTGCCAATTACTAAGTTATATGGATTAGCGAATGAGCCAGCACACATTGATTAAAAATAGAGACCATATCACAAAATGTACTTTGCTGCTTTATCTTGACAAATGTATTTCAGTACCAATTCTTTGATAATGCTTCAGGGCAGACTAGTAAATTTCTTCTAACACATTTTGTGAAAATAGTTTAGTGTGAGTGATAATGAGGTCTCACTCCAGTTCTTAGCTAATGATTTGTTGCTGAGAAATGGAAGGAGATGGCTAGATATGCAATGGCAAGCTACGGAAATGACATTTAACAAGTTTCCTTTAATGGGGGAACTATTTTATCTTTTTGGAGTAGGAGGCAATTTCATGACTGTCTGTAATTTTAAAAGCCTGTGGTGAAACTGGAGTGTCACTGTAACTGAAAATGAAATATTAATGAATGAAACACACTTAGTTGCAATAACTAAATATATCTATGACTGCAGCGAAAAAAAGTAACATAACAGGCAAAGTATCTGTATTTACAAGGGCTATCTCACAACTTTATATTCAACATCTTTTTTTTTCTATAAAATGAACCTTTATCTCTTTATTTCCACTTATGTGATATAAGAGCGCCTGCCTGAGATTTGATACAATATGTTAGAAGTTCATAAAGAAAAGAATTAAACAAATTTAATGTCGATCCAAGTTAGATGTTCACGAAAAGCAGTTTACAAGGTGCTCTAGGGTGTGTGCATCACCACAGGATTATGTATGTGATTTTACAAAGCCATAGTTTGGTCATAAAGAATTTTTGATGAGGGCAGAATTAAGATGGAGGTTAAAAAAAAATAGATCGACTGATAGTACACTGTACCAGCAAATTATGTGATATAGGAACTGTGGTATTCATCCATTCCCTACTTCCCATTACACTCATATTTAAAATATATCAATGTGTTTATTAATGGAAACAGGGTTATATACGAATAAAAATTTCTTTAAATTTCTGTTCCTTCTTCAAATACAAATATCCTAGATCTCATTTTTTGAATAAGTGGTACATAGATTCTTTTTTTTTAAGTTTATTTTTTATTTACTTTTGAGAGAAAGAGAGTGAGTGGGGGGAGGGGCAGGGAGACAGAATCCCAAGCAGGCTTCATGTTGTCAGGACAGAGCCTGATGCGGGACTTGAACTACCGAACCATGAGATTATGACCTGAGCTGGAATCAACAGTCAGATCATTAACCAACTGAGCCACCCAGATGCCCCTTGTGGTACATGGATTCCTAAACTTTTCCCTTTCCCTTCCTTTCTCCTATCCTTTCTTTTATCTTTCTTTCTTTCTTTTTGCTTTGCCATGGTTTACTCTTATTTTCTTTATATTTCACCGTATTTTAATATAGTAAATACTTGAAAGGTGCAAGCAGTCAAGAATTCAAAGGTCTATGAATCAAAGATGGATGAATGAAGGATCTATACCCAGGGGAGCTCATCATTTCATTTACAGGAAGGATTTACATTCAGGTGTGCCAGAAAAAGGACAGTACTAGTTTACTTTTATTTCCCCAATGTAATTATAATAGAACTTCCTTTGACTCTCAGAAATTTTCCAATGGGAAAGATAAATGATATGTTCACTCTGGATGTTGGAAATACTGGGGACTGTGATTTGCTTTACTTGATATAATTTCAACCAGTGCTTTTACTTTTCTCCCTTCCATTACTTCAACCTCAAGAGATTTATCCACAATTTAGTTCAAGCAAGAGAACTCAGATATTAAAATTTCAGCAATAACTGAAAAATTTGCAACTCAATAAGAATTAAGAATTTAAGGATTCAGGGGCACCTGGGTGGCTCAGTTGGTTAAGAAACTGACTCTTGATTTCTGTTCAGGACATGGTCTCATGGTTTGTGAGATCAAGTCCTGCATGGAGCTCTGCATTCTCAGTCTGGAGCCTGCTTGGGATTCTCTCTCTCTCCCTCTATCTCTGCCCCTCACCCGCTCATATGCATGCACGTGGGCTCTTTCTCTCTCAAAATAAATGAATAAACTTAAAAAATAAGAATTTAAGAATTCATCAATCCTTAAATATAAAAATATTTGCTCCATTAGAAATGTTGAGATTTATTCATACTTAATGCAGAAAAAAAGTCAATAAATTAAATAAATAAAAATATTCATTTCATGATTAGAGTTTTAGTGCTTGTTTTCTAATTCCCTTTAATGTATTAATTGCCTGTGGAAGCATAACACTTTTTTGTTTGTTTTATATATTGTTTTTGTTTCTTTTCACAAGTTGAAGGAAACCAGGTGAGAGAAAACTGGAAAGTAACATTGAATCAGTTTTCACTAGTTTTGTTGTCTAACAAGTTCAGACTGATAAATATAAAAAGTAAAGACAAATAGAGAGTTTTTAGAGAAGATTCCCTCTACTTGGATAAACAAGAATTAATCCCTTTTCTTTGAGCAATATTGGAGATTTTATTTGAAAAAAATACTTTGGTTACATTTCTGCATAGTTATTTAAACTACTGCTTCTAAAATATGTATAGTTGGCCCTTGAACAGCAGTGGTTTAAACTGTGTGGGTCCAGTTCTATGTGGATTTTTTTTCAATTCAATACTTTAAATGTAATTTCTCCTTCTTATGATTTTCTGAATAACATTTTCTCTTCTTTAGCTTACTTGATTATAAGAAGATGGCATATAACATACAAAATATGTGTTAATCAACTGTTGATGTCTCTGGTAAGGCTTCCAGTCAACAGTAGGGTATTAGTAGATAATTTTGGAGGGAGTCAAAAGTTATATACAGATTTTCAATTGTGCAGGTCAGCGTTCTTAACCTCCATGTTGTTTGAAGGTCATCTGTATACTTCAAATAAGTTATGATGAGTAAAATATCAACTGATGTTAGGTAGTGCCACAGGCACAATACTCACTTTAAAAAGTATGACTGCTTGCTAATTATTCATAAACACTGAAGAGAGAGTTTACCTTACTGATGCAGAATTAATCAGACTTCTTATTTAACATGAAATGCTATCTCCATACACCTGTCTATTATACACAAAATCAAGTATTATTTACATTCCTCTTAGAGGAAAGATTTCATTCACCATAGTGTTGTGGTTTCCTGGATTTATGTTTCATTACTTTTCATTTGTCTGATTTTGTTGGTTAGATATTGCCATTTATAACTGTCAAAGTGGGATGCATAAAGACAATAAAATCTCAACCTAAGTTTCTTATTTTTAGAGAAGCAAGAATGCATATTAATCACTAAACCAAAAATGTTATAGCGTTAGAATAAACACATCCAGACCACTACTGATTTACACAATGGATTAGAGAGGAGAATCATAAAACTTAACTGAGCTGGCAGGAAGCAAGAGTGGAGTCAAAGACACAAATAATTTTTCTCAGACCTAAAGGGCATTTATTTTCTAGAAATACTTAAAAGGAAAGAATATGGGAAGAATAGCTGTTCAACTTACATTCCAAGGAATGAAGAAGGCACATAAACATGACCTTTGTTTTTTTCTAGGAAATATTCAAAGAAAAAAAATTTAGTTTCACTGTGTCTGTTATGATTCTATCAAATCTTGTTAGTGTCATAACATCAATGTAATTACAGATTTTATGAGTCTATAATTTTATATAAAGATGAAAGATTATATTTCATAATTTTAGTAAATCAAATATATTTTTATTGGATACATTATACATATTGGAATCTACCACACATGCACAGTTAGGTTCTGGTGAGAATTGTTGAGTGACTTATGGTTACTGACCTCTAGGAATTCACTGTTCATTGCTTAGCAAACTATTTGTCATTTCAGCTCCTTCAGCTTGGACAAAAAGTCAAGCTATATATATTTCAACATTTTAAACCTATTATCATAGACAAGTTATTGATGCTACAATGGCAGATCATGAAATTTCTTCAGATGAATTTTGGGAAAACATGACTTAAAGCATGCAGTGGAAAATATTCAACCATGGTGACAGGAAGTAACAGAATAAAATGCATGTAGTACAGCAGAAATTTTACTACACTGTGAAAATGATTTTGCAGGTTTTAAATCAAACATAAATGGGGTTGCAAAAGAAATAGCTGCTCGTGGGATGGTCGACACTGCAGCTGTTTGACACATGCTAGGAAGGCATCCAGAGGAACTTAGTGAAGGTACACTTACTGACATAAATGATGACAGAAAATGGTTGTGATGAAAAAGATGAAGATATCTCAGAAGTGATATGGGCAAAAACTTAACATCAAAGCAATTCTCAGAGCTATTTCGTGACTTTGAAAGCACAAAGGATAAAATGTTGGAAGTGGATCCAGACTTAGAAAGGAGTATGACATTCCACAAGGCATAGAAAAAAAAGATCCTCACTGTGTACTGTAAGTTATACTGACAAGGAGCCAAACACTTTTCAAACTATCACAGACATGTATTTTTTACCAAGATATGTAACATCTCAATGCTCAATGTTTTTAATGTTTGAAATTATACTATATAAAATTAAATTGTGATTTACTATTTTTAAATATCTCCATACATTTATAACTGACATTTAAATCGTTTGCCAAACTCATTGAAGGTAATGGGAGAATCATAAATTTCCCATTTGCTATTAAGATCACTTTGCACTCTTTCAGCTTCTACATTTATAATGTGATAACAGTACTGAGCAAGACAAGGACTGCCCACATTTACATTATTTAAAGGAAAAAGGAAAAATAGTTGTGAATCAATAAAAAAATTTAGTTTTTACTCATTTATTTTTAAAGATCTGTTCTCCTCATTTTTCAAGAGTCTCTTTTTGACAAATTGGCTACACATATGTTAATTATGTGAAGTGTATAATAATATAAATTCCAATTGAGTTTTTAAAATTCTAATCTAAAATATTTTTTGAGAAGCTAAAAGCCAGTGACCTGATGTGTTTTTTGAGATTCCAGAGAAATAAAAGAAATAAGCATGGACATTAGCAGCTACTGATCTAACGTTTTATTACAGTGGAATCTGGAAGAAGATTTTCACATGTTGGTAAAAATTCGCCATCTGAAAGGAAGGGGAAATTTACATACAATTAAAATGGGCCAAAATGAAGCTACCTAGGAATATAATTCAAATATTTAACATACATTTTAAAGAAGGTAACGGGCATGTTAAATTGTTGCTTTTTACTTGTTAGCCATAATATTTCATTAAATTTGCTTATGTATTTAATTCACACACCTCAATTTATATTAATATATATACATATAAAACATAAACTTTTTATTTCCAAGGTCTTCAGACCAAGTACATCTAGTTTTACCCATGATCACAGTTCATTCCAAAACTTGCCCAGCAGAAAAATTGACATTGGGTTTAAGGGAGCATATTTGATAACCATAAGGGTGATGCATCCCAGTTGTCTAAGTATTGTAAACTTCAGTGCTTACAATTCCTATAATTACAGATTCCAAATAAATATTTAGACATATCTGATGGTAATGGATGCTTATACATTTCTTTGACCATTACTGTAGCTGTAAGTTATGAAGAGAATATCCCTCAGGTAAGAGAACTGATTTCAGTAAATATTCATCACAAGTGAAGATGAATTAGGCATGGAGGAATGCTGTTCATTCATTGATTCACTGTATTAGGTCTCAGTGATTGTTATTTCTCATATTTTTTTGCACATAGTGTTTTCCATTTGTTCCCTCTTATTTTCTGACTTCCTCTGACTTTTTTCCTTCTTTTTTCTTCTCTCCTATTCCTCCAGTTTTCCTGGCTTACTCTTTGGTTCCCCTTACCAGCACATCATTAAGTAAGATAGTAACTTTAGGTGCCTCCAATGTCAGAGTTTGGATTGTGTTCATTAAAATAGCACAGCCTCTTTTTTTAATGTGTTTTATTAATTTTATTTTTGAGAGAGAGAGAGAAAGAGTGTGGGCAGGGGAGGAGCATAGAGAGAGAGGGAGACACAGAATCTGAAGCAGGCTCCAGGCTCCCAGCTGTCAGCACGGAGCCTGATGCAGGGCTCCAACCCATGGACTGTGAGATCATGACCAGAGCTAAAGTTGGATGCCTGACCGACTGAGCCACCCAGGCACCCCTAAAGTAGCACAGCCTCTTAAAAGTAATACAGAACACTGAGGAGACAATGATTTTATAGTATTTTTCAACTTCTCGTGTGATAATCATAACATAATATAAAATGTTACTGTAGATGAGATCCTGAGAGGCATTCAAAGAAACCTGAAACCCAAAGTGGCCAGAAGTTAGCACAATAAAGGAAAGCTTACTCTACAAATGATAATTGGCTTATATCTTCTTACCCTTGTTCCACACCTCTGTTCTCTTTGGTCTCACTCTTCCCATACACATACAAAACACATTGTAAATATTGCTTTCTGATTGTTGTTTCTCAAAATTGTTTACATGATCTATAATCTCTGGAGGCAGGGATTAAATTCTTCCATGGCTTTGGCACTTAAAAGCTGGAAATCTTACAGCCTGGTTTTGAAAGAGCTAACAGGGCTGTTTGTGTTCACAGAAGATTGTTCACAGAAGATTGTTAATTGATGTTTATAAAGCCCTGTGTAGACATTCTGAAATATGAAATTTTGGTTGATATACTTCTACATTTCAGTTTTATTTTTGTGCAAATGTTCTAATCCCATGGAATCCTAAACAATGAGTCACAAATAGCTTTCTTTGAACTATTTTCTGGTAGCTCAAAGAAAATTTATTTCCTTTGGGTGAAAATATCTAAGAATACTCCCTCCCCTCAAAAAAGATAGATTGAATGGCAGTTAGAGACTGCATTCCAGATGTTTTTCTTTTGTGTCAGTTACTGGGAAAACATAAAGAAACATATGCAGCCATGTTGCACCAGAGACTCATTGCAAAGGAAATGCCACAGCTGATGGAAATCCTAAGGAATGGGTGACTCCCAAAGGAAAGAATGGAACGGATACTTAAATGCCATTTGACAAAGATCTTCAGGCTAAACTTCTACTGATCATGATCAAGTGGAATCTTAACTTTAATCATGAAATAGAAAAAAAAAACAACGGTGGATTTAAGCTATCTGAATATAACATAGCGAGCGAAGCATAGAAAATACAATCACCAAATATGGATTCATCAGCTAGATACAGATGGGTGAAAAATCTCTATGACAATTCTAAGTACAGTAAAATTAAATAGATCAGAAATACCTGTGTATTCCCCTAAAGAAATCATAAGGTGGAAAACTTTTGTGGCCTATTTCAATCTATTTCCATTACACTTATATTTTGTGGTACTTAGCACTCAAAATACTAGCACAAATCTAGGTATAGAAAACTGAATACACAGGGGATTAGGTGGAATATGTGTTCAGTCATTCATTCAAAAAACAGACATTGAATTCTTACTATGTCGTATCTGATTTTCTTGAATTCATTGTAATAGCAAAACAAAACAAAACCCACAAAAAGCAAAAAACGAGAGCATGGATCCTCCGTGGAGAAAAGGGAGATATGAGCAGAATGGAGGAGATATCAGACTCTTGATCAATCTCTTAGATGTCTGCATTTTAACCATACCAGGATGAAACAGGCTTTCCAGTCTACCACTTAGCACAGGAGAGTCATCATGTCTGACCTAAACAGAATTAACCATTTCAATAGCACTTTTAGTGATATCACAAATCCTTTTTTCTCTGCTGTTTTTTCATCACACTAATATGGTAAGGCTGGCTAACCCAACTATCTAATTTCCTTGTACTTTCACCTCAGCAATCAAGCACCGCTGGAGAAATAAGTTTAATTATAAATTTAAGATGAAATAATATCAAATGGAAGCAAACTGGCAATTCTACTCAAGTTTTTCCTTTACCTCATTCTCATAATTGGCACATATATGTATGCACACACACATACACACACACACACACAAACTCTACAGTCTTCTTAAATCTCAAGTCTTTCTTCCTCCCATCAAATCCTCAAGTCTTTATGGAAGATATGCATTAAATAGCACAGGAGTTTTTCAATGCAACCATACAAAATTACCTATATCTGTGAATACCCTGTCCTCCTTCCTTCCTATTATAAGAGAGGAAAGATCCTTATTATTGAATGCACTATGAATCCAATGTATTCTTTTTTATTCAATAATCTTAGATAATAATCTTTTTCCTTTTATATTCAACCTCTACCTGGATGCTTTCCATTGGATTTTAGACATATTTGTATCTTTAACACTGGCAACAGACACACCTCAGCATGATTACTCTTTTCCTCATTCTTTTCCAGCTACTTTGGTAGCTTTCTCTTCTATTTTGTTAAGAAACACGTATTCTATATAAGCTTCTCTATTTTTGCATCTTGCTCTCATATTATAATTGCTGTGTGCTAGTATGGATATAAGCCCAGCTGCTACAACAGATATCCAAAATTAACAAAAGACTAAGAAAAAGCGAATTATCTTTTTCTTATAAAAGTTGGAGCTGTTGTGGCAACACCTTTCTGATAAGTTTTCAAAATCCTTGTCCCTTCTCTCTTGCTGCTCTGATATCCATAAAGTGTTGCATTTATCACGGTCAAAGACAGCTTACCATCATATTCACATTCCAATAACTGGGTGAAAGGAAAGGAGAAATAAAGAGCATTACTAGGAAGTTGTGCTATGTTATCTATAAATTTAAAATATGACTACATTTACTTGTGATGGTAGTTGAGAAATGTTGGCTTAATTTTGGAGATCAGGTGTACAGATAAAAATTGGAGGTTCTGTTACTCTGGAGGAGAAGATAAGAATGGATATTGGGGAACACAAAAGAATCTACCAAATACTCCAATTTTATATTTCTTCATCCAAAATAACTTCCACTAAGACTGATGATCATGTTCATGAATTTAATTCCAATAGGCCTGAGAAGCTAAGATGGAAGATTATTAGGAGGAACATAGTCTTGCCTTTTCCCTTGAACACAACTAGATAAATATCAAATCATTTGGAATACCCAAAAATTTGATCTGAGGACTGACAGAACAAACTGCACAACTAGAGGGAGAGAAGAGGTCATATCATGGGAAGGGGTGTTGGAGACATAGTTGGGGGGAGAAGTGGATCTTGGGTGCTGTAGAGGGAAGGGAGCTGGTCACAGAAAGAGGAGAAAGAGAGAGAAACACACAGGGGGTCACATAAGGAAAACAATGCTCCAACGCTATTACTGGGAAAATTGGCTGATTTTCATGAGTTTTTGCAATCAACAGAGCTCAGGGGTTTAGAAGTCCACAGTGTGGGCAGTGTGGAGCCCTGAGGATGCTGCAGTTGTCCTGTGGAGAAGGAGGGCAGAGAGCCAGGGAGCAGACATCAGGATCTGTGGATCCCCTGGGACGTACTGGTAGAGATCATTCCCAGTACTGGGAGTGCATCTGGGAGAGGTGGCATTGCCTGTCTAGGGAGAAAAGAGGTGGCAGACACCATTACCCTCTCCAGATTCTCAGCATAGATGCAGAAATACCTGCTGAAGGTGACTAACTGGACACTGGCTCTTTGCTACATTTTACTCCAAATTCCATGTATCTGCGATTTGGTGCAGCTGCCCTCCTGGGACAAACCTGCATCAGTCCCATTGCAGCAAGACCCTCCCCTAGAGGACCAGTGTGAGTCTGCACCACCATAGGTCCTTAAATTTCGGAGTTTTAATAATCAGCTGGCCAGCCTGGATAGACCCCTAGGTGCATTGCACTGCTGTGCAGGCAGAGGCCTCAACACAGACAAGGTGCAGACAGGAATATGAGGGACACCTGGAACACATGAGGGGGGATTGTTCGCTCTTTGGGGAGGGCTTCCTGAATAGCATCAGGTGCACACTCCCCTCTCTGAGACCAGGGAAGAGGCTGGCACCATTTCTCTCCACTGCCCCTCAGCATAAACTAACTTCAGGAAGCAGCACAGCTCCAACAGTGTCAGCTTAAACTGCTTACACCAAGCCCCACTTCTCTGCACTCTGTAGGTCCTCTTTTTCTCCACCAAGTGTGCCTGAGAAGAAGCACAGTGGGCCCCTCCCCAGAAGACCAGTACAGATCCGCTGCACACGCCATGGCAACTGGCCATACAGTTTTGCAAAATTTCAGCTCTAGTGGAAATAAGATCAGGTCCCTTTTAACAAGCAGACAAGAGCACACCTAGTTAAAACTCACCACACTCTGATCAAGGTTCAAGCATTCCTCACTGCAGGCAATGAAAAACTCTGCAAAGGACTGACCTGAGGGAAAAAGCAGTCAAACACAGTAACAGAGTGTGCCAGCATATACCAAAACACTTCCTGAAGCGCCAGGCCCTGGACAGTATATATATGACCTCTTTTTCATAAAGCCATTACTCTCAGGAGCAGAAAACATAATAGGCTTTCCTAATACACAGAAGACAGAGACTTAGACAAAATGCCAAGATGCAGGAACTATCCCAAAAGAAAGACCAAGAAAAGGTCATTCCACAGATCTTATTAAAACAGGTATAAGTAATATGTCTGATCCAGAATTTAAAGAAACTATCATAATGGTACTAACTGGGCTTGAGACAAGTATAGAAGACACCAGGAGTCCCTTACCACAGAGATAAAAAAATTAAAATAAAAAATTCAAAAAACCCTACAAACTAGTCAGGACGAAATGAAACATGCAATTGCTGAGATTCGAAACTGACTAGGTTTAATTACCACAACAGTGGAAGAATCAGAGGAACTAATCAGTGACACAAAAGACAAAATTATGGAAAATAATTAAGCTAGGAAAAAAGCGAAAGAGAAATATTAGATCATAAATACAGACTTAGGGAACTCAGTGACTCCGTAAAGTGTAATAACATTTGTATCATAGGAGTCCCAGAAGGAGAAGAGAGGGAAAAGGGTGCAGAAGGTTTATTTGAGGGAATTATAGCTGAAAACCTCCCTAATCTGGGGAAGGTAACAGACATCCAAATCCAGGATGCACAGAGAACTCCCATCAAAATCAACAAAAGCAGGCCAAAATTAAGACATATAATAGTAAAATTTGCGAAATACAAAGGTAAGGAAAGAATCCTGAAAGCAACAAGGGAAAATAAATCCCTAACAAACAAGGGAAAGCAGATGAGGTTCACAGTAGACCTCGTCACAGAAACTGGGCAGGCCAGAAGGGAGTGGCATGATATATTCAATGTGATGAATGGGAAAAATATGCAGCCAAGACTGCCCTACCCAGCAATTCTGTCATTCAGAATAGAAGGAGAGACAAAGAGTTTCCCAGATAAATAAAACCTAAAGGAGTTAGTGACCACTAAACCATTCCTGAAAGAAATAAAGGGGACTCTCTGAGTGGGAAAGAAAGACAAAAAGTGACAAAGGTAGAAAGAAACAGAGAAAATCTCCAAAAACTATAACAAAACAAGTAATAATGTCACACTAAATTCATGTGTATCAATAATTACTCTGAATGTAAATGGACTAAATATCCAATCAAAACACATAGGGTGTCCAAATGGATTAAAAACAAGATGTCTATATGCTGCTATAAGAGACTCATTTTAGACCTAAGTTACCTGCATATTGAAAGTGAGGGGATGGAGAATGATCTATCATGCTAATGGACATCAATTGAAAGCTGGAGTAGCAATACTTATATCAGACAAACAATATTTTAAACCAAAGACTGCAATAAGAGATGAAGAAAAGCATTATATCCTAATGAAGGAGTCTATATAACAAGAAGATCTAACAACTGTAAATATTTATGCCCCCAACTTGAAAGAAGGAAACTATATAAAACAATTAATAACAAACAAATAGTAACCTATTAGTAATAACACAATAATAGGAGAATTTAACACCACACTTACATAAATGGACAGATCATCTAAAAAATCAGGAAGGAAACAATGGCTTTGAATGACACACTATACCAGATGGACTTAACAAATATATTCAGAACATTTTCTCCTAAAGCAGCAGAATACACATTCTTTTCGAGTGCACATGGGGCATTCTCCATAAGAGATCACATACTGGGTCATAAATCAAGCCTTCACTAGTACAAAAATATTGATATCGTACCATGCATATTTTTCCAACCACAAGCTTCTGCTATGAAACTTGAAGTCAACCACAAAAATTTATTTTGGAAAGGCTACAAATACATGGAAGTTAAAAAAAAAACCTGCTAAAGAATGAATGTGTTAACCAGAAAATTAAAGAAGAAATAAAAAAAATACATGGAAACAAATAAAAATGAAAACATGGCAGTCTAAATCCTTTGGGTTGCAGCAAAAGCAGTCATAAGAGGTAAGTATATAGTAATACAGGCCTATGGCAAGAAGCAAGAAAAATCTCAAGTATGCAGCCTAACATCACACCTAAAAGAGCTAGAACAACAACAAATGAAGCCTAAAGGCAGTATAAGAAAGGAAATAATAATGATTAGAGCAAAAATAAATGGTAGAGAAACAAAACAAAACAAAACAGTAGAACAGATCTATTAAATCAGGAGCTGGTTCTTTGAAAAACGTAATAAAATTGATAAACCCCTAGACAGACTTATCAAACAGAAAAAAACCCAAATAAATAAAATCATGAATCAGAGAGGAGAGCACAACCAATACCATAGAAATACAAACAATTATAAGAGATTATTATGAAAAATTATATGGCAATCAATTTGGCAATCTGGAGGAAATGAATAAATTCCTAGAAACATATAAACTACCAAAAATGAAACAGGAAGAAATAGAAAACTTGAACAGACCCATAACCAGCAAAGAAATGAAATCAGTAATCAAAATTCTCCCAAAAAACAAAAGTCCAGGACTGGATGGCTTCCCAAGGGAATTCTATCAAACATTTAAACAAAGAGTTAATACCTATTATTCTCAAAGTGTTCCAAAATATAGAAATGGAAGGAAAATTTCCAAACTCTTTCTACAAAGCCAGCATTACCTTGATTCCAAAACCAGACAAAGACCCCAATTTAAAAGAGAATTACAAGTCAATATCCCTGATGAATATAGATACAAAAATTCTCCACAAGACACTAGCAAATCAAATCCAACAGTACATTAGAGAATCATTAACCACAATCAAGTGGGATTTATCTTTGGGTTGAAAGGGTCCTTCAATATTTGCAAATCAATGATCATGATACACCACATTAATAAAATAAAGGATAAGAACAATATGATACTGTCAATAGATGTAGAAAAAGCATTTGAAAAAATACAGCATCCATTCTTAATAAAACCCTCAACAAAGTTGGTATAGAGGGAACATACTACAACCTCATAAGGGCTATATATGAAAGACCCACAGCTGGTATCATCCTCAATGGGCAAAAACGAGACTTTTTCCTCTAAAGTCAGGAATAATTCGGAGATGTTCACTCTCATCACTGTTATTTAACGCAGTACTGGAAGTCCTAGCCTCAACACTCAGATAACAAAACAAAATAAAAGGCATCCGAATTGCTAAGGAAGGAGTGAAACTTTTACTACTTGCAGAAGACATGACACTGTATGTACAAAAACCAAAAGACTCCACCAAAACTTCACTAGAACTGACACACAAATTCCATCACAGGATACAAAATCAATATGCAGAAATCGGTTGCATTTCTATATACCAATAATGAAGCAGCAGAAAAAGAAATCAAGGAATTGATCCCATTTACAATTGCACCAAAACCCATACGATACCTAGGAATAAACCTAGCCAAAAAGGGAAAATATCTATACTCTCAGAACTATAGAACAGTTATGGAAGAAACTGAAGATGGGACATGAAGAAATAAAAAAATATTCCATGCTCATAGATTGGAAGAACAAACATTGTTAAAATGTCTATGAACCCAAAGCAATCTACACATTTAATGCTATCCTTATCAAAATACCACTAACATTTTTCACAGAGCTAGAACAATCCAAAAAATTGTATGGAATAACAAAAGATCTCACATAGCCAAAGCAATCTTGAAAAAGAAAAGCAAAACTGGAGGTATCACAATTCCAGACTTCAAGGTATATTACAAAGCTGGAGTGACCAAGACAGTATGGTATTGGCACAAAGAAACCCAGATCAATGGAATAGAACAGAAAACCCAGAAATGGACCCACAACTCTATAATCAACTTATCTTCAACAAAGCAGGAAAAAATATCCACAGGAAAAAGGACAGTCTCTTCAACAAATGGTGTTGAGAAAACTCTACAACAATGTGCAAATGAATGAAACTGAACCACTTTCTTACACCATACACAAAAATAAATTCAAAATGAATGAAGACCTAAATGTGAGATAAGAAAACATAAAAATCCTAGAGGAGAACACAAGCAGTAACCTCTTTGACCTCTTTGCTGTAGGAACTTCTTACTAGACATGTCTCAGGAGGCAAGGAAAACAAAAACAAACATGAACTATTGGAACGTCATCAAGATAAAAAGCTTCTGCACAGTGAAGGAAACAATCAACAAAATGAAACCAAACCTTTGGAATGGGAGAAGATATTTGCAAATGAAATATCAGATAAACGGTTAGTTTACAAAATCTATAAAAAAAACTTATCAAACTCAGCATCCAAAAAAAGAATAACTCAGTTAAAAAATTGGCAGAAGATATGAACATTTTTCCAAAGAATATATACAGATGGCTAACAGACAAATGAAAAGATGCTCACCATCATTGATCTTCAGGGAAATATACATCAAAACTACAATGAGATATCACTTCACACCTGTCAGAATGGCTAAAATTAACAACACAGGAAACAACAGATGTTGGCCAAGATGTGGAGAAAGGGGAAATCTCTTACAGTGTTGGTGGGAGTGCAAACTAGTACAGCCACTCTGGAAAACAGTATGGAGTTTCCTTAAATAGTTAAAATGGAACTACCCTACAACCCAGCAATTCTGTATTAGATATTTTCCAAAGGATATAAAAATACTGATTCAAAGGGATATATGCACCTCAATGTTTATAGCAGCATTATCAACAATAGCCAAATTATAGAAAGAGCTCAAATGTCCATCAGCTGATGAATCAAGAAGAGGTGGGTATATGTATACATACAATTATAATGAAATATTACTCAGTTATTAAAAAGAATAAAATCTTGCCATTTTCAGTGATGTTGATGGAGCTAGAGTATATTATTCTAAGTGAAATAAGTCAGTAAGAGAAAAACAAATACCATATGATTTCACTCATATGTGGAATTTAAGAAACAAAACACATGAACACGGTGGGGCGAGAAAGATAGGGGCAAAGTATAAAACAGACCCAATTACAGAGAATAAACTGAGGCTTGATGGAGGGAGATGGGTGAGGAGATGGGCTAAATAGGTGATGGAGGAGGAGGAGATGGGCATTAAGGAGGTCACTTGTTGGGATGAGCACTGGGCGTTATATATATATATATATATATATATATATATATATATAAAATATATAATATATAATAATATAATATATATATTATATATATTATAATTATATATTATATATAATGTATATAATATATATATTATATATATAATATATATAATATAGCAATATTGCAATATATACATATATATCGCTAAATATATATATCGCTAAATATATATAATAATATATAATATATATAATAATATATTATAATATATATAATATATTATAATATATATAATATATATTATAATATATATATAATATATATTATATAGCAATATTGCAATATATATATATACATATATATATATATATATCGCTAAATTCTACCCCTGAAACTAGTATTACACTTTGCTAACTAACTAGAATTTTAATAAAAACTTGAAACAACAACAACAATGCAATAGGCCTTTCTTCCATATTAGTCTGGTGCCAACTCTTAGCATCAATTGACACAGTTTACTTATTCCCTTCTTGAAATATTCTCTTAGCTTGATTTCTATGACACAACAGTCTCCTATTTCCTCTGATTTTTCTGCCATCTACTTTGTGGATTCACTTTTTTCTATCAGTGAAATTCTGGGATTCATCATGAGTAACACTATACCATTCTCTCTCTCACACTCTCTTTCTTCTCTCTCCCCACTGCGTATCCTTCCTCCTGTAGGCAAATGTCTTGTATTAAGTATATTTCTCCTCTGTACTTCCCTGATTTATGTCACCACCAATCTAAGTACCTTCTAATGTTCCCCATTCCAGTTAATGACACCAATATGGTCCCAGGTGGAACAATTCTAATGTATAACACACTTTCTAGTTTATAGTAAGCACTTGATACATATTTTTTTTTAATGTTTTTATCTATTTTTGCGACAGAGAGAGACAGAACATGATCAGGGGAGGGCCAGAGAGAGAGGGAGACACAGAATCGGAAGCAGGCTCCAGGCTCTGAGCTGTCAGCACAGAGCCCGATGCGGGGCTCAAACCCACAGACTGTGAGATCATGACCTGAGCCGAAGTCGGACGCTTAACCGACGAGCCACCCAGGTGCCCCTTGATACATATTTTTGACAGAATAAATAAATGAGCCCATAGAACAATGAAATTATAGCACATTTATCCAGGAGAATCATTTTTTAAGACTATACTACACTTTGTACTTATTAAGGATGATAAAATTGAGGCCTAGAAACATGAACTTATTTTACAGAATCATATAACAGTGACAAGAAGTGGATTGAAAACAAGGTTTATCTGTCTGCAAACCTACAGTCTTTCTACAACATTATGTTGCCTATTCTTGAAAGAATATGAAAGAAAGCAGATTACAAGAGGAACAGAGAAAAAAAAGAGAATGTGAAAATTAATTTTGCAATGTATTATATACAGGATACAAAGGAGAAGAATGTGGAATTTTGAATTCGAGTCATCAGGAAAAGATTGGCGCCATGAAAAGAAAGGAAAGATAGTTAATTGACTTTTTGACAGAATAAGTTTAAACTGCTGAGAATCTGTGTAAATTTTCCAAAGGTTATTTGGAAGAGTGATTCTATATGTACATCAAAAAATTGAGTATTGGAATGTAAATATAGGGTTAAGATGCCAGCAAAGGGAATATTAAGCTGGAAAAAAATATTACCTTTGTAAGAATTTTTCTTTGTAATGCTTTTTGGCTTCTTTCAATATGTTGGCTACAAGGCATACTGTCCAGTTTGTCATCAAGTCTAGTACCTGCCATTTTATGGAAAACTTTTATCACTTCTTACCTCGATAGCCTCACAAATCTCCTTTGACTGTGGTTTTCAGGACATTCATTATCCCATTCTCTTCATTATTTCTATGGGAAAAAATTTCTTCTTTGTGTTATCAGATAATTCCTCTTTACATGTTCAGCTATGATTGTTATGTACAGATATGTTCATTTTATAGGATTCTTCTGAGTTTTTGAAGCAAATGTTCAGTCTAATAAAGCTAGATTATTGAAAGGCATGTTATCCTCACTTGACATATACACTGGTCATTCTCACACCCTTTTCCACTTTGATCCATATACAGATACAGAAATTGTCCTTGAATACCATTAACTTTTGATAGTCCTTCTATTGTACAACTATAACACAGACTGTTAGAATAGAGGGTAGATGTTGTCTGGATTCATTCATGAGAACTGGGAATGTGTCATGTTCATTTTTATTTCTTCAACAATTAGGCCATTTTCTGGCACAGAGAAGGCACTGAACATTTTTGGTGATCTGAAATGAACTGAGATAGTCAACTATTTTATATATCACTAAGAAGCATAATTCAAAGTTCAATTTCTACTTAAATAGGAAACTACTTATCCATTGCTTTAACTGATCCATGATTTAAAACTCAAAATGTTTTGGCTAAAATTTTTACAGGCCACGGAACAAAATGTTTGTTATCAGCATTTGCAAAGTTAAATCCCGCTATCGGTATTTTCTTGGGATAACATAATTAAAAAGCTAAGAAAAGCAAACAAAAACCCAGCATGGATAACCTGCTTCAAACAGTTGCAAAATTGGGGGGAATCTCTTGCTGTTGAACAGAGCACCACACAATTTGTCACAATTGTTGTAGTAATTGTGTCTGCCTTTAGGAAAAATCCAAAGCAGAGCCGAGTATTATACCACCTCAGCGTGATCTCTGCAGGCAAATATATCACCATGTGGCAGAGTGCCATGCTGAAGCAAACTGCCCTGTGCAAGTCTGAAAAATGATAACTTTTAATCCCTGTATGATGTATGGCGGTGTAACACTTAAACTGTTTTCCATTCCCTGATTTTTAAAGCAATTATACTGTAGGCTGCAGGGTACATTGTTAGCTGCATTTTTCTGTCTCCAAAACTTTTCTTTCCCTATTGAATATTTTTCCAACATGAACATTTCCTAAATTACTATGGAAATGGAGTATGAAGCACAGAAGTTGTAAAAGCAGCTAGGAAGTCCAGGTTTTGAAACAAAGCCAGAAATAATGGCTTAATCTGATATTCGGTTGTGATAAAATCACTCTTATTCACATATGTGCTCCCCTAATGATATTGCATGTGATTTTAATGTATTTTGAAAACCTCAAATTTTGAAATTGTTCTATAAATCATTGATGTTTATAAAGGACATGTATCAATTAGGAATTCTCAAATACCTTAATACCACTATAGTAGGTAGTTTTCCTCACAAAGTAAACTCTAATTGGAAAGTACCTGTGGATTCCCATTACATTTTTTATTATTCTAGGAGAAAAAGGAAGTCACTTATAAACATATTTAAATGCATTTCACTTGAGCCATCTTTCCAGAGTTCTGTTTTCTTTGTGCTTAACTTTATAAAATGAACAAAAATAGTATGAAAAGTTAAAGTGTTCACACCAATGACTAGAGAAAAACCAACCTTCATTGTAGTGTATAAAACGGTTGCCTGGTCTATGGTGAAAGTTAAAAGAAAATCTTGTTTTTTCTCTTCAGCCCCTCCGAGTTTGTAACTCAACAGAAGTAGAAGTTAAGTACATGCCATGGACCTTCATGTGTATTATAATAAGTTGACATGGAAAAAATCCTGCTCCAGAGGAAAGTTTATATTAAATGAGGTCATCAATTTGAAAGTAGGAAAGTAGGTGAATATGTTAACCCTTGATCTCTACTGGTGGGTCCATTTGTAAACTCATCAGTGCCTCCTTCAGTTTCCTTCAATTTCTATGGCTCTATAACTCTTCATAGGCACTCTTTTTCCACTCAGTCATTCACTCAAAGCAAATCGTTGAGAACATCTAAGTGTTCTGTACTGGGTGAACCAAAGGTTGAGCTAACAAGACATTCAATACCTAAGTCCAAAAAATACATCCTGAAAAATTGTGATGTGCTCTTTGAAAGAAAAACCCAGGGTAAGAGGAGAAAGAATAATAAGAAGGGAAATATTTAGATTGGGAGTTTTAGAAAAGCTTCCGATTATCTGACAGAAGTGTAGAAATGTTCCTGCTAATAGCTTATAAGTAGCTATTTTCATCAGAATAAAAACATGTTTTCTCTAAATGCCAAATTGGGACATTTTACTTTCAAAGACTATCCAACTTGTTACTCTAGTTGTCATGCTAGCAGTTTCCTTTTTTTAAGTTCATAGGCTACACCAGGGCCAAGTGTTTAAGCCACACCAGGGCTAATCCTAAATTTTGGGGATTATCAATTAATGTACTGATTGCTACTCTGTTCAACAGAACAAAGCATTGACTATAATATACATGCTAAAACCACACATTCCTTCTCTCCTCCCTTAACAGCGGCCTAAAATCCAAGATTTTAGCGTATTGCCCAGAAGATTTCAGAGATAAGATTTATCTTGGCTATTACAAGCTCAAGTCAGTAGTTTTTGAACCATGAAGGCTAGTCAGACAGGACTGTGGGCTCCTGTCACTTTCAAAAAGGACTTCATGGGGCGCCTGGGTGGCGCAGTCGGTTAAGCATCCGACTTCGGCCAGGTCACGATCTCGCGGTCTGGGAGTTCGAGCCCCGCGTCGGGCTCTGGGCTGATGGCTCAGAGCCTGGAGCCTGTTTCCGATTCTGTGTCTCCCTCTCTCTGCCCCTCCCCCATTCATGCTCTGTCTCTTTCTGTCCCAAAAATAAATAAACGTTGAAAAAAATTTAAAAAAAAGGACTTCATATCTAATTAACACCTGACTAGTGATCTCTGTAAAATTTTGTTTAAAAAAAAGTTCTGGGTTCTATAAAAGTGTAAAATCACTAATTTACTTCACTATATCACTATTTCTTTAAATTCATTTAAGGAACTTAAAGGAATAATCTCAGGCCTGTGGCATGAGTGGTTGCTCTCTCCACGATTTACACACTTATTTCATGTAGTCAGTACATTACAAAAATGACCCATACAAAAATGATAGAAATAGACAATAAAAAAGTTTCATCTAAGATTGGGTTCCTTTTCTTTCAAAGTTAACATTTTTTTTACTTTGTGCTGCCTCTCAGAATTGTCCCTGAATAAAATGCTTCCAATGAGGCACAATCTTATTGGATTGCCAGTACGAAAGTGTGAAGTAATATGAAGTCAAATACACTTCCATTACCAGCCCAAAGCCAGCACTAGGGAGAGCAAAAAAGACAGTGGAGCTCAATGCAGCCATCAACTTACTTCTCTGTGCTTTTACTCTTCCCCAGGACTCAAGCTAATTAAGAGTGTTCAGCACATGTCAGACTTAAAAAAAGAGTAAAAGGTCTAGTTAGAATGTTGGAGCCTAGAAATCTTAGGGAATGCCTCAGACTGACACCAGAAATACTGCTGGGCAATTCAAGGGAAGACAACCTATTGACCAAAGTCGATAAAATCACCAAGCTTGTGACAGTTTAGCAAAGGTAACGAATTTACCTTTGATAACCTCTAACAGCTATTTATTCTGTTACAATCAGGAAATGATAATAGATGGAGACATGGTCACTGCTATTTAGACCTAAAAGCATAGGAGACTTTGAATC
Source organism: Prionailurus bengalensis (assembly GCF_016509475.1). Classification (NCBI taxonomy): domain Eukaryota; kingdom Metazoa; phylum Chordata; class Mammalia; order Carnivora; family Felidae; genus Prionailurus; species Prionailurus bengalensis. Next base: position 56,284,032 of record NC_057349.1, on the reverse strand, counting down.
TATTCTTGGGTTTATCACAAGATGGGGGAAGTCAAACATCAAGAAATGAGATGGATTTTTAATAAGCTTATCAGAATTTTTTACACTGAATTGATATAGTATTCAAACCAGTTTGAATACATATTTTTTTCTAATAATCCTTTTACTTTAAAAAATTTTTCAATGCATTTGATATTTATTTTCATAAATATTTTTATATTTCATGCTTATATATTATAAAAATTGATAACTGCTATCTTAAATTCAAAGAAAAATTTCTTTTATTCCTCATTCTTGCTACACTTTCTAGCTATAGTTCCATTGCTTTTCTCAGTGTCATTCTTAAGCTACACAAAAGTCAATTTCTAAAATCCTAACTCTTCCTCAACACGTCTTCATTGCAGTGTAACTTTCCTCACTTACATAAATATTTAAAATCTCATAGTTTGGGGTGCCTGTGGGTGGCTCAAGTCATGATCTCATGGTTCCTGAGTTCAAGCCCCACATGAGTTCAGAGTTCAAGCTCTCTGCTGTAAGCAAGGAGTCCCCTACAGATCCTCTGTCCCCGCCCCCTGCCCCAATCCCCAACATCTCTGCCCCTCCCCCACTCGTGTTCTCTCTCAAACATAAATAAAACCTTTTTATTTTTAAATTTTCTAATTTTTTTAAATGTTTATTTTTTTAGAGAGATTTGCATGCACGCATGCACATACATGCGCACACAGATTGGAGAGGGGCTGAGAGAGAGAGGGAGCCACAGAACTTGAAGCAGGCTCCAGGCTCTGAGCTGACAGCAGTGAGCGTGATGCAGGGCTTGAACTCACAAACCAGGAGATCATGACCTGAACTGAAGTCAGACATTCAACCAACTGGGACACACAGGCGCTCTAGTAAATAAAACATTAAAATAAATAAATAAATAAATAAACTCTTGTAGTCTTGTCTTCAGCTTTTTTCTTCAACTATTATACAGCATTTTATCACTGTTTTTTTCTGTCCTGAAGTTATTTGCCCCATGCCTTCTATTCCATGGCTCTAGAATGTTCTTTTTACTTCTCTAGTACATTTCACTAGTTCCTTAGCACCTTCCAGTCCTCACATATAGGTACTCCAAAATAATCAATTCTGCCCACTGCTGGAATTTGAAAATCTCAGATAAATTCCATCACCCAGGATATCCATCATCTTTTTGAGCCTCATTTTTTTCAACCGTGGAATAAGCATAATAATAATAGTTAGCTACAGGCAAAGAATTGTTGGAATTAAATGGGATAATGTATGTAAAATTAAATTACAAATTTTAATAATAATATAAAGATATGTTGATGGGTAACCAATCACATTGACAAAGGTGTGCATATGACACAAATTGGCCAATCAGAGATTTTGGTGGTGCTTTTTTCCTGACTTGTCAAGGAAGACTCTCTCTTTTTCTTTTTCTTTTTTTTTCTTTTTTTTTTTTCTTTTTTTTTGGTGATTGATAAACTGGAAGATGTGGGCTAATTAGGTCCACTATACAAAGAAAGGGTGTTTGAGAAACAGAGAGAGACAGAGCCCAATGATACTGCTTGAGTTCCTAAATCCAATCATACTCTTGGAGGAGCCAATAAAGTATTTTTTCCTTATATCTGTTTAACTTGTATTTTAAGCTATCAAATGACAACTGATTAGTTTTGTATTTTTCTTCTTGTTCAAATCATAGTGGGTATGAGAATTCACTCTTATCAGGATGGAAGATAATCTATTTGCATAAGTATATTTATATTACTCATTAAAAAGTGTCAGAAATCTATAAAGAACCATACAATCATAAAGTTTTTTCTAATTAAACTTAACTTGAGAGCTTAAACATCCCCAAGTGCCTACCTTCTTGTTTGCTTACTTATATATCCATCTTGAATATCATCGCTCTAATTTTGTTGAAATATTACTAAACACATCATGCCCACAGCAAATGTCATTCACTTTTAAAAACCCTGTGTTACCACTGTAAAACTGGACATCCTCTCTTGCTTCCCAATACTTTATTTCTACCTCTTTTATGGTAGTTCTCTGCTTTCATTATCTATATGCCTTTTAAATATCTCTTTTTAAAGTATAAGCTTTCTGAAGGCAGGGATTTTATATTTACTTTTGAAGTTCCTTCAATATCCACAAGATATAGATAGATGATACTCTATTATTATTGGTTCGATTGAGCTAAATCATGTTCTTAGGGAAATGGAAAGAAAATTTATCTTTGAAACATTTAAAATTCCCTACAATTATCCACATGAAAACAATCAAGACAATCATAGGATTAGTGTGTCAGTTAGAAGATGAGTAGCAGAGCCCTTTCTGCCTTCCAAATTGTTAATTGAATATACAATAAATTGAGAGTATCTCTGCAGATACTATAACCTAATATACCTTCTGTAATAACTTTGATTTTTCCCAAATCTGGTATTGACATTAGGAGAACATTAGTACTTCAATCTTTTTCATTGTGTTTATGACATCCCTGAAATTATTAGATGGATATAAGAGTTCTCCTTAAAGTTAAAGCATTAAGTAAATCCTTTAATAGTTCATTCATAGCTTGGCATAACTTAATAAGAAAATTCCAGTTGAGCCAGATTAACAGGATTTAGCTTTCCATCCAATGCATGGGATTTCTAGACAGCTCCTCCTCTACCCAAAATAACTTCATGCTACAAGAGAGTAAAGCCTAGCATGACTCACATCATGTATTTTTTACTCCTTATTGGTCTCAGGATTGCTATGCAAAAACATTATTTATGGGTTGTTTCTTATACATTTTTATTCTATTACTTTTGTATTACAGTCATTAAAAGAACTAACTTTAAGATTCATAAAAACAGAATCAAATGGAGACTAGTACCCACTAGTTCTCTGGTATACATACTGCCCATTAGTTTATTTTCCCACTCAGTTTGATCTCTTACCTGTAAAATGGGTTAATATGATGATACTTTGCACAAAGTACATACTTATTACATATCAGCTTAAAATTACATTGTCGATAAGATAAATAAATCTGGCAATGAATTTGCTAGGAAGCTATGTATAAATATTCAACTTTAAAATGTTGGAGCAGGGGCACCTGGCTGGCTCAACTGGTAAAGCATGAGACTCAATCTCAAGATTGTGTGTTCAAGCCCCATGTTGGGTGTGGAGCCTATAAAAAAAAAAAAGAAGAAAAAAAAGAAAAAGAAAGAAAGAAAGAAAGAAAGAAAGAAAGAAAGAAAGAAAGAAAGAAGGAAAAAGAAAGAAAGAAAATGTTGGAGCAAATCTGAAAACTATAAACAATTCTCTTGAAAAGTGCTACTTTGTCCTTTATAACAGAAGAAAAAGAACCCTAGTAAGAAAATATCTCTGTAGTTTGGCTTTATGTGCTGTTCAAATTTTTTTAGCTTTCCTGAGCTATAACTGACAAATAAAATTTTGAAGTGTCAAAGTGATGATTTATGTACATATACGTTGTGAAAAGATTCTCACAATTGAGTTCATTAATACATCCACCATTTCACATATTTTTCTTTTTTTAGGTGAGAACGCTTAAGTTCTTTTCTGTTAGCATATTTCAACTATATAATACAGTGTTTTCCACAGTGGTTGTACCAGTTTACATTCCCATCAGGAGTGAAAAAGTGATTCCATTTTCTTCACATTCTCATCAGCATTTGTTATCTTTTATCTTTTCAATAAACAGGTTTGAGGTGATATCTCACTCTGGTTTTGATTTGCATTTCCCTGAACATTAGTGGTGGAGAACACCTTTTCATATACCTGTTGATCATTCATGTGATTGCCTTGGAAAAATGTTTATTCAGATCCTTTGCTCATTTTTAAACTGAAGTTTTTTTTTGTTTTGTCCTGTCTTGTTATTGAGTTGTATGAATTTTGCACAAGCTTCTTCCAGGGAGATTCTAGTGATTTACAGCAGGCTCTTTTGAGAAGCCCAGGTACATTCTGCTGGGGAATGTCTCTGGGGAAGACTGCAGTCAGCTCCTACATGTGTGCTAAATTAGAAGCCTGACCCTTAGGCGGAAGCTTTTAAAGTATGCACATATGTCTTTTTCAGAGCAAGACTGGAAAATGTTTTTGTTTCGTTGTTTTGTTTCTATCTGCTCCCTCTCCATTGAGCCCTGGAAGAATAGCCAGGTAGTTCCTTGTAAGTCCATTAAGAATTCTTTCTTTTTTGGCTCTATTCTGTAGTCTCATGGACACAAACCCCATTGACTGTCAGAGCTAGGTGTCTTGGACACCTTTCCCTGAGGTGGCAGTCTTAAAAGTTGGGGTGCTAGATGTGGGGTCCCAACTCTTCTCTCCTCAGAAAAAAGCTGGGAGTTGAGAATCACCTCAAGATTGCATGGCACTATGCTGGTGGTGAGGTTTATGGTGAGAGGGTGCCTCAGCCTTTTCTACCCATTTCAATATGAATGATGTATTTTTTCATTTGCCTGAGGCATAGGAGCTGCTTACCTAGTTTCTGAATTTCTTGCAGACGGAATTGCTCCGTGTGTCAGTGTAGATGTGTTGTGTCTATGGAAGGAAGTGAGTTCAGACGGCTCCTATGTTCCAATTTTGGGTTAGACAAGTAGGTAGTTTTTTATGGGATCAGTTCTATCCAAGGTAATAAGAGTGACATCTGAAGATACAAAATATTCAATAACTGGGACCATAAGTGTCCATCTCAGAGAACCTTGGCGGGAATTAGGACTATCTCTTTTTCTTCAGTAGCTTAAACTATTATCATTAGTTATAGGCCATTTCAAAAAAAAATATTTCTAAACTTATATTAAAGAATACCACAGGGCCATCCTCAGACCGAGTACCAACAATTTTGTTTCTACTCACAGAAAAAAGATGACTAGTGACTGGGCTGAACCCAATATTCAAAGAGAAGCAACAGAAACTCCAAGATTGAGAGCACTGAAATTATACTTGACATTTAGGTCACACTCACACATTTGGGAAAGAGCAAGTTGACATGTCTCTGAAAGCTTCACTGAAAGATAAGGATACAAATAAAACTGCTTACTAGATTCATGGGATAATGGGAAGGAATGGCTCTGGGTGGGCATTAGCTGGACTTTTGTTATAATAATAAGCAGAATCTGTATAAGTGTGTCAAAAAGGCTTATATAAGAATTATTGATAATAAAGAGAGGTTGGTAAGAACACGTGATGTTTGGTTTATAGCAAATTAGATTTGTAAGAGACACAGTTTATCATTATTTCCAGAAGATAATGAAATACACTACAGGAATAACCTATCATTACCTATAGCTAATGTCCTGGGGTCTTTACCCTACAATATACAGAATAAGGGGAGATAAAGTCTTAGAGGTCCAACAATTTATCATGTGATAATTGTTTGCATTAATGTACATACATTATTAACACAAAAAATCACATGCTGATATATAAGGTTTTATGCATAGTTTTGTTTGCTTGAATACAGAAAGATGAAATGTGGTTCTAGCATGTTAGATAGGGAGGCCTGACTGAATTAGGCCACTGGGAATGGAAACAGAAGGAAACAAAAAGCGGGGAAAGAGAGGAAGCTGGCAGTCCTATAGCCACTTACAGTAGGATTCACTACTATTCATTACCCACCCATTAGTATCACAGACTAGGGCCTATAAAAACTATTGGACTCCTAATGAATGTTGAAAGCTCCCCTCATATATCTTATGTATATATAATATTTTTGAATAGTTAATTTATGTTGACATCCTTTATCTCAGTTTTTTTGTTTTTGCAAATGATTTCATGGGATATTAAATAGGAAAGCCATAATTAATGCTTGAGCAAACTGAATAGTAAATATCCCCCAGCTGCAAAGCTTCCACAAGGGAACGGCTAAATTTCATTGTTTTCATGGGGTTTGTCAGTGATTCAATGTTTAAATCAAACAAGGTACCCATTTTTACAATTATAATTGGTGTCAGTTATTAAGGTTGAATGGACTAGATTTGAAAGTGCATTCCACACACCCCGAGAAGCACAAATTCTTACACTGATGATTGATTATACTATGCAGATGAAGTTGAATGCTTATATTTGCCTCATATTTAAGAAGGGGAAATTATTCTTAAACTGACTTGTTTTGAAACATTTTGTGATGTCAGCAGAAATCAAAAGTTCCTTTAAAAGCAGGGAAACTCAGATAAGAAATCTCAAATTTCTTCTAATATAGTTCTATATATGTGAAGAATCTTGAGTTCTTGAGATTAGATTAGCCATTATTGGCCCACTTAACTTTATTCTGTCTAAATTTATAATATCCAAGTGTCTGATCTAGGTCTGATCAGTGTAGGTTTATATTAGAATATATATGAATGTGGCAAGATCCCTCACCTGTTTCTTTAGCTCAATCATAGAGGCAGAGGCCCTTCCTCCATGGTTTCACATATATTCACTACCCTTTTCTCTCTCTGTGTGTGTGATTGTAAAATTAGATACTTGTGCCTAGTCATGAATTTATTCTCTACTCTTTCTTCTTAAATTCTAATGCATACCTTTTCTAATCTGACCAATAAATTACTTTTTCTTTCATCTCTGATTTCATTCCTGTCCAGTTCTCTCACATATGCAATTTAAACAACTTTTTAATTGTGTATGTTTAAAATTCTAGAGTAAATTTAAATTATTATTTTGGCTACTTTCAGTCTTCTGCCTCTCCATATAAACTTTAGAATCAGTTTGCCAATCTCTACAAATAACTCCCTGGGGTTTTATTGAGATTGCATTGAATCTACAAATCAAGTTGAAAAGAACAGATTTCTTGACAATATTGAGTCTTCCTATTAGTTTAGGAAGTTTCATTTCATGAATATGGAATATCTCTCCATTTATTAAGTTCTTTTTTGATTTTTTATTAGCATTTTATAGTTTCCTACACATAGATCTTGTGCATATTTTGTTATATTTGTAACAAAATATTTCAACTTAGGGTGCTAATATTAATGGTATTGTGTTTTTTTTAAGTTTTTATTATATTTATTTGGGAGAGACATAGACAGTGTGAATGGGTGAGGGCCAGAGACAGGAAGAGAGAGAATCCCAAGCAGGCTCCACACTGCCAGGGCAGAGCCTGATGTGGGGCTCAAACTCATGAAACCACGAGATCACAACCTGAGCCGAAACCAAGAGTTGGATGCTTAACTGACCAAGCCACCCAGGTACCTCAGTATTGTGTTTTTAATTCCAAATTCCACATTCCACTTGTTCATTGATGATGCAAAGGAAAGCAATTGATTTTTTGATATTAACCTTGTATACCACAGTCCAGCCAAAATCCCTTATTTGTTCTTATTTTTTATATTATTGTATTTATATTTAAATATATTATAAAAAGGTATATACAATATTTACAATATTTATTGAGATTAGTTTTACCTCTTCTTGTAAATCATATAAATGTTATCATTTAATATGGACTTTTAGAGGCTTTTCTTAGCAAAATGTGATATTAATCATATTGTTTCATGTTTTCATAACTAATCCATTTTTATTGCTGAGTAGGATTCAGTTGTATGAATGTATCAAAATTATTTATTCACTTATTAATGGACATATGGGTTGTTAGCGATTTTGGGTGATTAGGTAGGCAACTGTGAGTATCCGTTTACATATCTTTTTGAGGACATATGTTTTCATTTATTTTGAGTAAATATCTACAAGCAGAATTACTGTGTCATCATTTTAAACAAAGCCAAAATGGGGCACCTGGGTGGCTCAGTTAGTAAAGCGTTCAACTCTTGGTTTCTGCTCAGGTCATGATCTTAACAGTTTGTGAGTTCAAACTCTGCATCACTCTGTGCTGACAGCAGGGAGCCTGCTTGGGATTTTGTCTCTACCTCTCTCTCTGCCCCTCCCCTGCTTATTTGTTCTCTTTCTGTCTCTGTCTCTGTCTCTCTGTCTCTGTCTCTCTCTCTCTCTGTCAAAATAAATAAATAAAATTAAAATTTTTTTTTAAAAGCTAAAGAAATAACTCTACCCTTATTCTTCTCCTTCCAGTAACGTATGAGAATTTCAGTGGCTCCACATCCTTCCCAATATTTGATACTTTTTTATTTTATCCACCCTAAAGAGCATCTGACCCTTTCTCTGGCTTTTCCTTGTCTTTTTCTACAACCATCCTAATAGTGACTAATTTCCGTTCATTCTACTTTTAAAATATATCTCTAACATTGTATAGTTATTCCAAGTGTGTCTTTGCTAACTTTAACTTTTTTAAGGCAATAACATTATTATTTTTGTGTAGTGTCATTCTTTAACCTCCACACAAAAGCTAACACAATGCTAGACATCATTCGAGGTTAAATGCATGTTATATTCTTAAATCATAAAATATATGAGATAAAAGGGACATTGTCTTGACAAATGCTTTGCTTTACAGATACTGCAAAGTATTCAGATTATACCCGTATAATGCAATGTTCAAATTGCAAATGGGGGAGTTCAGATGAGAAAACAAATCTTTAGCTTGTGATCCAGGACAGTGTACACAAAACTAGGCTGCTTCTCTTGATGGATTGACGAGTAAGTTGTTTTTAACTCTGATGCTTTTAAGAATTAAAAAGGTAAGGGCATGCAGATTAGAGATTCCGTTTCCCACCCTGTGGTATCCATGTGTGTTCCTAACTTGGTGCTCATGACAGCTTTTCTACCCTGGGAAACAATATCAAAGTTGGATTTTTTTTTCTCCAGGTGAACACCCTGAGATTTATTTGGAATGACATAAGAAAAATAAGGGGTTGTTTGGGTTTTTCAGAAGCTATAATATTTCAGTTAATATATAAGAATTCTTAATGTTTAAGAATTTTTAAAGAGATTTTTTACTATATTTATTATGTTATCTTTTACTGTCATAGGACTTGAAAAAAAAAAAAAGAAAATACAACTCACTCCTTGGAAATTGTGGCAACCACTAGAGAAGCTTGTGATGTGAAGCACATCTTTACAGATCTCCAAAAGAATCTAGATAAATCAGATGTGGACCAACTCTATGTGGATTTCAGTCTTAAATTACCAGATCAACATATGTTGCTATTCGTATTTTTTCACATAAATTATGCACAAAAGAAAATTTTAAATATCTACATTTTAAAATTGGAAATTAAGAGTATTTTATTATATTTCTATTAATTCTCTTCCTTTAAATATAATTATTATGGAGAATTCAGAGCATTCCAGAGATTATGGCAATTAATCTGGAATCTGGAATATGGGTAAAAAGTTGTTCATTGCCATGCTTTGTTCTTTGAAAATCTATTAGTATTGCCTTGATGTGTCTGTCCCATAAATCTTAAAGAAGATATTTTGTAAATCTTTTTGTTATAATTAGTGTATAAAGACATGTCTTAAAACCTGTCAGAATATCTCATGGCACCTAAACTCAGACACATAACTCTTTTTTCCCTAAATTATAGAGTAGGATCTGGCTATTCTTAAACACTGACAGTAGTTTCATCACCTTGCCTGTCGATGCCTCTGATTCAGGAAACAAAGGCTTTTGCACTATTGTCATTGATTATTACAAGTGTTGATTCCCTCCCAACAAAACAAAGGTGTTACAGACTATTGTGTTGATGACATATTTCCACACTTGGAACCCTTGAAATTGTATTGAAATCCTTTCTAGGAGATTCTGGGGGGTTGAAATATAGCATCATATTATGCTTAAAGTTCCATGGCAAAGATAGCATTTTTACCCACTATATAAAATCTTTCCCCATTCTGTCAGATGAGACCTATACAAAGGCATATGGCAAGATATTGCTTGGTTCCCACTTAATCACCTGCTGTGGCATTGGACTCCTTGGGACCTACAATACAGTCCTGGAGTCATAAAGGCAAGATATGTTTTGTGGTTGGGGACCAAAGGCCAAATGCTTATAATATCCTTTATGTACAATTGTAGAATAATAGCAAACCCTCAGGGTGAATTTTTTTTTGCTGATGTTGAAGATAAAATTTTTGGAAAACAAAATAAACACTGAGAAAGAAACCAGTAAATTCATTTCATTGCCAATGGCTTGACAGTTAAGGTCATAACGGATGTTGGTGTGTTCACAGAACTATAATTGCCTATCTTGGATTCTCTTTTGGTTCTTAACTGTATTTTTCACAATATCTGAAAGCAAAAACATTGCAGGACTTAATGTTCAGTTTTTATTCATACCATGGTAACCCAGAGGGATCATGGATAATCTTGCTGTTGTAAACACTAGTCTACGATACTTCTCTGTATTAGTGAAAAAGATAGACATTATGAAGAGTAATTTATTATTTTAAATCCAAAAAATAATTATTATGTTATTCAATATAATTATATTATTAAAAATGACCATATGCTCAGTTCATCACAAAGTACTATTTAGTCTGAAGTATACTTTTATATTGAGGTTTCAGAGGGCTGTTTTAGACAGGGGTGATGTCTATCACAGGAGTGATAGACAGGGGTGATGTCTTACTGGTATTTTGCAACCAATTACTAATGTGAATTTTTACCAATCTATAGGTGGAAAATAATTATACTTGTAGCTTGTGAAAAGTATTTTCCAAGATATCTGGAAAAAACAAACTAGCAAACAAAAAACAACTGCCTTTGATTAAATTTTCAATGTCATATATATGTATATATGTATGTCATACATATATTTTTAGTTAAAATATTTCTTAAATAAAAGCCATTTAGAGATTGCATAGGTGCATTTAAAAAAATTTTTAATGTTTATTTTTGAGAGAGAGACAGAGCGTGAGTGGGGAAGGGACAGAGAGAGATGGAGACAAATAATCGGAAGCAGCCTCCAGGTCCTGAGCACACAGCCCAATGCGGGGCTCGGACCCACAAACCATGAGATCATGACCTGAGCTGAAGTCAGATGCTTAACCGACTGAGCCACTCAGGCGCCCCCATTTTTAAAATGTTTTACTGAGGTTTAGCCTACCTAAAGTGTACAGACATTAAGTGTACAACTCAATGAAGTTTTATGCATATACACCTATATGACATCTATCGTACACCTAATGCTAAAATTTTAATCCCTTGTTATCTAACAACAACAACAAAAATCTGGCTCTTTTCTTTGGTAAGCAGGAGCTTACCAAATGGATTAGCTAAGCAAATTTATTATTACTATCATCATCATCATCATCATCACCATCATCATCATTTATTTATTATATGATTGCTTTTGAGGCCAGGGGTGATGGTCAGTTTTATATGTCATCTTGGCTAGGCCAGTACCCAGCTATTCACTCAGACACTAATCTACATGTTGTCCTGAAGGTATTTTGTACATATGATTATCAGCTGACTTTGAATGAAGATCACTCCTAACAATCTGGATGGGCCTCACCCAATCAGTTGTTAAGGCCTGGAGAGAAGACCTGAGGTTTGTCTCAGGAAAAACTTCAGCCTGTGGAGTGCAGCACCAGGAAATGAAATAAAAGATTTTTCAGGAGATACATTTATATTAAATCATAAAAGGTGATTTCTCAGCATCACAGTAATGTTAGTTTCAGATGTCTCTGATATCGCAGTGGAGTCTTTTTTAACCCTAAGTTCTCCAGATTCCCTTCACTTTTCTGGCTTTTCTCTCTCAGTGCAGATTCCATGCCATGCCCATGCTCCTCTATTTGTACTTACGTGGTGGATTTCACAAGAGTAAATCTTTAACCCCAAGCCCCCTCTCCTCTCACTCTGTGTTCTCCTCCTAGACAACTTATCCATGATTGTGTGTACAACTGTACCCATATGATAATGATTTCCAAATTTACCTCATCCCAAATCCCTTTTCTGAAATGTAGATACGTGTACTTAAATCTCTATCTGACATCTTGGTTTTAATGTCTTCAAGTTGCCTGACAGTCAACGTACTCAAAACCCAACTCTCAACCTTTTTCGCTAATGCTCCCTCAAAGCACAGCTGTACGTCCTGCATTGTCCAGGAGTCTTTGGAAGTCACAGCAAATGCATTATGTTCCAATGAAAGAGTGTTGAATAAAATTTACAGGAGAGTTAGTAAGTACCACCTTTAGTACTCCTTCCTCAGCACATCTGTGTTGTGAGACCAACCCCTTTACTATAAAAACCAGTTTCATCAGCTTTGTCTTGAGCATTGTAATGCTTTTATCTCTGAGTTCTTGAATATGTCCTCAAAGCACAACTAATTTAATTTTGTGTATAGTTATACAGAGATATGGTATATCTCTTGTATACTTCGTAACAGATATCTGAATGATGAACATTTTCAAACATTATTTTACTTAATTCTCATAATAGTTCTTGAAATAGGTAATGTTATCCCTATTTTGTAGATAACATAATGCAAGCACAGAGAGATAAAGTATTTTCTCCAAGATCATACAAGCTAGCAGTAAAGTTAAGATTTAGATATAAATGTATCTGACTCAAAAGTCAATGAGCTTTCAACTTCATGAATCTAGAAATTGACATTTCCTTTGCTAATCTATAGCTTAAGACTTACATATTCAAGAATGACTTAGCTAATAGCAATTTTTATTTTTAAAAATTGAATCTAGTGTTCACTTCATATATTCCTAGAGATTATAACTCTCTCTATATTCTCATGTAACATAAAATAGCATTGAGATGTAGATTTATTTTAGCAAAAATATCATATTCTAGTATAACAACTGTCTAGTAAAAGGCTGTCTTTTTAACTCAGAGTAATGTGTGTGTCCACACACTTGAATGTATGTGTTTAATATGTCACAACTTCTTTCTGTTTGCCTATTTTTTGTTACTCTGTGTATTTAAAATTCCATAACTGATTTCTACTTTTACTCATAGTATTTTAAATAAGGTTCTAAATTAGCTCATGTGAAAATGTTATTAACTGACTATTAACTTGTTCTTCCAGATCATGACTCAATAAAATATCCTGTGGAGAAGAAATGAGAATAATACTTTTTATTTTTTTCTTGCATAACAATTGAAACTTTTTCAGTAAGATTTTCTAATAAAAAAGAGACATTTTCCTCTCACAGTTTGAAAATTACAAACACCTCAATTCTTGTTTTAAAATAAAAACTGTCATTATGTCTCTCAGTATAGTGCCATTTGCAATAAGCAAGATTTTAATGCTTTTGATTTTGAAAATGAGGGTTTTTTTCCTCAGTCCATATGGTTTAAGTGTTTCCTGACATCTATTTACATCTTCTTTATAGAATTAGATTGTTTATTACCAATCATATTATTGGCTCTACTTTCAGTTGCCAATTGTCCTGGCCTCTTCTTTCAACCCTGGAAAGCTCTAAGTAGCAGATCCTACTACTTACTGTGACCCAGACAAATACATCCCCTACCCCAACTCCTATCATCTAGTACCTGCTCTCAATTCCATTTTTTTTAGTGTCCTACTCTCACATTATCTCTGATTCTTCCAAAAGGGTTTTTAATTAGAATAAAAGAAAACACAGGTAAATGGACCAGTATAGACCAGAAAAAAACCAAACAGATCCCAGGTGTATGTATGAAAGAATGAAAACATAATCTGTGGTCAAAATGTTTATGTCTATTTTATAAAATAATTCAAAATTTTACTAGCTTCTCAATATGTTACATTGGCTTAAAGGAGAAATAATTTGTCTTTTTTCATTTTTTAGCTTCTAAAATTAAAAAGAAATAGTAAAATGTAGTCGAATTTTACTCATTTTGATGAATGAATTAGATTATGACCAAAACAGGACATGAAAAAATGTTTAAAATTTTTTTAACGTTTATTCATTTTTGAGAGAGAGAGCGAGAGAGAGGGGATGAGCAAGGGAGGAGCAGAGACAGAGGGAGACACAGAATCCAAAGTAGGCTCCAGGCTCTGAGCTGGCAGCACAGAGCCTGATGCGGGACAGGGCTCAAACTCACGAACCGTGAGATCATGACCTGAACCTAAGTTGGAGGCTTAACTGACTTAGTCACCCAGGTGCCTCGATATGAAAAAATAGTTTATTATTGGTTTTTTAATTATATAGTAAGAATGTTCAGCATTAGGAAGACTATGCACAATTTCTCAACTAAAATTAAGCTATACATACTTAGGCTTTCCTTGTACTTCTCTCTCTCTTTCTTTCTTACAGTTTTGTTTTGTTTTGTTTTGTTTTGTTATTAAAGCCCTTACTTTTGTGTACTTCTCTTATTCTGTTAGCTCTGTTACTGAAAAAAATATTTTTATCTAATATATTTTAAATTTTCTGATTAAAAGAGCAAAATTTCTACATAAATTGCATTAGCTATTGAAATATTCTTTAGCTACTTACCTAATTTAGTGTCTTTCTTTCTCATTTGTAAATATATACAGTCACTCAGAGTCATAATACTTTTCTATAGCACTCACTCTCTTCAAACATTGTTAAAATGCCCTTCTAGAAAATGGCATACTCAGGATACCACACCATTTTCCCTCATTGAAAATAAGTTTCCATACACAATGCAAAGCATGAACAAGTGTTGCAAGTAAATATAATATGTAATTCTTAGAATATTCTGTATGTAGTAGGTCTTCTAGTCTTCTCATTTAACTTCAGAAAGAATTGATTTAGCTTGAATTATTCAGATTCTACATCTCTTTGGTGGAGATAATTTGAGAAGTTTTACCATTTTAATAATTGAGTGTCTATCAATTCAATTAGCCATGTGGGACTATGGATCAACCATTTAGACCACACTCCAATTGAGCATGCTAAAATCCTTTTGTATGTGTTCAATTCTTAAAGCTCTCTGAGTCCCATCTCTGTGCTGTGCTTTATAGCCTGAATAATAGCAACATTGCTTACTTCCTTCAGGGAAGGTGTTTTAATGGCTGTAAAATGCTGCCTTGTTTTTAAATGCATAATTATAGGTTTTGCATTTGCCTGAAGATTTTAATAATTTAGAAGATGTTTTTCTAGTAATCAAAATGAAATAATTTTTCCTGATAATTACCTCAGTCACTTTTAAAGAGTCAATGATGAACATATTCATGCTGTGAGATATAAAAAGGTGATTAAATAGACTTTAGCATTGAATATATTTTTCTCTCTGCCATCTATTGAAATCACTGTTTAAATTTAGCACTTGTGAGAAATTGGTATTTTCTTAATGGAAGATAATTAATAGCATCTTTTTCATTTCAGGAAAAATAAATTTTATTCAAGTTTTTTATTTCCATCATTGATGACTGTAATTAATGTGAGGGAGTACCAAGCAGGCATGTGCAGAGGTATTCCCTGAGTCTAGAGAATGGACTCACTTCACAGACCACCTTCAGGGAAGCTTCTTAGACTGGACACCACCTCTAAAGAGACAGAACTATCTCAGGCTTCATTTGAAGGCAGTTCAAGATAAGGAAAATTTAAAATTATGAGCAGAGCATAGTACTAGGGACTCCCCACTACACTTAATACACAGGAATTCATTAAATAGAACTAGACTTTAGTCTTAGCCTTTAACTTTGGGTTAATGCACAAGGCTAGTTTTCATTCCCTTAAAGAAGACAATAAAAGCATGGCTTGGGGTTGGTTCCTATTTTAAATGTTTATTTATTTTGAGAGAGAATGAGAGAGAGAGAAAGAGAACATGCACGAACAAGGGAGAGCAGAGAGAGAGGATCTCAAGAAGGCTCCATGCTCTCAGCACAGAGCCTGACACGGGGCTCAATTCCACGAACCATGAGATCATGACCTGAGCTGAAATCAAGAGTCAGAGGCTTAATTGACTAAGCCATCAGGTGCCCCAGGTCCTTTGGGTTCTTTAAACTAAGTTTATGAGAAGTTTATTTAGAAACAAGACTGAGTAAAAGGTGTTGTGGGTAAATATGACTACGAAATAACACAAAGTCTAAGGTGTGTTCCTTGAGCAATTGAGTCTAAGGTCTTGTTGTTAGTAAAAATACACAGGATATCACTTCGGAGCTTAGTGGTCATGACTAAACAGTCACATCTCAAACATTTAGTTCTGGGCTGTTTAATTCTGAGTTTTATTTGGAAATAGAGAAGGCACTGGACGTTGTTATAAGAATATGGAGAAGAAAATAGTAGGGGATCAAGGCAAGGGATGAGAGTTTTCTCCACAATGTTGTAACAATGTCTAATGATTCCTGGGTCTACTCTATCTCTCAAACTTAACATTAAATAGTGTTCCAAGATTTTCTTTTTCATATAATGGGATTTCTCAAATATATCCTTTTTCTGGGAATAATTGTGCTCACCTACAGAACTGCTTAATTCTGCTTTATAAAATAGAGTGGTAATGAATGCTGATTCCCTCCTTTAATGGGCAAGTTTCTAGAATCTAAGACCTCAACTTCAAAATTAGCTAGCTGGCAATGATTAGAAAGAATTGAGTAGAGAAATCAAGGAGAATTACTGTAGCTTTGGAAAGACTAACATAAATGTACATTCCTTTCATGGAGGACAGTGGAAATGTCTTAAAACTCAAGGAATTGAAGGATTCCTTCAATTCCTTTGAAGGAATTATATTCAATTGAATATAACTCAAGGAAGTGGAGACATTTTGTAAAACAGTCTTACACTCTCAGATGAGGCAATTTAGGTTAAAATATGATTTCTTTATATTCTGATCCAATCAATGTTTGTTTTAAAATATTTACGTAAAACTAATTATGTGTCACTACTTTAGTAGAAGGTAATGCACAATAATAATAAAAAGTCATATGAGTATTTGAGTTTAAAATATGGCACCAATGCTAATTTCCTACTTTGGTACTGTATTAAAGTTATTTGAGATGTTATTATTGAGGGAAGCTGCATCAAGGGTACAGGGGAACTATGTGCCATTTTTGTGACCCCTTGTGAGATAAACTATTTCAAAATTAAAGAGTAATTTAAATAAACAAACAAAAACAGACAAGGTAGCTGTCTTCACAGAAGTCATAGCATACAAAATGAAACAGCAATTAAGTAAACAATTACAACAATCTCACCTGTAAGAGTGCTATGAAGCAAGACACTAAAACATAGCCTCAGAGATTTACACCAGTTATATAAACTTCTTTCTGGAAGTCTAGATGCTGACTGAGAATTAACTAAGTGAAAGAGTTGTGGGGGAGCATAGCAGGCAGGTGAGACAGTATATGCTAAGACTCCAACGTGAGAGATCTTGGCAAATATTTGGCGCCTAAAGAAGTCCTGATCATCCGGACTACACAGCAAAGTGGGGAAGGATGTTAAACATAAGTAGGGTACCAGATAATTCAGTACCTGTAGGGTAGGATACAGAGTACTAAATTTGTCCTTATAGCAATGAGATTCTTATGAAAGCCTCTAAGATGGTCTACATATTATATGACAATTGATTAGCTTAGGAAAATACATGTACTCTTTTTTCTTAAGAAAGTGGACATGTCTGGGGCTCCTGGGTGGCTCAGTTGTTTGGGCGTCTGACTTCAGCTCAGGTCATGATCTTGTGGTTTGTAAGTTCGAGCCCCACATCGGGCTCTGTGCTGACAGCTCAGAGCCTGGAGCCTGGTTTGGATTCTGTGTCTCCCCCTCTCTCTGCCCCTCCCCTGCTCATGCTCTGTCTCTCTCTATCTTTCAATAATGAATAAACGTTTTAAATTTTTTTTTTTTTAATTTTTAAAAAGTGGACACGTCTGCATGGGACAAGACTCTTTTGTCAATTCAGATATATAATGACTTATAGCATACTAGGATTGCTCACAATTTCAATGAGAATCTTTATTTGAATGTTCATTTTTTAAAAACTTTTAAACCAACCATACCACAAATACACACACAAATCCTAAAATAACAGCCCCACTTTCACAGTGACCACTCCCATGTAGTCACCACCCAGGTGAATAATTAGAGCATCAAGAACACCCCAGGAGCCCCTCTCATGCCATACAGTACCTTCCTTTCTCCCAAAAATGGCTGCTATGCTGAATTCCATTCTGAAGTCTAACTTTTGCCTGTTTGCACTCATATAAGTGGAATTATTATGTATTCTTTTGTATCTGCCTTCTTTCACTCAGTATTATGTTGGTGATTCATCCATGTTATTGCATGTAGCAGTAGTTTGTTCATTTTCATTACTGTTACTCTGTTCTGGGAATATTTACCGATGTATCAACTCCATTCTTGATGGAAATTTGTGTTGTTTATATCCACTTACTTTTAAGCATAGATTACAATGGTTTGGGTCATTATTTTAGTGTAGCAGGTTCATTTGTGAATTTTTTATATACATAATTTATGCCATAATACATAAATACAATGAATTATTAATGATATAATTTAACAACAGAGTCAAAATATTCTAAGAATACTGGAGAAAAATAGAAAATTAAGGAACTTTTTATTGATGAAAGAGTTTGAAATGAGTGGAAACAAAAATTTATAGTTTGGAAGACAGGCATTGAATTAACAATGTTCAAATCAAACATTTAATTTTATATTTTGGTGATTCATATATAGTTATGCTAGGCATCTCAATTGTATTTCTTGCAGAAAATGGGAAAATAAAAGCTGTAATTTTATGGCTTACAACAAACATTAAGTTTCAAATTTTTTCTAAAAGCTTTCCTAATCTTTTTCAAGAAATTCTGCTGTATTTACCTATTTGCTCTACTATCCATTCACACACTTCTCCATCTTTGATATGTATTGTAGCAAAAAAAAAAAAAAAAAAGTCTGCAAGAACAGCTCCCTTGTGTTTTTTTGTGAGTTTCTCTTCTAGAGGACAGCCTTAGAAGAGAGAAGTTACTAGGATGAGCTACCACTCTCACCCCTGGAATTAGTCTCAGAGCATATATGGTATTCATTTTCTCCCTCTTCTACTATCCATTTGAAATTCTCATCAAACTTGGCTACCACCTGGGTAGATTTTGATAGCTTACCTGGTGATGTGACCCAGACTGTCATTCCTACAGAGTCTGAGACTTCAGTAATAATAAACTTTGCAGGCTGGGGTTTCTTTGTGTATTGATCCAACAGTCACCATGTTGCAAAGGATTACCAGAAGGCTCTCCAGTGGATCACCAGCAATCCACACAAACTCTTCCCTGACATTGTTGTAACAGCAGCCCTAGCTTTTCTGCTGATCAGAGCCAACTATCTCTTGCAAGATGGTCATCCCTAACACAAGAAATCCAAATTACTCTGGAGGCATGCATAAATTATACTTCAATGGTATATTTGCTGGTCTTTAGAGTGAAGTCCTTCAGGTAACAGGACTTTTAATCATGTAGATTCCAGGGTTAGGAGATGGGGTACAATATTGTTTTTGAGTTCGCTCTTGGCCAAGGAGATTAGAGTAGTTTCAGAGGTTTCCACTTGATCTTCTCTACCATGATAAATATTAATTCACAGGCTAATGACACAATGTGGAGGTTATTCTAACTACCAAATATGGCAATCCCAATTATAAATGACAACTGGTGGGTCCACAAATGTGATTTGGATTTGGAAGTGGGCCCAGCTCTGGGAAATGAAAGAAAGTTATCATAGCTGTTTACTGAGGAGATATTCCTGGGCTTTATTGTTCCTCTTTCTTTTGTCTGAAAATATTAAACAGCAACCTTTTATGCAGCCTGTCCACTTTTACCCCTAGGTATGCCATGCTCTCTTAACCATCTGCACAAGTCCATGCTGGTTGAGCCTCTTGGCTGTCCCTCCGATATTGCCAGTTATTATAGTACAGCCCCTTGTGTCCAGTGGTGAAGTTAGTCATCATCATCTGCTCTCTATTACTAGGAGTTAGGGGTGAGGGGAGTGAGCATCATTTCCCTGGATATTATGAGCCTAAACCATGTAATCAACTCTCCTATTATCATCCCTTGCTTGACCCACCCCAGAACTACTTAGTGATAACCATGCTGCTCTAACTCGCACATTCCTGATGACCTTGGTGAAAAGTATGCACTCTGGGTTCTTCAACAGGACATAATCCATTGTGGCCTTACATAATATGTTCATTCAGGCATGCCCATTTCCCTTGGCCCCTTCATTCCTTCCTCTGCTGTCTACCAGAGCAACTCAGGCATTTTTATTACAGCATTGGCTCTTGATTTCTCCAGGCTTCGAAGAGCCAATTTGATCCCATCCCCTGGAGTATTTTCCAGGGTATTAAGTCCTATGTCCTGAGGATATGTCCTCAAGTTAATGAATTCTCACTTATCCAGTCTAATGTCCCAGGTCCCTTGATCAAACACCCTTAGTACTCCTCTGGTTCCTGTCAATACATGCTTATATCTCCTTTGATATATACTCTGTTTTTATTAAGCACAGCAACTACTCAGAAAGGTTATGTAGGGATTTTACTGTAGTTATAGGTCTGTCAGCAAGAAGGAGTAGGGGCCATTCTGAAATGGAGATTCCTGTTACCTTGAAGTAGGGAGGCCTCTGCCATCTTCCATCATGGGGAGTGGTAGGGAATGGGGAGCCAATTGCGCAAGCTAAGGGCATCAAGGAGATCTGCAGAGCTAACATGCTCAGAGAAACATCAATGTCTCCATCCTACACTTTACAGTCCCAGGTGTTCTCAACCAGGACCCTGACTATAGCACAAGACTTGGATGAGCTTTTAAATGTCACTGGAGCTCTGTGACTAATTACCAGAACCTCAGTTCTACTTAGTTGCATCAGCTATTCCACTGTAGGAGATAAGGCCTTTTAATAAGCTACTAAAGACACATGAAAGAGATTTCCTGGGAGAAGTCTATGAAGGGGAAAAAAAGAAGAAAATAAGAGAAGGTGGAGGGTGCCTTCAGATGTTAATGCATGTCTGGCCCCTTCTAAGCAGAAGAATGTAAAACCATAGTGCAGTACTGTGAAAGTTTGTCTAACCCCATGGGGAGATTCTTGAGCTGCAGCCACGTTTTTTTCAAAAGTCCCACATCTTGCAGGAAGGAGCCTATATCAGTACCCTGTCTGCCCTGTTAAATCGCTAGGTACAGCCCTCCAGAAATATGGTGCAAATGCAGGGATAGATCCAAAAGAGAAGCAGCTGAAGACCTCAGTCTTCTTTTCTTTTCTTTTTTTAACATTTATTCATTTTTTGAGAGACAGAGAGAGACAGTATGAGTGGGGGAAGGAGAGAGAGAAAGGGAGACATAGAATCCGAAGCAGGCTCCAGGCTCTGAGCTGTCAGCACAGAGCCCAACACAGGGCTCGAACCCAGAATAGTGACATCACGATTTGAAGAGTTAAAGTGGTATTCGCCTGTCTGGACCTTACCTGATAGAATTAGGATAAATAATGTAAAAACCAATGTCACTTTTTTTCTTTACATCTAGCTTTCAGAAAATATTGGGGCGCCTGGGTGGCGCAGTCGGTTAAGCGTCCGACTTCAGCCAGGTCACGATCTCGCGGTCCGTGAGTTCGAGCCCCGTGTCGGGCTCTCGGCTGATGGCTCAGAGCCTGGAGCCTGTTTCCGATTCTGTGTCTCCCTCTCTCTCTGCCCCTCCCCCGTTCATGCTCTGTCTCTCTCTGTCCCAAAAATAAAAATAAACGTTGAAAAAAAATGAAAAAAAAAAGAAAATATGAATATTACAATTTTCTTAGAACACCTTCCTGAATTAATATATTACAATTATTATCAATTTTAACGATATTCTTTTCCTTTAACTTACATTTCTAATTAACATGTTCTTAAAATCATAGCAAAAGTGAGTTAAGAAAGAACAAGAAATTCCCTTCCATAGAACATGTTTAATTGTTAAAGATATACAGTATTTATACTTAGAGACATATAATACTAATTCTATACTGCTGAACTTGACATTTAAAAAATTTATTAATTAGTTTAAAACTAAATCAATACATATACATTGCAAAATAGAAATGTGTATTAATTTGGATATTTTTCTTCCCTACTTATTGAGTTTTCAAGCCAATAGGTAAGGGTAATAAAATGCTCAATGATGCATTTAAAATTGTTAATGCCTTTTTTAATGGACTGTCCAAATACAGATTTATCTACCAGATAGATTCATGTTCACCATTTAGACTGAACTATAATGAACACATTTATCTGTATCTTGATCTCTACTGATACGTTTGACTAGACAAGTAACCTTTCTCAGTGTTTCTGAACAGTCTGCATTCAAGCATTATCAGTTAGCAAGACTTGCACAGTCTAACATCATCTATGATAAAGAGTACTATCTTTAACACACACACACACACACACACACACACACACACACACACACAAAGGAGGGAGGAGAGGGAAAAAAAAAGTAGAGGTCAGTAGAAATGGAGATTTTCTATGTAGTGTTATTTTATAAACTTATCTGACACATAAGGAAAAATTATGTGGATTGTTGACTTTGAGAATTATCTTAACGCTGGTCTTGTCTTCTGGACATTGTTGGTTCACCTTAGGGACTACAACATCAGTCACTTTTGGCCAAGCCTAAGCCCATACCAACCTGATCATTCAAGTTCCCTGTGGATTTTAGAAAGTATATGGTTCAATGGAAATCTAATAAGGGTGTTTTTTCCACTCATCATGAATAAACTCTCTACTATAATTGATCCAATATAAAAATGCTCTATTCACTAAATGAACTGACTGGCTGTTCCTGATGCTGGAGTAAAAGAATAAGCATGAAAATCAAGAGGTCTTTGTAGATCTCAGAGAATTTCTACCTCTAAGATAAAATCTTACTGATATATGATGCACTTGAAATCTCTTGGATTGTTAAGTCAAAAAAATCTAAAGGGGATACCAGCCCCTTTTTATTTAGTTGAACCATATGAAATTGCTGATATTTGACCATTTGGGGTCTAAAAAATAGCAATTTCAAAAAGTTCAACATGATAGGCTCCTAGGGACACCTGGGTGGCTCGATTAAACATTCAACTCTTGATTTCAGCTCAGATCATGATCTCATACTTCATGAGTTCAAGTGTCTACTAGGTTCCACGCTGACAGAGCAGGGCCTGCTTGGGATTCTCTCTCCCTTTTTCTCTGCTCCACTCCCCTCACAAAATAAAAAAAAATTAAAAAGAGGTTCCTAAAAGCTGAAACAATATCACCTAAGAACATCTGTTAAGCACGTGAGACTTCACATACATGTAAAATAACCTAATGCCATTTATAAAATGAAGACATTCAGTATAATCTGTGTGATTTCACCAAGACTCTGCAAAATACCAAAGCCAGATTGTTCAAAGCATCAGCCTTTTCTCTCTGCTGACCTGATGATCTTGCAAGGTTTCAAGGTCAATGTGCCTGTAAAAGAATTAGTATAACAAATCCAAAAAGGTTCAGTCTTTCATCCTGACCATTGTACCTGTAGCAAAATGCTGTTACTCAGAGAGAAATTTGGGTGCTTTCTTCAGCTCTGTCACCAACCAGTCCTGTAAATTTTTACAAGTCACTGTCAGAACTATCCTTTTTACTTGGAAATAGAGGGTATTAACATGATGATCTGAGGTAATTTTAACTTTAAAAAATGATCCATTATGTGATTCCATTCTTGAGAAATGGCTTTGTTGGTAAATTGCAACTTGTTTTGCTTCTTGTAGCATTCTTCTGAATTAAATCCTCAACTTAATTAGAGCTTACTAGTGTTTAATTTTTATCTCATTCCCACAATTATAAGACCTGTTAATCTGACTTTATGTCACGTACCACTCATGGAAGCTTTCTTTTCGTAAATTTATAACCCTCAATGCTTGTTAAAATCTTTTTGGTGGGTTTTTGTGTTTAAATCATACATAAAAACTAGCAAAATGATTTTAACAAACATGAAAGGGTTATAATTGTAAGTTTAAGCTAGCTGCCCATGGTATGGTTTTTTGTCCCTCTTATTTTCACAGTTCTCTGATGGACATGTTCCCACCTGCATCCTACATAAAAGCCATTAATGTGCCCACACACAGAAGTCTGTGTGCCACAGGCAGAAGCCTGAAGATCTGATATCAGCCACAATTAGCACGGCCTCGGCCACAACCAGAGCCATGAACACGGTACGGCCAAGGTTGCTCTAGCTCTCCTGCCACGGTTGTGAAGAGGACTCCACCGCTTGAGAATGACAAGAAATCCAGATTTGCCCTTTGGTGCAGCTGCCACCACTTCTGCTGCAGCTGCTGGTGGGAGCACTCTAGGAGAAGGAAAAAATCACTTTTCTTTCCTATCTTTCATACTCAGAAAAGGACTTTTCATTAGCAGAAAGTAGCTAGGAGTCTGTTGCCAAGGAAATCTGGGATGTGTAGTTTCTGGCTTCCAGCCCCCACATTTCAGAAAAAGCATGGAAGGATGGGAATGAATCTGAGAGCCAACAAGTGCCTAATGGGTTACCCCTAAGTTTCTTGATCATCTATTCTTACCTTTGTACCCGTGTTAATATTCTATACACCATACACAAGACCACTTCATACGTTCACCTAAAAAGGCCACAAATTCTTTGTACAAATTAAGTTGCTCTCAGAAAGAGGGAAAATACAAGGACCTGGAAGTCTCCACATCTATCTCTGTGTGGCATTAATTTCTTTCCTAATTCATTCAATATCCATCCTCTGTATTCAGCAAACTAAAGACCAAATCATACTGTCAAAAACACTACCAGTACTCCTTACACAAAAGTAAAAGGGATAAAGTGAAATGAGAAATAAACTAATGAATATACATAAATGCTTACATATAATATACATTAAAATTACAAATACATAAATAGGCAAACAAGAAAATGTGCTTAGATGCTGTTATCCTCTTTCCTACAA
The DNA here is from genome assembly GCF_016509475.1 of Prionailurus bengalensis. Classification (NCBI taxonomy): domain Eukaryota; kingdom Metazoa; phylum Chordata; class Mammalia; order Carnivora; family Felidae; genus Prionailurus; species Prionailurus bengalensis. The sequence continues at coordinate 56,259,348 of NC_057349.1, read as the reverse complement.
ATGGTTACCTAGCCATCTTTGATATTAATCACTGTACAGGTAGGTAGGTACAAAGAGAGAGAGGCAGAAATGCAGATGAATACGAACATGAAGACCATAAAGCATAAATACTTAACCATGAAGAGATATTTACTAATCAGTGGTTTGAGTACCAGTGAATCCTATTTCCTCCCACAAACTAATCTGAGATTCTGTAATGTAGACCCAAACCAAAAAAAAAAAAAAAAAAAAGAAGAAAGAAAGAAAAAAGGGACATGAGCAGACACATGTAGTATTTCTCACACTGTTTCAAAAGGTTCACTGACCCTCTGAAGTCCATTAACACACTATACATTTTCAACATTGATCATTATTTTTCCTTTTTTTTAAATGTTTACTTATTTTTGAGAGAGAGAGACAGAGCAGAATGGGGGAGGTACAGAAAGAGAGGGAGACAGAATCTGAAGCAGGCTGCAGGCTCTGAGCTGTCAGCACAAAGCCCTATGCGGGGCTCAAACTCAAGAACTGTGAGATCATGACCTGGCCGAAGTCGGATGCTTAACTGAATGAGCCACCCAGGCACCCCTATTATTTTTTCTAACAAGACAAAACTAAGTAATACACTCTAAGAAGAAAAGGAAAAGTAGCCTACCTAGTAATAGGGACATTTACTATACTTCTAGGAAATGAAAACAACAAAAATCTTCCTAAGATTAAAATGGCCACATAATATCAAAATCAGACTGTTAGTAAATGAGCAGGTAGTCCTTTGTTTTGAGCAATTTCAAAAAACACAGCACTCTGTTCATGAATACTACATCATCTTTGTAACGTCATAAATTTTACTTTTTAAGTAATATAAAACTAAATGCAAATTATTCACTCAAAATTGCTTATAATAACTCAAAAATCTTCCACAAAACATTGTATTTTATTCAGTTTATTTTCAGACTGACTCATTTGGGAAAACTTTTTGCATTATCAACTAAGAAATACATGAATTCTCTGGTGTAGGAGGAATAAAAATCATTTTCTTATGTATGATAACACTTTAGTGATTAGCATATGATAGATGGAGAGGTTTTGATTTTCTTTGAAAGTACAGATCAAACATTTTTCCAAAGTTTTTATGCAGTATTTTCCCTTTTTTCAGATCCTGTTGAAAGCTTTAGAGCTATGTATCTTCCCAGGGTTTCTTTAACTATACGCTTTTAATCATAAAGTAAGGATTGAATTCATTCAAACTCATAAATACTCAATGAAATTCAATTTATTGGTGATGATATTAATGCTACTTAAGGCTTTTGTTTATGTTACTAAATCAACAGAAGGAAGCAACCACCTGAAAGCAAATACCCAAGAAAAAAATAACCATACATTCTTTATCTGATTTAATATAAAATCTTGAATAAGTTAATTGCGTTTGTTTTTTCTCAATACTATTTTCAAGTTATTTCAGGAGGCAGGTGAAAGAAAGATGGAGTGACAAAAATTAAAATTTAGTTTATGTTGATTTATAATAATTGTAACTTGAGTCAAACATCTAAAATTTAAATAATAAAAATACTTAAATTCAGATAACAAAATTAATTTCTTACAAACCCAGTTTGATAATTTTGTCATTATCAATGTTCATCCTTCTCCCACCCTGGGTTCTACCTCACATTTTGTAGCCTATTATATGCTTTTCAGGTATCTGCTTTCAACCAGGGACTAATGTTTTCTCAGATGTCAGGACAGGGATTGTTTGTGTTGGTAATGACCTGAGCACTCCTCTGGATATTTCTCAGGCACAATACATAATTCATGGGAAAGGGCTTCACTAAAACAAACGCTGCAATGGTATTTCAGCCCACTCCCTACATGTCCAATTTTATTTCCTACTTTTATCCTTGAGAATTCTAGAAAGTTATCTCTTATAAGCTGAGAACCATTGTTTCTGCACTTTGACATTAGTTATGGAACCAAAAAGGACACCTCCCCCAGTGGATGCCCAACACATATTTACCAATGTAAAAATTTGAGAAATCTCAGTCAGATCAGTCACCTCAGTTTGAACTCTCCATGCAGGGATACTTTCATTGTTCATCTGCACACATACCTATTACCATCTCTCCTTTCTGCAAATTGGCTTAGTTGTTATGCTGAAGCTCTGAATCTATCACATAGCTTAGATTGCACACCACTGTTAGTATTTTACACAAATTTCTTTTGGTTTGTTAGCTTCTTTCTCCAATACAATTATAGGCAGAAATGTTAGCTGTGTTCTTCAGCAACCTCCTATGGCACCTAAAACGTATTTTCTTATTGAATGAAACATCAGGGGGTGAATTAAGCCAAAGGCATAAGCAATTGTAGATATTTATTCAACCCACATTTATTGAGCATCTACTCAATGTGAAACTCTATGCTTTTGATGTTGGGAATTCAAAGCAGAATAAAACAAAAACATTGATCTCATGGAGCACACTCCATTGATGTCGAAAGGAAATCACACGAAAAGTTAAAATCCAAGGCAATTAGTACTACTGTAAAGGAAAATACAAGATGCAATAGAAAAAAAAAAAAGGGGGGGGGATTATGTGTAGGGCAGAGTCAGGGAGAACAGGTGGTAAGGGTTAGAGTCTGCACTTCAGTTCTATAGAGATTTAATGTGATTACTTTATTTATGTATAATAATCTCTGGTTTCCTGGTAATAAATCTCATTTAGGTACATTGTTTTACCAATGTGAAAGAACAACTTATTCATTGTTAAAGCTCTATTTACACTAACTGCAACAACACAGTTGAGGACAATTAGAGAGCTTTTAGGTATTAGCTTTCTCATGAAAAGAAAAACTAATAACATAGCAGCAATAGGAGCCCATTTTTGTTTCAAGAGCAGATTTATTTATCAATTTACTTTTAATCCTACCCACAAAGCAGCACAATCTGTGGGCTCATACTTTCAGTTGTAGATGTGATTCATTCAAGCTACACCAAACCTCAGTGCAGCTTTATCTTCCCTGTTCATTTACGCCAAGTGTTCAACTTAAAAGGCAATCCAATATTGCCTAATTAAAAATCACATGCTTCATCTTCTCATAAGTTAGCTAAATTGTGCCTTTTAGTTTCAATACTGACTTGACATAACAATTTTCTTATACAAAACCACTAAAAGAAGTTTATAAAGCTTATAATAAACATACATAATTTCCTTAATATTTGGAAATAACTTTTAAAATACTTCTGAGCTTTCATTTTATGGCCCTGTTTTGGCCAGGGCTTTAGGGTCCTTGGATAAGCTCTATCGCAATTTTATTTGGGAGATGTTGAAGTTTGGGCTCAAAATTTTCTCCTTGCATTTTTTCTTAAGTATGGAAACTATACTTTAACCCATACATGTCTGGCCGCATCAATCTATAACCACAAATCACACTGTATCTCCTTTATAGAAACATATTGCAGCAGAAGCCTTGCACTATCTTATTTGAAGAAAAACATCCCAGATACGTTCTCCAACTCTGTGTGAGAACTATGTCCTCAATCCTTCCTCTGTCCACAATTTGCATCTTACCACATGCTGCCAGTTCTACAACTGCCCGGCCATGTCAAGAACACAGACTTTGTGGGAAGAATGCTGGCAGCCACAAGAAAGCATTGGGGAGAGGAGGACAGTGCCCTTCCTCCTTACAAAGTACCACTCTGGCTCTTCTTAATGCTCAGGGCACCCCCTGGTGGATGAGGGGAAGTGGCAATCATCAGCCATTTCAACCTCCTTCCAATTGCCTTCCTTAACTGCAAGGGGCTGGAGAGCTAAAAACTACTTTGCACAACCTCCCTTATAGCCAGAGTTATGGATGCAAATTAGTGTCTGCCAATAAAATGCACTCTCCAGATGAAGTGGGCAGACATGAGTCTGCAGCTAAGCTGCTGTTGCTGGGAGCAATGGGGACATGCAGATGTGGAACATGCCTATACGGTGCCGTGGTCACTAGCTTTGGTTGCCCAGATGCAGGGATGCTGGACTGCTGCTACATAAGTGGGTACCTAAGCCCCAAAGTGTAAGGGACGGCCTCAAGACACCCCTCCATCCTCACTGCGACAGAGGTAGTGGCTTTTCTGGCAGTCCAGTTAAGTAGTGTGTTTTAGGGGTTCATTCCTGAACACTCAGCCTATCATTCTTATGACAACTTCCTGTTTTAAAGACCTTTCTCCTTAAAATAGCAAGAATGGCTGCTATTTTCTGCAACTGAAGTATGACAGATATTCATTTTGAGTCTCTCTCATGGCTGCCCAAACTTGTTTCAGAGACTTTCTGCCTCATTTCACTACATTTGCAGCTGTTGCCATGGTTGATGAATGGTACACTCATTTTAGTAACCTTATTCCCCAACTACTTTCACATGGTGAGGGATAGTTGGATATTATTCCTGAAACAGTTCTAGGGCACGTAATGCCTTCTAATCAGGGACCTATTAGCTCCAGATTATGGAGAAAGAGGCAAGTCCCCTAGTTCCCCATACCCCTGATCAAAAATCTACTTCATCAGTTGTCCTAGAAATAACCTCCCCCTGCATAGTTGTCAATGGCAGTCTCACCTCCCTTCAGTTGAAACCCCAACACCCCACTCACAAGTTTTTATAATCATGATAGCAACTGACAAATACCCACTCCCTAAAGAAAAAACATCCTATTTGGTCTCTGTTTGCTTTATAATACTTACAATTATCATATCAGAGCAAGCTGTAATTATAATCTTATAGCTGCTGGCAAAATCATAAGCCAGAAAAAATGTAGTTCTTACTAATACAACAAAAGTGGGCATTTTGGGGGGCGCATGAGTGGCTCAGTTGATCAAGCATCTAACTCTTGATCTCAGCTCAGTTCTTGATCTCAGGTTTGTGGTTTCAAGCCTCACATTGGTCTCTGCACTGGGTGTGGACCCTACTTTAAAAAAAAATAAAGTGAGCATTTTTTATCAACACACTTATCCTCATGTTTTCCATGATTGAAAAAGCTACCCATTTTCGTAAAGACTTGAAGACATTAGTTAATGTTAAAATCAATTTTTGCTTTTATGAATATTTTCACTTCAGTCTTTTATTGAATTTATTTTAGATAAAATAATGTACTCTCTTTGTACATTGAATGGGACTATGATTCACTTGCATACATATCCACTTTCAGATTTTGACTCCCCAAAACCCATAGATCATTTGGTTTGCCTAAATTAATATGGTACCTGGCACATTTGAGTGTATAACATTTTAACTTTATAATGGAATTGTTCGGGGATTTTATTTCTAATTATTGATATATTCACTACTCAGATCTTGACACTTTAGAGTATGCTCAGCATATCCGCTTATTTATTGTACTATATTTAAGATACCATTCTTCCCATTGACAGATGGACTCTTTCCCTTGAAACCAGGCTTGCTTTATGACTTGCATGTCTAATAAAATGCAGAGGAAGTGATGTCCTGGGAATCTGAGGCAAGATCATAACCAGCTCTGTAGGTTCTAGCAAGACTTTTTGGAACATTTGGCTTAGTGCACATCCTTGTGGAAGCCAGCTGCCTTGATTTGTGACACTGAAGCTACCACAATGTGAGAAGCACGAGCCACATGGGCGATTCTCTGGAGGATGAGACACCATGTTGAGGGAGGAGGGATAGAGATGGAGGTGGAGATGGGAGACAGAGACAGAGACAGAGACAGATGGAGATGGAGATGGAGATAGAGATGTACAAAGAGGCCAAGGAGCTCTGGGACCCAGAACTGCAAATAAAGCAGCCACCTTAGAAAAAGATCCTGAAGAAGATCATTGCCCCAGCTGGTTCCTTAAGGATCAAAGATACAAATACTGCAACCAATCCCTTCACAAAATTCTGACCTCTGGAATTGTAAACAAAAAAAAAAATGGTTGTTTTAAGCCTCTAAATGTTGGGATAGTTTCTTGTGACACAATGAAGAAAGCACAATAATTTATTCAATAAATATCTTCCAAAAAATAACTGCATAAAATAATACAATAATGACCGCATTAAAAAAGAAAGATCCTAACTTTTAAATGAAAACACATCCTAGTACTGACAATAAAAACTGGTAAGAAAATAATTGCACAAAGATTTGCTAAGAGAAATATTAGAGACATGTACAGAGTGTTGAGGAGAACAGAGGAAAACATATCTCACTCCTAGTGGGAACTAGGGATGAGGTGAAGAATCACAGAGAGTTATCTAAATTGAGACCTTGTATATTGATGGGAATCCATTATACAGATAAAGAAGTCAGACATCTAAGTTTCATGGAACAACCTACAAAGGGAAAATGGCACACGTTCCATCATAGTATCAGTGATATGGCTTAGTACACATACATAGCACAATGTGCACAGGGAAGGTGAAGGCAAAGTTTGAATGAAAAGAAAATCTTATAATTATTAAGTACTTTGTGGGCCATAAACAGTATCCTACAGGTAACAGAATTTTTTAAAGGATTCTAAAAGTGTTCAAACCACTATAACAAATAGATCCTCAAATATTTGACAGTTCTAACACAAGTATGTTTCTAGCTCAACTGAAAAGCCCAAAAACTTGACAGTAGGTCTATATTAATTTTGGATGGAAAGACAGCAGTGGGACAGTGATCTGCTCCACACAGTCATTCACAGACTCAGAGTGAAGTAAAGTCCATGTTTCAACAAGTGATGCCCAAGGTTACCCCGAGAGTGCAGACCCAGCAGGCAGAAGGGAAAGAATATGGTGAATCAAACCTGTAATTCTTCATGAGCCAATTCCTGGAAGTGGCACATATCACTTCCGCCATATTTGCCTGGTTAGAGATCAGTCTTAGGACCACACCTAACTACAATGTCATCTAACCAGATGCCCAGAAAGAAGAGGAATCAGTTTTCCTGAGCAGCCAGCAGTCTCTGTCACCAGGGTAAAATTAATAGATCTTGACAACTAATTACTGTGACAGGGAAGGTGTTTAGGCTGACAGTCAGATTTCTCACTTGTGCAATTTAGTGGGTACTCATCTTTTAACTAGACTAAGAAATACAGAAAGAAAATGTCACCCACGGGTTTTATTATGATTAAATTATGTCAACATCAGGTGAACAGTTTCTATCACATCTCAGTTTTTTTGGATGAGGAGCCAGAAGCTGTGATGGGTTAAGTTCCCTAAAGTCACACAACTCTCACATGATAGGTCAGGAATCCAAGATCTATTTGATTTCATAGCTCACATTTTTAACTATGACCTCTAAGAACATTTGGAAAACAGCTGTAAATTGTATTATAATGTTCAAGAAACTGTAGATATAAATTTGCATGTCACAAGAGCACAGAGAATATTTGAAACTGGGCCTGTTTCTGAGTTTGCCAAGGGAGAATGTACAGAGAAATAAGAGGACCAAAGAAAGCCTGCTAAAATGAGTCTCTTAGACTTGGAGCTAGATCACAGCTCTACTGTGGCATGGCTGAAGAAAGTGACAGGACAAGTAAGAGCCAACTGTCTTTGAAAACTGAGAAAGGAGTCATAGGGGCACTCTAAATTTGAGACACCCAGTACTATAATTTCTAAACTAAGGAGCCATGTGATGTGGGAGGCTAACAGTCTTCATAAATGTAGCTCTCAAATCCTCAATACAGAGTATAGGTTGATGACTTACTAGGCAGTACTAAAAGATCAGGTCCTAGAAAAGTTGTTCTTGAGCACTAAAACATGCTCATAAAATTTATGTCTTATTGCTTCCTCTTCTATCAGGTTAACTATCAAATGCTATCACAGTGTTTGCCTTGCAGACGCCCACCATGCTTCCATATAGTGTATGACAGAGACTATTATCTTTTTACAAAGCCTGTGTCCTCTTCCTCCTGACAGCATGACCAGCCCATATTTCTCAGACTTCTTCCAACTGAGTTTGCCTATGTAACTAAGTGCTACTGGTCAGTGCCACAAAAGCAGACATTCTTGATGCAAAACACAGGCCTGCCCTTGTGTGTAGTATCTCCCATCATGCTCTTCCTCCACCCACTAACTCTAAATAAGTGATTCCACTCCTAAAGGATGTCAGATCCCCAATGTGAACAGAGGCGTATGCACAAGTAGACTTCAACCTGAATAAGAAATACACTTTTACGCAGTTAAGCTAATGTCCAGGATTGTTTATTACAGCTAGTGTTACTTTAATTAATGCATAGAAGGATAATGAAAACTTCCTGCAGCACAGACATGAAGGCAGATTGTTTTTGTTGGTTTTGTTGTTTTTTTTTTCTTTTACAAGGATGAACATGTCACACTGCAAGATTTGGGGGGGTTAGCATTTATTATATTCTCAAATTCAGCCATTTTCCCTTATGATCTTCCATACTAGTCCAACAGAATTCTGTAGAAAACATTTAAGTGGAGATCATAGGAAGTCAAAGTCATGAAGAAGAGAAAGGAGTATGAGAGGTAAGAAGAAAACTAGGGATACAGTGGGACAAAAGCCAAGGAAGAGTAGAAGTTAATGAATTTAGAAGTGATCCACAGAGTTAAATGCCACAGCATCACAGATTAGTTAAGAAAGAAGAAAGAAAGAAAGAAAGAAAGAAAGAAAGAAAGAAAGAAAGAAAGAAAGAAAGAAAGAAAAGAGGAAAAGAAAAGAAAAGGTAGGAAAAGAAGGAAAAGAAAAGAAAAGAAAAAAGAAAAGAAAAAGGAAAAGAAAAGAAGAAAATTAAAGAAAAGAAAACCCCAAAAACAAAAACTTGAATTTACCAGTTGAGGTCATGAGTGCCAAACACTCAGAAAGTATTTATTTAGCTAAAGAAATGGAGATATTGGGTAAGGTCAGAGATGACAGACAGAGGGACCAGATCACATAGAGCTCTATAAATAAAGATAAACATTTGGGGCATGTCTAAATGTAATAAGAAATCATCAGAATTTGCCCTAGCTTTAGAAATTCTAGTATTAGAAATTATTTTCTTTAAATATTTGTCTTTTTTGAGTTACAAACATATAGGGAAATATAGGCATACCTCGAAGATATTGCAGGTTCAGTTTGCAAAGTATCGCAATAAAGTGAGGCAAATGATTTTTTTGGTTTCCCAGTGCATATAAAAGTTGTATTTACACTATACTGTAGTCTATCAAGTGTGAAAAAACATTATGCCTTTAAAATGTACATACCCTAATTTAAAAACACTTAAACGCTACAAATTGCTAACCATCATCTGACCTTTCAGTAAGCAGGTTATCTTTTTGCTGGTGGAGGGTCCTGCCTCAATGCTGGTGGCTGCTGACTGATTGGAGTGGTGGTTGCACAGGAGGTTGTGGCAATTTCTTAAAATAAGACAATGAAGTTTTGCAACATTGATTGACTCTTCCTTTCACAAACAATTTTTCTGTAACATACGATGCTGTTTGATAACATTGTATCCACAGAACTTCTTTTAAAATCGGAGTCAATCCTGTCAAAGTCTGCCTCTGCTTTATCAACTAATTTATGTTTTATCTTTTTTCACTTTAGAGAGAGAGAGAGAGAGGACCCAAGTTGGGGAGATGGGCAGAGGGAGAGAGAGAGAACCTTAAGCAGGCTCCACACTCAGCACAGAGCCCAACGCAGGGCTCAGTCCCATGACCCTGGGATCATGACCTAAGCCCAAATCAAGAGTCAGATACATGCTCAAGGAGACCAGGTGGCTCAGTTGGTTAAGTGTCTGACTTTGGCTCAGATCTCAGTCTTGCAATTTGTGAGTTCAAGCCCTGCATTGGGCTCTGAGCTGACAGCTCAGAGCATGGAGCCTGCTTTGGATTCTGTGTCTCCTCTCTCTGTTACTCCCCTCCTCGCTCACACTCTGTCTCTCTCTCCCTCCAAACAATAAATAAGGATTAAAAATTTTTAAATTAAAAAAAAACAGTCAGATGTTTCAACTGAGCCACTCAGGCACCCCATTTCTATTTTATTCTAAATTCTCTATTGTCATTTCAACAATCTTTACAGCATCTTCTGTAGATTCATGTCAAGAAACGACTTTCTTTGTTCATCTATAAGAAGCAGTTCCTCAGCTATAGACTTATGAAATGTATTTCTTACATAAAAAAGATCTGAAAGTTGAAGTACTTCTTGATCCATGGGATGCAGAATGGATGCTGTGTTAGCAGGCATGAAATCAACATTAATCTTGTACTACATCTCCATTGGAGATCTTAGGTGACCAGATGCATTGTCAATGAGCAGTCATATTTTGAAATACAGGAATCTTTTTTTTCTGAGCAGTAGTTCTCAACAGTGGGCTTAACATATTCATATTACAACATGTTGTAAACAGATGTGCTGTCATCCAGGCTTTGTTGTTCCATTTATAGAGCATAAGCAGGGTAGATTTAGCATAATTCCTAAGGGCCCTAGGAATTTTCAGAGTAGTAAATGAGCATTGGTTCCAACTTAAAGTATGCAGCTGTATTAGTGCCTAATGAGAGAGCCACCCTGTCCTTCGAACCTTTGAAGCCAAGCACTGACTTTTCTTCTCTAGCTATGAAAGTCCTAGTTGGCATCTTATTCCAATTGAAGACTGTTCACCTGCATCAAAGATCTGTGGTTCATGAATGATCTTGGCTAGGTCTTCTGGATAACCTTCTGCAGCTTCTACCTCAGCACCTGCTGCTTCATCTTGAACTTTGATGTTATGGAGATGGACGTTTTCTTTCCTCGAATTTCATGAACCAACTTCTACCTTCAAACATTTCTTCTGTAGCTTCCTCACCTCTCTCAGCCTTCATAGAATTGAAGAAAGTCAGGACCTTGCTCTAGATTAGCTTTGTCTTAAGGGAATATTGTGGCTGGCATAATCTCCTATCCAGACCATGAAGACTTTCTTCTACCAGCAATCAGTCTGTTTTGCTTTCTTATCATTTGTGTGTTTACTGGAGTAGCACTTTTAATTTCCTTCAAGAACGTTTTCTTTGCATTCACAATTTGGTTAATTGTTTGTTACAAAAGAGCTGACTTTTGGCCTGTATTGGCTTTCAACAAGCCTTCCTCACGAAGCTTAATCATTTCTAGCTCTTGATTTAAAATGAGAGACAGGGGACCCTTCCTTTCACCTGAACACTTAGAAGCCATTGTATGGTTATTGATTGGCCTAATTTCAATGTTGCTGTGTCTCAGGGTACAAATAATTCTAAGGAGAAGGAGAGAGGCCAGGGATTGGCTGGTTAGTGGAACAGTCAGAACATAGTAAAACAGCATTTGTGGATTATTTGCTGTTTTATATGGGTGTGGTTCATAGTGCCCCAAAACAATTACAGCAATAACACTGAATATCGCTGACCACAGATCACCATAACAAATATAATAATAATGAAAAAGTTTAGAATATTACCAAGATATAACACAGAGGCATGAAGTGTGCAAATGCTGTTGGGAAAATGGCACCAATAGATTTCCTCACGTGGAGGATTGCCACAAACCTTCAAATTGTAAAAAATGAAATTTTTGCAAAACGCAATAAAATGAACCACAATTTTTGGTACTGACTTGTTGAACTTTATTTAAAAGCTTGCTGGTATTTTTATGAGGATTACACTGACTTTTCACTTTACCTTAGGGAGAATTGACATGATTATGATGTTGAGTCATCCTATGCAAGAACAGAGGGCATCTCATTTTTAAGTCTTTTCAGTACCCTTCAGGAGTTTTTTCAAGTTTTCCTCATAGGAAGGGAAGCAAAAAGAATATAAAAACAGAGAGGGAGGCAAACCATAAAAGATTCTTAAATACAGAGAGCAAACTAAGTGTTGCTGGAGGGGTGTTGGGTGGGGGATGGGCTAAATGGGTGACAGGCATTAAGGAAGACACTGGTTGGGATGAGCACTGGGTGTTACATGTAAGTGATGAATCACTAAATTCTATTCCTGAACACATATATATATATAATATATATATACATATATATTAAAATGAATAAATGAACATATATATAATGAACATATTTATATATATATAAAATGAACATATATATACCATATAATATATACATATATATTAAAATGAATGAAGCCTTCCTTATATGTGTTTTACATAATTCTTGTTAATTTTTTAAGTATTTAATCTTTGTTGCTATTACAAATAAGTTTTCTCAAATATTATGTCCTTTAGCTGGTTACTGTCTACAAAGATGAAGGCTAATGATTTCTGTATGATAATATTTTAGTCTACTAACTTATTGAATTATTTTATTGTTCTATTAGTTTTTACTACTGTAATATTAGTAGTTAATTGTTAGTTTTAACAATGATTCTTTGGGGCTTCCAAAGTTCACTATTATACCATCTACAAAAGAGATACATTTTTCTTATTTAAAAAACACTTGCCTCATTGATTTGTCAAAGAAATTAGACATTTCTTTGACAAATGTATATAGTACAATGTTGAAGAATAGCAGAGATAGTGGGCCTTGTTCTGGCCTTGTTCCTTGTCTTATTAAGAATCTTTTAGTGTTTTCTTATTCTACAAAAACTAAGAATGCCTATTCTCTTGAGTTGTTTGGTTTTTTTGTTTATAATCAGGAAGAAGTATTGAATTTTGTTACAGTTTTCAGCATCTATGGAAATAAATTATTTTTTTTCTTTGCCACATAATAGTTTATTATATTGAATGATTTCTTTTTTTTTTTTTTCAACATTTATTTATTTTTGGGACAGAGAGAGACAGAGCATGAACGGGCGAGGGGCAGAGAGAGAGGGAGACACAGAATTGGAAACAGGCTCCAGGCTCTGAGCCATCAGCCCAGAGCCCGACGCGGGGCTCGAACTCACGGACCGCGAGATCGTGACCTGGCTGAAGTCGGACGCTTAACCGACTGCGCCACCCAGGCGCCCCAATAGTTTATTATATTGAATGATTTCTTAATATTCAACAACATTTTCATTACTAGAATAAATTCCACCTAATAACTTATATTATTTTCTTAGTATGGATTTATATTTCTAACATTTTATCTAGTATTTTTGCATGAATAATCACAATATTTCTGTATAGAGTTTATTTATACAGAATTCATAAAAATGATTAGGGAATATAATTCATTATAATTCCCTAAAACCATTTATAGAGCTCTAAGTCCATCTGGTCTTCTGAAGATTTAACACAGTTTTCCTGTAAAAGTATCTGGGTCAGTTGCTCTTACAAGGAAGGGGATAGATACAGTTAATTAATATCTCTGTTTCTTCTATGAAAATTGGTCTGCTTAGATTTTCTTTATTCAATGGGATCAACTTTGATCATCTATATTTCCATAGAAAATTACCGGCTTCAATTAAGTTTTCAAATGTATTCATAAAAAAGTAAATATAAAAACAGTGTCATGATTTTTGAAATTTCCTGTTTCAGTGATTCTTCTTTAAGCTTTTTCATTCTCTTAGTTGATACTCTACCTTTCTCAAGGATCCTTATTAAATTATTATTTGAGTTAAGCTTCTCATGTGCACTTTATAATTTTGTTTTTTTGGACATAATTTCTGTTCCTTTTATGACTATTTCCTGACTTCTAACAATTCTGTTCATTTCTTATTTTTTGTCTATTTCTGTTTCTAGTTTTGTTATCTACTTTTGTTTCTCATTCAGCATGGTTTTTCCTATCAACCAATGCTTATTGAAACCTATTTATTCAGTATGGAATGTTGTCTTTCAGTTTCTTCTGCTTGACAATTTTGTTTCAGCAAAACTTTTCAAAAGTTAATGTTTGTTGGACCTCATTTCCTGTTTTTGTGTGTGTGTGATAAATCAGAATAATGTTTGTGTGTATGTATTTTCTTATTTCCTCTTTGATTTCTTCATTGACCCATTAGTTGTTTAGTAGCATATTGTTTAGCCTCCACATATTTGTGGGGTTTTTTTCTCATAATTGATTACTAGTTTCATACCATTTGGCCAGAAAAGATGTTTGACATGATTTCAATTTTCTTAAATGTATCAAGACTTGTTTTGTGGCCTAACATATGATCTATCCTGGAGAATGTTCCATGTGAACTTGAAAAGAATGTGTGTTCTGCTGTTTTTGGATGAAGTGTTCTGTTTATATCTGTTCAATCCATCTGTTCTAAAGTGTGCTTCAAAGCTACTGTCTCCTTATTGATTATATGTCTAGATAAGATTTGATGATGAATTGGCTGTGAGGGATGATGGAAAGAAGGAAAAGAAGGAAAGAATAGAGTATATTCGTGGCTTGAGTAAATATGTGGTTGTGGTGACTTTTAACATAATGAGGAAGACTGAAAGAGAAGCATATTTAGGATTAAAGAATTCAGCTTTGACCTTGTTGACTCTGAGATGTTTAGTACACATCCATTTGGAGTTTCAAGTTTGACAATAGGCTTTATGAATCTGAAATTCTGGGTTAAAATCAAACATAGAATTACCTTGTTACATTGTTTCATCATTGGTCTTTGAGCTCTTGTTTCATTAAGTTTTCTAAAAAAGAAAATATCCCAGAGAAATTTTCATCTTTGAGTTTCTTCCTCTAGATCAGTACTTCATTTTTCATTTACAAATTACGTTCTTTCACCTTAATTTACTTCCTCCTTACAGTAGCAGATTTTTCAGGGGCCACTATGCCTCTTCTTTATGTCACACTCATGTTGAACTTAGGCAGTTTTGTCCAAATAGGGAGAATTCAGCTAGAATTACTTCTGTACCCTTCTTTGAGATTGTTTTAATTGTCTTGTGCCTGGCTATTCTTGACCTGGTAGGGGATGCAGCCACTTACCATGAGGAGATAAATAAATTCTGATAGCTCCCTAATTTACCCACAGATCCTACAGCTCTATTTCTGTCAGTGAGAGTATGATACCATATTTCATTTCTATATTTAGTCAGATTCTCTACGGCAACAATTTCTATTTTCACTTAACCATCTTATGTCTTTCCACCTTTTCTAGTCTTCACTCCTGAGTCAAGAAGGGGAAAAAATAATATATTCATAAGGCTAATTACTTGCAAACATGATGATCCAAGTGAGAATTGCCGCCATTTTGTTTACTCAGAGTACAGCTTCTGAGGTTGGGCTATGGGTACTTAAAAATTACTCCATGATATACCAGTTCTTTTCTTGGTTATAACCTTTGAGGTTTGTGGCATAAAATTAAAATCTTTTTCTTGTTTGTTTGATACTGGTGAGTTTTTGGCCAATTTTTTTTTAAGTTTTGCATGTTATCAAGCATTGGAGAAGGAAGATTTGTCATCTGGTGTCACCCTACCATCTATACACAGAAATCCTAAATTGATAATCTATACAACATAGTAGTTAACTGCAAGGATCTAAAGGACTCAGTAGTAAAGATATGGAGGCAAAAGATTAGGCTATTGTTTTTCTTTTCATTTTCCTAAAAAATAATTTTGAAATTATAAAGAAGAAATAAAATTGAAGCAAGAAAATTAACAAGTTCAAACAACTTTTGTTTACTTTCACATTGGAAAATATATGCGTGATGCAAGTTTGAACTCAGAAGGAAAGGTAATTTTTACCACGACTGTAAAAGTCACTTATATTGTGGGCATTGATTTTTAGCCTTTCACAATGAGCATACCTCTTATTTTTAAATTGTTTCATGAGAATCAATGTACCAATATCCATACAGCCACATAAAACTGAGAAGTTTTTTCGTGTTTACTGTGAGTTTTTGCTTTTTCTGTGCATTCTCAACTATTTGGCCATTCCTGGAAAGTTTCCTTGGATAAAATCTATGCAACCTGGGCTTAACTATATAGAAGAAAAGCCAAATTATTTATAATAGGTACAAGAAAACAGGTTCTAAAGAACTTATGAATATTTCAAAGCACTGTCTATGAGCAGACTCTACTTGTTGCCTTGAAAATTTTTATGCAGGAAAAAAAATGACCCAAACAACAAAAACAAAAACAGAGTGCCTGGGTGGCTCAGTCAGTTAAGCGTCCATCTTCGGCTCAGGTCATGATCTTATAGTTTGTGAGTTCTAGCCCCGCATCAGGTTTTGTGCTGACAGCTCATAGCCTGGAGCCTGCTCTGGATTCTGTGTCTCCCTCTCTCTCTGCCCCTCCTCCACTCTCTCTCTCTCAAAAAATAAATAAACTTAAAAAAATTAAACAAAAACAAAAACAAACAAAACACAAAAACCCTAACACAGTGATGGCAAGATGTGGTAGCATGTCCTCACTCAGTTCTCATCTGCCAATGATAGACTTCACTGACACACCACAGCTCTTCTTCATGCTGAACAGAATGATCTCAGAATCAGTCTTGATAGAGCTACCTCTATTATTTTTTCCCCACTAACACCCGGATTGATAAGTAATTAGAACGAATGTGAATTTGCCAATTGTTCATGAGATCAATGGTTTTCAGCCTTGTCTATGCGCTGGAATCACCTGACAGCCACCTGAAAACCACTTCCGCCTGTGCACCACCCAGAGAGGTTGATTTCCTTACTCTGGAGTGCGACCTGGGCACCCCTGTAGTGATCACTCTCTGAGTGATTCTAATAGGCAGCCTGAAAAAGCCCAGATGGACCTCTTTAGGAAACACACACTGCCCATTCAGCCTGTGCTGACCTTCATTCAGGGAACTATAATTCTTTTCACTAAGGCCACTGTAGCTGCTCCTGTAGTTCAAAGATTTTACTCTCCCCATAGGATAGGTTTCCTGCAGGAGCCATGATACTGCCTCAGCACAAAGAACCCCATTCACGCCTGAGGGAAACTTCCTTCCTGCCCAACCTTTGCACACACTGTTTCTAGAGTTCTTTTTTAGTCTAAATTAATGTGTCTTTACATACATACAAATCCAGCTCCTAACTTAAAAGAAAAAATAAGTTTAGAGATACCACCTATTTTGTTTCCTTCATTTTAAAGAAAAATATATTGACGAGTAGAAATATCAATGACTTGTAAAAAGGAACAAACTTGGTAGTGGCAAAGCATAGTTGAGAATTCAGTCCCCTTTTCTAATTCCCAGGATGCTGATTTTCTAGGTTAATTATTTCTTAAACTAATGTTTACTTCCTTCACTGTTTACTTCCAAATGGTAAAAACAAAAGCGTAGGCCACTTTTATTACAGTAGTCTGATGCTATCCTCAGAAAAATAGTAACAAACTTTACCCTCTAATTTAACAGAAAGATCCTAAGGAAAAAGTGCTCTAGTCAGCAAGTTTTATTTTGTTTCCCCCAAATTCTTACTGACTTGCAGTACTAAAGAGAGCAGCAAAATTTGCTGTACTCCTCCTTGCTAATTTCCAATGTCTCAGTGAGATTTTTTTTCTTCTGAACTTTGACAAATTACTCTGAACTTCTGAGTTTATTGAGACTCAGTCCTCATTTCCAGAATACATTAAGTCTCACACTACTAAATAATTTACCCTGGAAAATAATGATACTCTAGGTAATAATTGGCTAGATGAATTCAGCAAAGACTAGAGATGTGAGCGATCTGGAAACAAAAGAAAACAAAACAAGAATAAGCTCAAAGGTAGAGAACAAATGAGATGGCGTGATTTAACTGCATATTTTACTGGTATGCAAATCAGAAATCTCTTTTTATGTAAAACCCAAAGCCAATCAAATAGTATAAAATAATGAATTGATTTTTTTAAATCTACTGTTGGGAAAAATTTATTTAGTAAGACTTTCACTATGACATAACTTACTACCCTGCAGAATCATATCACCAAGTTCAAATTATATTCACAGATTAATATCAACATACAATAAAAGCTTGACATAAAACAATCAGTGCAGGAGGCATTCATGAATGTTAATCTTCTCTAAGGTAATCATATTAAAAGTGTCATTGTAGTTGTAAATAAGTATTCTTTAAATAAGTATGCGCTCTGGGAAAGGTTAAATTTTTTTGTTTAAAAGGATTGATAGTTTTTTAAAAATGATTAACAATTTTATAGTGAAAATATTAACTCTGAAATGAAAATCTTTATTATGCCTTGGATATTTGAAACCTAGGTTTAGGCCTATCCATTCAGCATTGTAATAGGTAGACAAAGTAAGAAAACATACATAAAGGATTAACAAATAACTTATAATAACAATATATATGATGTCAAAGCACTTGCCTTGGATATTTATTTTTAATGAAGATCTTTAGATAAATAGGTAGAAAGGAAGAACAAAATTATTAAAATTAGATATAAAAGAGTAATGATTTCAATAAAATTTCATGTTCGGGAGGTATTAGGGTCTAATCAAAGGAAAAATTCAGCTCTCTCATTAGCTAGCTCTGTAATCCTAAGCAAATCTTAAAGTTTGGGAAATGTGTATGCTTTAAGAAAGGCATAGCCTTGAAAACAAGTGGTATGGATTTGCAGGTTAAATAGAAGGACTTCCTATCACCAAGTATCAGTATGTCAAGCTGTCCCAGGGTTTCAAAATGACATGCTCTCTTTTGAGTTAAGCTTCGTCTTATTCCTGGCAGCCCTTCTTGAAAAAAGGAAAGATCTCTGCATTAACCAGGAATTCAATGAATGTATTTCCAGACAGGAAACCGGTAGTGATTCCTGGGTGGAAAATTTCTTTGAAAAGGACAGAATGAGAATAATATGCCTACAAAGAAGGAAGGAATGTCTAAAAAGGGGAAAATATGTTTAAAAGAAGACATGTATCATAAAGCTAAGACATATATCATAAATTTTCCTGGGACACCTTATTCATCATAGAGCAATTTTACCTGAAGTAGATAAAGTTTTCTTCACTGTCATTTAGTCTTTGGGTTGTTCCAGAATTGAGTCAAACAGGAGCCAGACTGCATTCTAAACATATTATTTGTATATATGTTATTCATATATATTAATTTCATTAAAAATATTGACTTTAAAATGAAAACAACTGGGGGCTCCTGGGTAGCTCAGTTGATTAAGCGTCAACTTTGGCTAGGGTCATGATCTCACAGTTTGTGGGTTCGAGCCCCATGCCGGGTTCTGTGCTGATAGCTTGGAACCTGAAGCCTGCTTCAGATTCTGTGTCTCCCTCTGTTTCTGTCCCTTCCCACCCCCCATGGTCTGTCTCTCTCTCTCCCAAAACAAAACAAAACAAAACCAAGAACAAAACCAAAAAAAAACTAAATAAACATTAAAAAAATAAAATGAAAACAACTACATTTCATCCAAAGGAAAGACATATTTTAGGAAGGAAATAAAGCCCATAAATCTATGAGGACAGATAAAAATTAGCAAAAATAGAAAAAGGAAAAATGTCCACCACCCTTTAAGCATTTCCTTGACCATTTAAAAATCTCTTGCTATTACAGTGTTTCTGAGATAACAGACCTCATCAGAACAGGAATTCAAGGAGATAAAAGGTCATTCGCCTCTTTGTTATTACTCTGAAACACATCTCCTTATTTTATTTTTCTTTTTATTTAACTTTTTTTATTTATTTTTGAGACAGAGAGACACAGCATGAACGGGGGAGGGGCAGAGAGAGAGGGAGACACAGAATTGGAAGCAGGCTCCAGGCTCTGGGCCATCAGCCCAGAGCCCGACGCGGGGCTCGAACTCACGGACCGTGAGATCGTGACCTGAGCTGAAGTCGGACGCTTAACCGACTGAGCCACCCAGGCGCCCCATCTCCTTATTTTAAATGAAGTTGTCCCTATGCCTTTTCAATCTGCAAAAGTTATACAGCAGCATGTAAAAGTAATGCAGTAGCCTCTTCAAAGAAGCTTAAACCTGTGCTTCAGCCAAGTTGTTAAGACCAGAGTCTCACCAACACCAACGGAAGAATTTGGGGTAGAGATATAGAATGTAGCACTTCTAAAATTCTGAGAAGCACCATAAATGGCACATTATTCCAGTAAGAGGAACGTTTGAATCAGTGAGTTTGAGTATCTGCTCTATAAGGGCACAGTGAGGTCTACATAAATAAATACAGGTGAAAGACATAGCTTTGGGACTAGTACATAGAAAGAAGCAAATATTAATTACAGGTATGCACTTTTAAACTATAATGGGGAACTTTTCCTGGAAAATTTTTTATTCCTAGTTTTGACGATCAGTGACAATAATACCCAAACATCAGCTTTGAATATTTATTTTTAATGGAGATTGGTAGAGTCAAAACAAGAGAAAGAGAATAAATAAGCAGTTATTTCAACAAACGTTCTCTGAAATATGAACTTTTGTTGTGAGCTATTCAGTTGTCCAAAACACCTGATCTCTCTTCTCTCGCTCTGAACATTCCAGGTGGCACAGCATATTGTTCTGCTCCCTTACCACTTTTCAAATCTGTTCATCCTCTCTGATGATGGGGTACAATAAAAATACATCGTTCCATTATTTGATCCTGTGTATGTCCCTTCCAATTGTAAATTTCTGCATGAATAGGCACTCAAGCCACTATTCTAAATCAGAGGCTGGCACTTGCATAAATTGGATTTGTAAGCAGAAGCCATTTACAGGTTTCTTTGCTTTTAGATTTTATCTAATGACAAGGAACAAACACATACCGAAGATTACTTTATTGCTTCTAACAGAAGGGCACAATATGATGGTGCAGTTAACCATAGAAAGACATGAAGTGAACCCTGATAGCCAGTGGGTCCCCAGGAGTGGGATCTTCCTCATCTGGTGCCTTAAGTCATCAGATCCCAATGGATGTTTAGTATCAGGAAGCCAATGCACCTGTCCATGCTACATCAGCTTTCTGAGGAGAGGGCTTTTGAGAAAAATGGTCCAGTCTCTTCCTGTTAGAGCCCAATCAGTTGAGCATGCTACCTCAAACCCCAATTACCTTAAAACTTTCTAATTTAATCCAACTCTCACCATTGGATCAAAATTAGTTTTTAGCCACAGAGTTTTACTAATTAGACAGGAGTCTAGTGAGTGTCTGAAAGGAGCAACATTGCCTGTTATTTCAAGCCCATGAAAAGCCATGTTAAGAGAAATTTTCCCCTAGGATTTTACTCAAGCTACAGGACAATGGTATCAAATACTGTTTTCTGTATGGCTTAAATAACCTTAATTTGATAAGCCCAATTTTGATTGTGTCCTGGAAAAGAGAACTGGGGTCTTGCCGATGTTGCAGAAAGGTGTAGAAGTGCAGTGAAGTGAAGACCCCAGCTTCAGCACATCAGACGAGACCCCAGAGCTGACCCCACCAAAAGGGAAGTGGGTGCACTGGATTAGTGGGTGTGGGTGGTGGCGTGCAGAAGATACAAAATATTGAATGGAGGAAAGACCACTCTTTGCTATAGCCACATGTATGTTTTCTCCTTACTCTCAACATGTATCTTTTTTATTTTATATAACATAACCATTTTCTTCAGGAAAAAAATTAGAAACTACTCAAAAATTATGTTAGAAGATCAATTGATACATATGGAATGAAATGGTATAACTATTAAATGCTTTTGTTGAGTAATACTTAATGATGAAAACATACACATGATATATTTTTTGGTCAAAAGATGCATGTGATGAAAGAATAAATTCAAAGTAATATTTTAGGAATCATTTTTGTGTATATATAACATACTTGTGTAAGAAGATAATAATAATGTGCAGGAGAAAATAACTAATTTTTTTCATTGTGGGATTATACCCATTTTTGTGTCTTTTTTTGTGTGTCTTTAGGCTCAAATAGCTTTTGGTTTAAGGAAATAAACTCTTTTATGACTTGTTTTTCTTTTGAGAGACATATCAATTTTCTTCAGGGGGCTCACGATAGGGGAGCATGACAACACAATCGATATAAATTATAAAAAATAGAGCAAGGGCAATGACAGGGCCAAGATAAAATGCTGTTACAGAGGGGAACAACTGGTTGGGTGGGTTAGAATGGACTCACATAGGAAGTGACATCCAGATTGAAATAAATGTAGAAGTTCTTTGCAAAAGGCAATGTGTTTACTAAAATAGTATTAGTATACTAAGCTCTGAAGAACTTTCTTATGGCCCTTTTTCGAACAAGACGCAAATAATTAATAGTTGACTAAAATAACTACTCCTCAAGCTTAGTGCTATGAATCACTAAAGTAATCCATATACCACACCAACACTAATATTATATTTGTTAGAAGATTGAATTCTTAACCAATAATGATATGCTATTTGGAACAAAAAATGTCATATTACTTCAGTAAAATAAATGAAGAAATGTATCAGTTTGATTTTAGGAATACATTCATCCAAGTGTAAACTGACAAATAGGCTGATGATAATTTCATTAAGTAATAAAACCAAGATTAAGAAAGACTTGAAAACCTGCAATGTCATACAGAAGGGACTGTTTTAAAATTGCTCCTTCCTAGTCCTATTATTCACTTCTTAAATATATTTTGTATATTCTAGCTTTGAAATTGCTATTTAAAAAATAACACATACGTTAAAATGTTTGTGAAATGTATGGGTATAAGATGAAATTTAAAAAAACCCTAATATCCAAGTCCTACTCCTTGGAAGTACCATCAGTGTTGATGGGGGAGTTATATTTTTTAGAAATTTTTGATGGATATACATGTGTATGTACACACACACACACCACAGAAACACAGATTGCCCAAATTCCTCCAAACAAATAGGCTTACATAATACATACCATTCTGTAACATTTGTTACCTATTAACAATTTCTTAACAAGAAAGATAATAAAATGCATTTATAAGTCCATTTAGATTATCTCTCTTTTTCTTTTTTGTGAGAGAGAGAGAGAGGGAAAAAGTGCACGTGTGCAAACTGGGTAGGAGCAGAGGGAGAGAGAGGGAGAGAATCTTAAGCAGCCTCCACATTCAGCACAGAGCCCAATGCAGGGGCTCGATCCCACAACTGTGAGATCATGACCTGTGCTGAAATCAAGAGTCAGCTGCTTAACTGACTGGGCCACCTAAGTGCCCCATCTCTTTACCTTTTTTGGCAGCTTTGTATGAATATGCTACCACACTCTCCCCCTTGTTATTATGTGGCTTGTCCCTGCTCCTCTAGTCACACTTCAGATGTCACCTCCTCAGAGTTCTTCCTTGACCCCTCTATCTGATATAGGCCACCCGTCTTCTCTATCATGCTCCTTAATTTTGTTTTCTTCATAGTATGTATCACAATCTGAATATGTATATGAATACATATATGTAATCTTAAATTTGTTATTTATTTTCCATGACTCCCACTAAAATGTAAGTTTTTATCTTGTTCACTTTGAATGACAAACCTTAGAACTAAACCTGGCCTATAATAGGCAATAATTACTTATTGACTAAATGACCAAATTTAGTCACTTTTTGGTAAATATTTTCCTAGTTCTCTCAAAATTACAAGCAATACTAGAAATAAGATATTTTTTATTTATTATTAATTCAAATATGTGTGTAAAAATATACCCAGTTGATTTGCTGGATTAAAGAATATGTACATTTAAAAATGCTGATAAACATTGCCTTCTGAAATTCACAGCAATGTGCACTCTCAACAATAGCATGTGAGAGGGTTATTTCTGACTACCTTGAATAATACTCATTGTTATTAAAAACCTAATCTCTGCCTAATAATAAATAAAACTGTATCTCATAGTCTTCATATTTATGTTGCATTTACTATGATAATTTTCACATCTGTCTATGGTATACATATATAATGGAATATTACTCAGCCACAAAAAGAATGAGATCTTGCCATCTGTAACAACATGGATGGACATAAAGAATATTGTGCTAAGAGAAATAAGCCAGAGAAAGACAAGTGCTATATGATTTCACTTGTATGTGACACCTTAAACAAAACAAAACAAGTGAAGAAACAAAAACAGCAGAAACAGACCCATAAATACAGAGAACGAACTGGGTGGTTTCCACAGGGGGTGGGGGTGGAGGAAAGACAAAATGGGTGAAGGGGAATGGGAGGTACAGGCTTCCCATTATGGAATGAATAAGTCATGGGGATGAAAGGTATAAATACAGGGAGTATAGTCAATGATATTATAATAGCATTATATTGTGACAGATGGTGGCTACATTTGTGGTATGCGTTGCATAATGTATAGAGTTGTCAAATTACTACATTGTACACCTGAAACTAATGTATATTGTATGTCACCTACACTTCAATTAAAAAAAATTAAATTTAATACTTTTAAAAGTTACACATCTTTCTATATTTTAATTAATTTTTTGGTGGCCTTCATGTTCACATACTTTAATCATTTATCTTATGAGTTATTAGTCTTTTTCTCAGTAATTTGGATGAGATGTTTGTACATTAAGGAAATTCTTCCTGGGGCACCTGGGTGGCTCAGTTGGTTAAGCATCTGACTTTGGCTCAGGTCATGATCTCATGGTTCGTGGGTTCCAGCCCCACACTGGGCTCTGTGCTGACAGCTCAGAGCCTGGAGCCTGCTTCAGATTCTGTGTCTCCTGCTCTCTCTGCCCCTGTCCCACTAGTGCTCTGTGTGTGTGTCTCTCTCTTTCAAAAATAAATAAACTTAAAAAAAAAGAAAGAAATTCTTCCCTAATTAACTATGTGAACTAATTTTTCTAGATCTTCCTTTGCATTTGAAAATTCTTTTATGATATTTTCCCACACAAGTGCTTAAAATTTATGTGGGCAAACTTATTAATAGCTTTTAGGCCATTATTCATTTCCTGTAAGTGTTTTGTTTTAAATGATTTCATTAGAGTCAAACCAGTTCCTGAAAATATTAGGTAAGAATGATATACATAGATGATGAAGAAATCCACAGTCATATCTAGGAATAAAAGTCATAATTGTGAAGCTGCAAATTAAAAAGAAAATAAGATGAAAGTAGTAAGCCTTTGAAAGAATGATTTTTACTAACATTTAAAACAGCATTGAGTTTTAAAAAATATTTTAGAAGGGCATCTGGGTGGCTCAGTAGGTTAAATGTCTCACTTGGGCTGAGGTCATGATCTCATGGTTTGTGTGTTCAAGCCCTACTTAGGACTCACTGCTGTCAGCACGGAGCTGCTTCAGATCCCATGTCCCCTCCTCTTTCTGCCCTTCCCCGCTCATATGTGTGTGCATGCTCTCATAAATAAATAAATAAATAAATAAATAAATAAATAAATATCGTTTAGAAATAAGAGAATGAAATTTAGTACTGTCTAAAATTTCAGTGCATTTTTCATAAAAGAAATTACATACAAATATTCTCGAAACAAGCTTACTATTTCTTGTGGAGACATTTAAGTCTCTTAAGTCTCTTAAATAGAACTTTAAAAGCTAAGAGTAAAAGGTTTATTTTTTATGAGAATCTATGTGGCTTAGAGATGGGACAGGTAATGCACTCACAACAGTTTTAAGTAAGTAGTTTATTTATACCCTGAGTTAATCCACGAAGGATTTGGGATGACTTAGAAAAACACAACCAACAAAATAGTAAAACATAAATAAAATATCAGGACCAGGGAAAATATAAATTAGAATAGAAGGAAAAGACCAAGGGGAAAAGAGAACACAGATAAGCAGACATAAGATCCAAAATGGTTGTTATAATTGAAACATAAATTTGTGTCTGATATCCAAAAAATCAAAGCAAAAAGGGAAATGCTGTTAGTTACATTGTTTTCATTATCTATGAGGAGAAAAAAAATCCAGACCTTTGGGAGAAAGAAACCTATTCCTGGACCGCATTTTAAAACAGATTTCTTATGTAGATAAGCAACATCTAGGTTTTGAGTTGTAACTTAAATCTGGAACTGGAAATAAAAGTCATTTGTCACACATGCAGTTGCCTCCAGTACTATTTCCATCTGTAGCCAGGACACGGCATGTAACCTCCTCCAGTCAGTCATTGATTTGTGTTTTCATTTATCCCTGGCACCACCAGACCTGCTGCCCTCTCGGAGTTCATAGTTTAGTCAGGGATATGGAAATTCCCAGAGACGAGTAAAGCAAGAGAGAAACGTTCAGGTAGCCCGGGGTTTAAACACAATTGGAAGAACAAGAAAGGCTTTTCTTGCAACATGCGTTTTGAACTGCATATGGAAAGATTTGTGCAAATTTTCAAGGTTAAAGAAAAGGGGAAGGCCATTATCACTCTGTAAGATTATAAAGTGGAGGCAATTTTAATACACATTGAAAGCATCCAAATTCAAACAGGTTTGTGTTTTGATCCAACAGATAGAATTAGTCCTTTCCACAAGATTTTTTTGTATTCAATAGACCCACAATATTTCCTAAAATGGATCATGGATAAATTGAATTAGTAACTTTAAATAGAAAATTCAATTGTATAAAAGTATCTTCACGTTGATTGATCTTCCCCATGAAGATATTTAGTTGCTGATGTTGAAGAACTTGCTCCAGACACAGAAAGACCTCTGTGGAAACTCTCCACCTATTCTCTGTCACATCACCTATTTCATTTTCTTCATTACAGTTCAAACTCTTTGAAATTATCATTATTAAGTCATTGATTGTCTCCTACATAATGTACACTTAACAAAGGCAGAAATTTACAATGCTGTTCAGCATTGCTCAATAAAAACATGTTTACTAAATATATGTATGTATATATGTACACACACACACACACACACACACATATATATATATATATAGAGAGAGAGAGAGAGAGAGAGAGAGAGAGAGAGAGACTAGATGGATTCAGAAGTTCATGATATAAATTTAAGTAGACAATTGTAAGAAGGAAAAGAGGCAAGGTCAGGACTCAATGAGGTTAGAAAAGTCACCATGTCCCCTGGCAAATATTTATCACTAAAATGTTATTTTGATGACTGATTCCCATATATGCAATATCATAAATTTTAAAGATGTCCATATCTTTACCTATTTAGATTCTCTGGTGTTGCCCAAACTTACTGTTTGAAAGCTACAGCACTGAATTATATTTCTGTCCTGGAGAAAGCTATCAACCTTGGAACACTCTTTTCTCTGACCCCCAACATTTCTAAAAACTTCTTTATTCTAAGAAAGAGAAGGTAAGTGTGTCTTATTTTGTTGAGAAAAACTCTGTAGAAGAGGTAGCGTATTTATCCAACATTTCCCAATAGGGAAGAAAACAAAAAGAAAAACAAAACTTAGACTTGACAATTCAAGGTAAGTTGAAAGTTGCAAGGTTTGTCACAAACTAAGAGGCAAAATATTCCTGATCTTTAAAATTATTGAACAATGTTAAGAAGTCTTCTATGAGGTCATGACATATAAATATCTGAGCAGAGATCAGATGTCTGGTATGTATAAGAGAACTTTCATATAGTCTGAGAGACTTGGCTGCATCTAAGTAGTGTGTTCACTAGTAGGGGGTGAATGACAAAAAAAATAGATTAGTCTACTAATTTATGTGGAGGTTAATTGTGGTTTAGAGCCAACAGTGCCTGGTTAATACATCACAGCTCAGAGCCTAAATTAATTTGATTAAAAACCATGTTGTTTTTGCAAATTAATTTTCTCCACGTGTTGCTTTCTGGTATGTCAAGACACAGCAGTGTCCTGATTAAACACTCACTAGTTCAGTATATGTGCATATCTTTGACTTAGAAAAAAATACAAAACAAAACCGTAAACAAGGCGCTTGTAGTTATTTGCAGTTGTACTTTTAGTGCCCAACATCCCATCAATCATTCTATGCAGAGGAACAATTCCACCTTGGTGTACCAGAAAGTTTGTACAAGTTCACATGGACCACGTTGGCAAGGATTGACTGCAGTCTACCCCAAGTCTGTAAAATACCTCATAATTTCTCTGAAACAGGTAGGGAAAGATAACGAGCTTGGTGAGGAGTTGCCACGAGGTCATTTCTCATCCACCTCTTTACCTCGAGGAAACTGCCACAAGTTGTTTCTGGTCCATCTCCCTAGTTTCATTTGAACTCAAGACTTTCACCTTATCCTTCTCTAATGCTTTAAAAAAACTTCTTGGCTTAGTATTCAGAGTTGACTCTTCAATGTCAGAGCAAACTACCAAGCATGCTGCATGTTTCCTGGCCTTTTTGAGTTAGTATCTTCCTGTGGGTCTTGGGACACAGAAGCTGACAAAATGCTGACCTTGCCACTGCCAGCTGTGTAAGTAATAAATTGTCTGAATTCATATGGGATACTGTCTCCTTACTAGCTGGGTCCATTGAATTGTGACAAGGCAAACTAGCAGCTGAATAGTGGTCCTTCTGGCCCTGGTAGGCACCATTTTGCTGCCTAGTGACTGTCTCATCACTTAATATTTTATACTCAGCAAGAGAGTTACCTTGTCTCCAGCCCCTTCTGGACTTGGTAACCAGGCTATAGAGTTTTGGAATGTCATAGAACTTAAACTGAACCTTCCAACGAACAATATCTATTTCTGATGTACCCCCTTCCCACTTGTGCATTACAACATGATCCTCTGATCTTGAGCTACATCTTGGAGGACAGGTGGGACAATGTGTTGTGGAAACCTAATCTTTCTCTGACACCTGTGTTACTGCCTGAGATACTCATGCATACATGCACAGAGATGAATTATCTCTGTTTTCTAATCTGAGCTCCATCTTGCATTAAGCAAACTTTGCTTGTGAGTTCTTTGCTTTTGAGTTCTAGGAAATCCATTGATTTCCTAGTCTCTCTTATTTTAGCATCATAATGAAACACACTATACATTTCAAAGATCTGCCTCTTTTAACAGCATAGTGGTTCTTTTATGCTTTTACAATTTTTGCAGCATGAGAAATTTACAAATATACCACAGAGTTTGATTATCTAAAAGGATATCATATATGCAAATATTAGAGCTTTCAGATACTATATTTTGATAAGGTTCGGAGACTAAGAAATCTTCCTAATGATTCATTATTCTTTCGAAATCCACTGAATGGGAAAAAAGTATTAAAGATGACCATTTTGCTGCAATCACAACATTTGCAGTTGATAGCAAAAGAAGAGAAAGAGTAGCATATCATGCCAGACAGCCTGTCCTGGCAGCACCATAACAAGTATGAAGAAGAAATATAATAAGAATCTAAAACTCTGTTTAAAGTTAACACAAAAATCACCATAGCAACTTCTCTCCCAGAATACTGTCATGCCTTTCGTTAAAAAATATTGATATCTCGGAGGAGACAAGATGGCGGAAGAGCATGGAAGTTTTGTGTGTGTCTCGCATCCATGAAATACAGCCAGACCAACACTAAACCATCCTATACACCTAGAAAACTGACTGGAGGATTTAACACAACAATCTGCACAAACTGAACCACAGAATTCAGCAGGTACGCGGTGTATACAAGTGAACTTGGGAAGCGAGAAGGTGCAGGAAGGGAGGTGCTTTTGCGAGCGGAGAGAGTATGGAGACGGGGGGGGGGGGGGGATACGGGAAAAGCACCCCTCCCCAAAAGCAGCTGGAGAGAAAGTGGAAAATTGGAAACAGCCACAGGGGCTAAACTAAAAAGGGAGAAAGGAGAAAGGAGAAAGAAGAAAGGAGAAAGGAGAGGGTTTAAATTCCATTAAGACTGTAAACAAGGGGAGAGCAAAGTCTGCAACTCAGCAGCTCCATACCTGGTGGTGCTCTGGTGGGAAGGGCGAATCCCCAGGAACAGAGTAGGATCCGGGAGGTTCTCTGGCCACACAGGGCAAAGTGGTTCCACTGCTGGAAGGACATTTGGTAGAGACTGTTGAAACCACCTGGTCCCAGAAGACCCCGGAAAAGGGCCACATTTGCTGATGCTGGAACAAGGTTGTTAAGGGTGAAGCTTGGTGAAAGATGTGAGTTGTGATTTTCCATAATCCCTGAAACTCTGCTGCTAACTATCTTGAGAATTTTTTCCGGGGCGAGCTAGTACCTGGCCATAGTCTTGGGGCACCGGAGGCAGCAGGGTCCAGCAGGCGTTCCTGGGTGCAGCCGGCATTCGGCCATTGCTCGGTAAGACCGTCCCGCAGAGGGGCTGAACTGGTCAAAGCCGCAGTCCTTCAGAAGTAAGGGGCCGGGGAAAACAGCCGCATCTGAGACAAAACTCGGGAGAGAGGTACTGCCTGGGGCCTGGTCACGGAGAGTGAAAGAGCGGGGAGTAGACAAAGCTGAAGACAGAGGACGGGTGCGCGGCTGATCCGGGAGAACAGACTGGGTAGTGGATGAGGCTGTTTTTACCTCTCACGCGCATGCGCAAATGCACCTGCCAGCACCACCTCAGTAGGCTAGCAGCGCCATCTATCGGAGACCGGAGCCATTACACTGAGATCCACCCAACTGGGCCAACTTTGCTCTTCAAGAACACAAGTCTCACCACCAGCTTAGTTTATGGACTATAAAGCGCTACATAGACTGACTTCTAGGGGAAAAAGAAGCAATTTCAGTCCTACTTCAATCTGTTAGTAGGTCCATCTATTCAATTTTCTTTTCTTTCTTTTCTTTTCTTTTCTCTTTTACAATTTTCTTTTTCTTGAATACAGGAAGAGAAAAATTCATTTTTATTTTCAATTTTTATTAAAAACATTTTTCTTTAATTTTATTACTGTATTTTTTACTTTTGTGTAAATTTTTTCAAGTTCTATTTTACTTCCATCATTTTGTTTTAGGCTACTTCAGTATATTCACCTTTTCAAATTTTCAAATGATCTCCTTTTTTTTTTCTTTTTCTTTTTTTTTTTTTGTTTCTTTTATTTTTCTTGAGCGCAGAAAGAGAAAAACTTCAGTTTTACTTTCAATTTCTATTAAAATATTTTTCTTTAATTTTTTTACTATATTTTTTGTTCTAGTGTAAACTTTTTCAAATTCTATTTTACCTCCATCATTTTATTTTAGTCTACTACAGTGTATTCACTGTTTCAAGTTTTCAAATGATTTCCTTTTTCTTTTTCCTCTCTTTTTTTTTCTTTTTTTTCTTTTTCTCTTTTTCATTTCTTTTCTTTTTCTTGAAGATAGAAAAAGAAAAATTCATTTTTTATTTTTAATTCTTATTAAAAATATTTTTCTTTAATTTTTTCTACTATATTCTTTACTTTTGTGTATATTTTTTCAAATTCTATTTTACCTCCCATCATCTCATTTTAGTCTACTTCAGTGTATTCATTTTTTCAAATTCTCAAACGATTTCTTTTTTCTCCCCCCCCTTTTTTTCTCTAATCTGTCAAACCACTTTCAACACCCAGATGAAAACACACCTAGGATCTAGCATCATTTATTCGATTTTGTGTGTGTGTGCATGTGTGTGTGTGTTTAATTTTTTAATTTTAATATTTTTTAATTTTATTTTTTATTTTAATTTTTGTACCTCATTAATCCCTTTTCTCCCTTCAAAATGACAAAATGAAGAAATTCACCCCAAAAGAAAGAGCATGAAGAAACGACAGCCAGGGATTTAACCAACACAGATATAAGCAAGATGTCTGAACCAGAATTTAGAATCATAATAATAAGAATACTAGCTGGAGTTGAAAATAGAATCCCTTTCTGCAGAGATAAAAGAAGAAAAAAATAGCCAGAATGAAATTAAAAATGCTATAACTGAGCTGCAATCACGGATGGATGCAGCCACGGCAAGGATGGATAAGGCAGAACAGAGAATCAGCAATATAGAGGAAAAACATATAGAGAATAATGAAGCAGGAAAAAAAGATGGAGATTAGGGCACAGAGCATGATTTAGAGAAATCAGTGACTCATAAAAAAGGAACAACATCAGAATCATAGGGGTCCCAGAGGAGGAAGAGAGAGAAAGAAGGGTAGAAGGGTGATGTGAGCAAATCATAGCAGAAAACTTTCCGAACCTGGGGAAAAACACAGACATCAAAATCCAGAAAGCACAGACAACCCCCATTAAATTCAACAAAAACCGACCATCAACAAGGCATATCATAGAAAAATTCACAAAATACTCAGGCAAGGAGAGAATCATGAAAGCAGCAAGGGAAAAAAAGTCCCTAACCTACAAGGGAAGACAGATCAGGTTTGCAGCAGAACTATCCACAGAAACTTGGCAGTCCAGAAAGGAGCAGCAGGATATATTCAGTGTGCTGAATCAGAAAAATATGCAGCCAACAATTCTTTATCCAGCAAGGCTGCCATTCAAAATAGAAGGAGAGATTAAAAGTTTCCCAGACAAACAAAAATTAAAGGAGTTTGTGACTGCTAAACCAGTCCTGCAAGAAATTTTAAGGGGGACTTTCTGAGGGGAGAAAAGATATATATATCTTTTATATGTATATAAATACAAAAAGCAACAAAGATTAGGAAGGACCAGAGAACACCACCAGAAACTCCAACTCTACAAGCATCATACTGGCAATAAATTCATATCTTTCAGTACTCACTCTAAACATCAATGGACTCAATGCTCCAATGAAAAGACACAGGGTAACAGAATGGATAAAAACACAAGCTCCATCAATATGTTGTTTACAAGAGACCCACTTTAGACCTAAAGACACCTTCAGATTGAAAATAAGAGGATGGAAAACCATCTATCATGCTGTATCAAAAGATGCAGAAGGGCATTATATCATAATCAAGGGGTCTATCCACTAAGAAGACCTAACAATTGTAAACATTTATGCGACAAATGTGGCAGCACCAAAATATATAAATCAATGAATCACAAACACAAAGAAACTCATCGATAGTAATACCATAATAGTAGGAGACTTCAACACCCCACTCACAGCAATGGACAGAACATCTAATCAAAAAATCAACAAGGAAACAATGGCTTTGAATGACACACTGTACCAGATGGACTTAACAGATATATTCAGAACATTTCATCCTAAAGCAGCAGAATATACACTCTTCTCCAGTGTACATGGAACGTCTCCAGAATTAACCATATTCTGGGACACAAATCAGCCTTAAGTAAGTACAAAAAGATCAAGATCATATGGTGCATATTTTCAGGCCACAATGCTATGAAACTCGAAATCAACCGCAAGAAAAAAATTGGAAAGGTAACAAATACTTGGAGGCTGAAGAACATCCTACCAAAGAATGAATGGGCTAACCAAGAAGTTAAAGAGGAAATTAAAAAGTATATGGATGTCAATGAAAATGATAACACCACAACCCAAAACCTCTGGGACGTAGCAAAGGCAGTCATAAGAGGAAAGTATATAGCAATCCAGGCCTTCCTAAAGAGGGAAGAAAGATCTCAGATACACAACCTAACTCTACGCCTTAAGTAGCTGGTAAAAGAACAGCAAATAAAACCCAAAACCAGCAGAAGACAGGAAATAACAAAGATTAGAGCAGAAATTAATGCTATCAAAACCAAAAACCAAAAACAAAACAAAACAAAAAACCAGTAGAACAGATCAATGAAACCAGAAGCTGGTTCTTTGAAAGAATGAACAAAATTTATAAACCACTAGCCAGTTTGATCAAAAAGAAAAAGGAAAGGACCCAAATAAATAAAATCCAGAATTAAAGAGGAGAGATCACAGCCAACACAGCAGAAATAAAAACAATAATAAGAGAACATTATGAGCAATTATATGCCAATAAAATGGGCAATCTGGAAGAAATTAACAAATTCCTAGAAACGTACACACTACCAAAACTGAAACAGGAAGACAGAAAATTTGAATAGACCCATAACCAGTAAGGAAATCTAATTTGTAATCAAAAATCTGCCAAAAAACAAGTGTCCAGGGCCAGATGGCTTTCCAGGGGAATTCTACCAAACACTTAAGGAAGAGTTAACACCTATTCTCTTGAAAGTGTCCAAAAAATAGAAATGGAAGGAAAACTTCCAAACTCTTTCTATGAAGCCAACATTACCTTGATCCTAAAACCAGACAGAGAGCCCACTAAAAAGGAGAACTATAGACCAATTTCCCTGATGAACATGGATGCGAAAGCCCTCAGCAAGATATTAGCCAACCTCCAACAATACATTAAAAAAATTATTCACCACGACCAAGTGGGATTTATACAGGGCTGGTTCAATATCTGCAAAACAATTAACATGATTCATCACATCAATAAAAGAAAGGACAAGAACCATATGATCCTCTCAATAGATGTAGAGAAAGCATTTGACAAAATACACCACTGTTTCTTGATAAAAACCCTCAAGAAAGTAGGGATAGAAGGAGCATACCTCAAGATCATAAAAAGCCATGTATGAACTACCCAACGCTAATATCATCCTCAATGGGGAAAAACTGAGAGCTTTCCCCCTAAGGTCAGGAACAAGACAGGGATGTCCACTCTCGCCACTGTTATTCAACATAGTATTGGAAGTCTTAGCCTCTGCAATCAGACAACACTAAGAAATAAAAGGCATCCAAATCGGCCAAGAAGAAGTCAAACTTTCACTCTTTGCAGATGACATGATACTCTATATGGAAAACCCAAAAGATTCCACCAAAAACCTCTAGAATTGATTCATGAATTCAACAAAGTTGCAGGATACAAAATCAATGCACAGAAATCAGTTGCATTCCTATTACACCAACAATGAAGCAACAAAAAGACAAATCAAAGCATCGATCCCATTTACACTTGCACCAAAAAACATAAAATACCTAGGAATAAATCTAACCAAAGAGGCGAAAAATCTATACGCTGAAAACTATAGAAAGCTTATGAAAGAAATTGAAAAAGACACAAAAAGACATTCCATGCTCCTGGATAGGAAGAACAAATATTGTTAAAATGTCGATACTACCCAAACCAAGCTACATATTCAATGCAATCCCTATCAAAGTAACACCAGCATTCTTCACAGAGCTAGAACACATAATCCTAAAATTTGTATGGAACCACAAAAGACCCCAAATAGCTAAAGTGATCTTGAAAAAGAAAATCAAAGCAGGAGGCATCACAATCCCAGACTTCAAGCTATACTACAAAGCTGTAACCATCAAGACAGTATGGTACTGGCACAAGAACAAATAAATGGAACAGAATAGAGAACCCAGAAATGGACCCACAAACAGATGGCCAACTAATCTTTGACAAAGCAGGAAAGAATATCCAATGGAATAAAGACAGTCTCTTCAGCAAGTGGTGCTGGGAAAACTGGACAGCGACATGCAGAAGAATGAACCTGGACCACTCTCTTAGACTGTACACAAAAATAAACTCAAAATGGATGAAAGACAGGAAGCCATCAAAATCCTCGAGGAGAAAGCAGGCAAAAACCTCCTTGATCTTGGCCACAGCAGCTTCTTACTCAACACGTCTCCAGAGGCAAGGGAAACAAAAGCAAAAATGAACTACTGGGACCTCATCAAAATAAAAACCTTCTGCACGGCGAAGGAAACAATCAACAAAACTAAGAGGCAAAAGACAGAATGGGAGAATATATTTGCAAACAACATATCAGATAAAGGGTTAGTACCCAAAATCTATAAAGAACTTATCAAACTCAACACCCAAAAAACAAAGAATCCAGTGAAGAAATGGGCAAAAGTCATGAATAGACAGTTCTCCAAAGAAGACATCCAGATGGCCAACCGACACATAAAAAAATGCTCAACATCACCCATCATCAGGGAAATACAAGTCAAAAACACAATTAGATACCACCTCACACCTGTCAGAATGGCTAACATTAAGAACACAGGCAACAACAGATGTTGGCAAGGATGCGGAGAAAGAGGATCTCTTTTGTATTGGGTGCAGCCACTCTGGAAAACAGCATGGAGCTTCCTCAAAAAACTAAAAATAATAACTACCTTACGACCCAGCAATTGCACTACTAGGTATTTATCCACGGTATACAGGTGTGCTGTTTCGAAGGGACACATGCACTCTCATGTTTATAGCAGCACTATCAACAATAGCCAAAGTATGGAAACAGCTCAAATGTCCACTGATGGATGAATGGATAAAGAAGATGTGGTATATATATATACAATGTATATAGTATATATATACAATGTATATGGTATATATATACAATGGAGTATTCCTCGGCAATCAAAAAGAATGAAATCTTGCCATTTGCAACTATGTGGATGGAACGGGAGGGTATTATGCTAAGTGAAATTAGTCAGAGAAAGCCAAAAATCATATGACTTCACTCATATGAGGACTTTAAGAGACAAAACAGATGAACATAAGGGAAGAGAAACACAAATAATATAAAAACAGGGAGGGGGACAAAACAGAAGAGACTCATAAATATGGAGAACAAACTGAGGGTTACCAGAGGGGTTGTGTGAGGGGGGATGGGCTAAATGGGTAAGGGGCACTAAGGAATCTACTTCTGAAATCTTGTTTCACTATATGCTAACTAATTTGGATGTAAATATTTTAAAAATAAAAAAATAAAATAAAAAAATATATATTTATATCTCATTTTGATTAAAAGTTTTGTATGTATATGTGTATTTATTGTGTATATAAAAATATAATATATAAAGATCATATTTAATCATATTATTCAGTAATATAAAAATGGTTAACTAAATTAAGTGGCAGATGTTATTCCACAATGTGCATATAAAATATGTAATTACATAGAAAAATGCTTATCTTATAAGTGATAAAGCAAGATACAAATATAGCATACTCCAAATATATATGTCATTTATAGATAAAGATACACAAATATATGGGGCTCCTGGATGGCTCAGTCAGTTAAGCATCCGACTTCAGCTCAGGTCATGATCTCAAGGTTCATGAGTTTGAGCCCCACATTGGGGTCTGTGCTGACAGCTCAGAACCTGGAGCCTGCTTCAGATTCTGTGTCTCCCTCTGTCTCTGCCCCTCCCCCACTCGCGTGCACTCTCTCTCTCTCTCTCAAAAATAAAATAAACATTAAAATTTTTTTAAAAAAGATACACAAATAGAGGGTAAAGGCTTTTTAAAATTAATCTAGCTGTTAACAGCTATTTGTGCTATCTTGAGCAAGGAGAACTAAGAAGTAAGTGTTTTGAAATTTCTTTTCTAATTTTTTTCAACATGCATATATTATGCATGTTGATGACAATACTTTGTAAAATATGCACACAGTGAAGGAAGTCATTCTCCTCCCCCTTCCCTCCTCCACTTTCTCCTCCTCTTCTTCCTCCCTATCCTCCTTTTATTTCTTTTGATATACAGTTCTATGAGCTTTAACTCATGCAGAGATTCTGGTAACTACCGTCACCAAAAGAACACAGAACAATTCCAACACCCCAAAGAATTCCCTCTTCCTACTTCTTTGCACTCAGACTCTCTTCCTATCCCTAATCCCTGGCAGCCACTAATCTGCTCTCTGCTCCTACAGCTTTGCCTTTTCCGGAATATCAAGTAAATGGGTGACACAATTTTTATTTCCATCTTAAACGTTTTCATATTGTTTCAAATTAAGAAGTGAGGTTTTCACAAAATTATTTATCTGCAAAATGATTATTTTCTAAGAAGTGATTTCTGGATTCAGGATTGCTTATTCAGTGGGCATACTTTTTAATTGTCCCATATGTATTTCAAATTGCTTTCCAGGAGTTCGGCATCAATCTTTGCCTCTACCATTAGTGTACAAGGCTGTTCAATAAGAAAATGCTTTGCTGGGCGCCGGGGTGGTTCAGTTGGTTAAGCGTCTGACTTTGGCTCAGGGCATGATCCTATGGCTTGTGAGTTCAAGCCCTCCTTTGGGCTCTGTGCTGACAGCTCAGAGCCTGGAGCCTGCTTCAGATTCTCTGTTTTCTTCTCTCTCTGCACCTTCCCCGCTTGTGCTCTCTCTCTCTCTCTCTCTGTCTCTCCCTCTCTCTATCAAAAATAAACATTAAAAAAATTTTAATAAATAAAATGCTATCATAGACTGATGATATGATAGGTAAAAATTACATTTTATTCACCTGATATTTGGTTTTTTCATTATCAATTTGTTGGATTTCATCTAAGCATGTTTTTAGCCGTGCACATTTTCTTCTATGTCTCATTGATTTGTGTGTTTGCTCATGTTTTCTAGGATATTAGTGATATTTTTAATTATTAATTTGTAGAAATTCTTTAAAGAGAAACTTTGTCTTATTTGTTGCAAAATGTTTCCCAGTTTGTCTTTCTATTTTAAGGATTGTTTTTAATCTGTTAAAGTTACATATTTTGTTAAACCTATTGCTCTGGTACTTTGTAACTTTTCCTATTGATTTTAATTGAAGGGACATTTCCCCTACCTCAACATCAGTTAAATATTCATTTATATTTTTATTTTGTAAAAAATAAAATGAAAACAAATGTAATTCTGTATTTTCTTTAATAGATCAAAAGGTAGGTTATTGGATTTCTTTCTTTTTGTTTTAGTCATTGTGCAGTTGACTGTGTGTAGATCTATATTAGGACAGCAGATTATCTGAATCCAAATCCTCTGAAATTCACCCTCTATGCTATTCCAATTCTTAGAACTGATGAGAAATACATTGCGGTGGCCTCTGTCAGCCACTGTTAATTGTTTTCCATTTCCTCTCTTTTTCTTGCAAAAAAAATTATTATTATTATTATTTTTTACATACAGGCAATGTGCTGAGGTCTAAATTATAAATCACAATTGGCTTAAGATAGTCATGACTGTATGGTTAACCATGCGACTTCGGCTCAGGTCAACGATCTCAGGGTCCGTGAGTTTGAGCCCTGCGTCGGGCTCTGTGCTGACAGCTCAGAGCCTGGAGCCTGCTTCAGATTCTGTGTCTCCCTCTCTCTCTGACCCTCCCCCGTTCATGCTATGTCTCTCTCTGTCTCAAAAATAAATAAACATTAAAAAAATTTTAATAAAAAAAAAAGATAGTCATGACTGTATTAACTGATTTCCCAACTTCCCTGGTAGTAGGGTAGCTGTGTGACCCAGTTAGGGTTGCCAGATGGAGTACAAGACATCCAGCTAATTTGACTCTCAGATGAACAATGACTAATTTTTGTGTTCCAAATATTGCATTGGACATAGAGTAAAAATTAGTAATAGTTTACCTAAAATTCAAATGTAACTATATGCCTTATATTTGTGTTTGTAAAATCTGATGCTCACCTATACCCAGTTCTGGCCAATGAAACCTAATGACAAGTCTGTTGCAAGGATTTCTGGGAAAGTTTCTGCATTTCAAATAAAGGGTCACATAGGATTGGTCTTTCCTTTTGCCTGTTCTTGAATGTAGATGCAAAGTATGCAAGTGTAATGGCCATGTTGGGATGAGTGTTACCACAAAGCATTAGAAATGAAAGCCACAAAATGAGAGGACAGATTGAAAAGCTACCTGAAGCCTGGTCCCTGGCATAAGAGGCACTGGAGTCTGACTCCTGAATTTTTTCCTTTACAAGAAAAATAACTCCTATTTAAAAAAAAAACACTGTAAGTTGGGTTTTCTTACATTTTAAGCTGAATGAAGTCCTAATGGTTACATATTGCTTGAGGACCATTTCCTTCTATTTCTACAAGAATGCTTCACTTATAATGACAATAAATACATCCATTCATTCATTTAGCACTTACATTTTGAGCACTGACTTTATGTTTGGGAAGCACTGATTTACTAGATCACTCTCCCAACTATCTGCCAATGATTTTCCAGAATGTTGTAAAGCATAGAAAGTTGCTGGTGTTACTAACATACTTAAAATTCTTTAAAAAAAATGTTATTCACATGCCAGATGCAATATTTGGGTCAGGGATTAGAGAATAGGGAATTTATAGTGTATCCTCTTAACTTTTGTTCAGAAAGCTAGCATAGCTCTTGGAAAAGTAAAAAATATATGTCACTGGTAATTTTCTCAATCTAACACCTTTGGTCTTCTAAGCTGTGAAAATTATTTCTAGATTCTGGGGATAGGTCATCAGGCATGGGTTTAGTAGTGTGGCTTTGTGCCACTCCCTATTTTGAGCATCATCTGACAATTGGATTTTCTCAGAAGATACTAGATAGTGCTATTCTTGGAAAATGTGACACAGTTGTCTTGTAGTCATGACTTAGTTACTATAAATTTTACATCTGTGTTGTAGCAGAAGATAATTCCTTCTAAGAATTGGCACATTTCCCCAATGTTATAGGCTTTGCATCCTCTTGTTTCCCCAACATTGAGGCTTCGAGGAAGTGTAGGAAATCATGAACCAAGCACAGCCAATCAATTTCAATCCCAATGACATAATTTTCTAAAAATAAATCTAAGTTTTAGTTTGCCTAATACTTGTAAATACTATATTTAAAATAAATTTTATAGGGGTACCTGGTTGGCTCAGTCAGCTAAGTGTCTGACTTCTGCCCAGGTCATGATCTTACGGTTTGTGAGTTGGAGCCCCGTGTCGGACATCTGCTGTCAGCAGAGCCGGCTTCGGATCCTCTGTCCCCCACCTCTCTCTCTCTGCCCCTCCCCTGCTTGTTTCCTCTCTCTCTCTGTCTCTCTCTCATTCTCTCAAAATAAATAAACTTAAAAACAAAACAAAAAAATAAAATAAAAATAAAATAAAATTTATATTAAAACTATATTGG
This sequence comes from Prionailurus bengalensis, assembly GCF_016509475.1. Classification (NCBI taxonomy): domain Eukaryota; kingdom Metazoa; phylum Chordata; class Mammalia; order Carnivora; family Felidae; genus Prionailurus; species Prionailurus bengalensis. The sequence goes on along the minus strand of NC_057349.1, from coordinate 56,219,076 downwards.
AATGCTAACTACTCTATAAACAGTCAATAAGCTCTTTAATGACTGATAAATATTAATGGCAGATTAATATATTGATGTTTGTATCATGTTAATTACCTGACCATTTGGTTTCAGAGGAAAACTAATAATTATATGTCATATAGTTGGTGACTGCAAAGCTATATTAAGCTTTTCAGTGCTCTCTCATTGAAAAAATACATCTTTTTCAAGTGAGGTTACTCACTTTATTCAGTTAACTATAGTATACACAGTTTAAAAGCATAAACTATATGTGGTGCTGAATAATAGCTCCCCAAAATGTCCATGTCCTAATTCCTAGAACCTGTGAATGCTACCTTATATGGCAACAGGAACTTGGCAGATATGGTTAAGATGAAGATTTTGAGTGGGTAGATTATCCTGGATTATCCACGTAGAACTGGTATCATCACAAGGACGTATAAGAGGGAGGCAATGGATCTAAGACACAGGAGGTGAAGTAAAAATGGAGCAGATATTTGTGGATCTGAAGATGGGGGAAAGGACCATGAGCCAAATAATGCAAGGAATGCATCCCTCAAATCTAGAAAAGACAACCAAGATGTAACATGTCATTCCTGAATTTCTACCCCTAACAAGAAGAACAACTAACAACTAGTCAATAATAGGACATCTCTTAGAGGTCCTAGAGAGTTCTAGAACACAGGGATCTGGCGGAAGCACCATCCTATAACACAGCGATCAAGGCAGACTGCATTAGAAGGGTAAGAGAAGTGGCTACATGTTGATCCTCCCCCAGGCCAGCACAGCACCATAAGGAGAGGTCTTCCCTAAGCATTTGGCTTCTCTACTGGGAAAAGAAAACCAGTTGGAACTGGGACAACCAGCACCCCATCCACAGCAATGTGGGTCTGTCTCTTTGTGGGAAGCACCAGACTGATCTCATCCCACTGAGATTGCAGAGTAATCTGTGGAACCTAGCCCCTGGGAATCTTATCATGATGGAGGAGGGAGGTGGGGCTTACAACAACCAGCACTCCTATTTTGGCAGACTGATTTCATGCCTGCAGTACCCAAATGGTAATCCCAACCATCAGCTTTGCTCATCTGTAGAACCAAGTCAGTGGTGCACTCTGAGCAGGGAACTTGACAAGGTGAAGATCTGCTTGATTTGGATTCTCAAATGAAGACTTTAGCCAGTCCTAGAACCGGGTTGGCACACACCCTAGGAAGCAGCTGAGTCATAGCCCCACAGTTGTAGACAGTGTCTCCCAGCCACATGTGACCAGAAAGGCTGGGGGGGGAACACCTGGAAGCAGTCTAGCCTGGTAACACTCAAGCTCAGAGAAGGGCTGGCAGAGCTGATAACTTGCAGAGCAAAGCCAGTGGGCCTGTTCAAGCAAGGAACTTGGGGTGCAAGTCAGTTTGAGTTAAGACAACAAATGGCACTACCAGCCTTAGAGTTGCTTCTCACACTGTAGTGGGACAGAGAAACTAATCCATAGTCCTTCTTACTACTGAATACAGCCTCCAGAGCACACAGCGAAACTGGGTAGATGGTTTTTCTACCTAGCAAAACCAGTGGCTTCACCTGATCAGGGAATTCAGCACACTCTTCTTGATGGATTCAGGTCCCCCAAACAATGAGTCCTATAGTCCCTGGGTCCCATCCTGCTGCCCTGACAGGGCAGGGAGGCTAATTCATAGTCCCATTCATAACTGAATATAGTACCTTCACTTTTTCCTTTGGTGACTGACACCTACAATCTAACCTCAGTGAAGCTATCTGAACCAAGAACAAAATTCTTGCCTAAGCAGGGGTATTCTTGTTGACTCTGAGGCCAGCTTCACTCTTGACCTTGTGTTTTAAATCTAAAAGATGACACATTCTCCTTTTAAGAGTTACCTCTTCTAAATTGAATTTCTATCATTGGCATCCGAAGTGTCTGACAGATAAACCCACTTATAGGTGTCTTGCTACCCACCCATTTTTGCATTGTGTTTAAGCGTCCTCATACTTCATATTTTCAACACATTGTGAGAATTAAAGCATCTCTTTTCCTCAGCCTGAAATTCACTGTCTTTAAATAAGTCTTAACAATCTTGAAACATCTTAGGTACAATTTAATATTAAAGTATCATTTCTAAAATAAGTGAAGTTTTCCGTATTCTTAGTTCGTAGTTGCAGTCTAACTTCTCTGTGTGCTTATAGCTGGTGATTTCCTTCAAACTTGAACTTGCAAAATGTACACTTCAGTATGCATCTTAATGCCTCTTATTACCCAGAATACATATCCTTCTTATGTTTAATCGATTCCTTTCCAAAAAAAAATTTGTTTTTAATTTTTTATTAAGGGATTCCTTTCTGGGGATGCCCCATGGGAGTGAGTGAGAAAATCCTGGGGCCGACAGGTTTGAGTCCTCATCTCCAATCTGCCAGCGAAATCAGGGGAAGAGATGCCTGCAGACGTGGGAGGGAGAAAGCTCTACCGCCCAAGAAAAGAGCAAGTGGGCAGGCAGCGGCAGGGCAGAACTGAACTGTCTGCAGGGTCTATAGAGGCCGGTCCTGGTCGGCGCCACTCACCTCGAGGCCATGGTGCAGGCGGTGCTGTGGGCGATACCCAGCTGAGGACAGCGGCTCCGCCAGGGTATTCCACCGCCGAACTGGGTAGATGCGGGGTGGGGGAGAAAGGATGCTGCCGCCACTTCTCCCTGGTAGCACCCTGAGCGGCCGCAGTTGCCGCAGCAGTAGCAGCAGAAAGCACAACGCGGGCGGAGGGGGCGGCTCGAACTGCTGGTAATGTCCCCCAACAGCTGTTTCTCTGTAGCATGCGAGTTGACAAAACAACCAAAGAACAGGCCTCCCCGTTACAATCCCCATAGAGCTCTTTTTCCGCTCATTTATGCGGAAACATGCCTTGCACTTGTACCTGGAGGAACTGGAGACAGTGGATTCGACCTTTAGCGGTGGTCATCTACCTGGTGTCCATAGCGGTTGTGGTTCCTCTGTGCGTGTGGGAATTACAGAAGCTGGAGGTTGGAATACACACAAAGGCTTGGTTTATTGCTGGCATTTTTTTTTTTTCTGTTGACTATACCCATATCAGTCTGGGTGATATTACAACATTTAGTGCGTTAGACACAACCTGAATTACAGAAACCAATAAAAAGGATTCTTTGGATGGTACCCATATACACTTTACATATTTCAAAGCTATGAAATATCTTTGAAATATCTCAGCATTGCAATATGTAGACACCTGCAGAGAATGTTATGAAGCTTATGTCATTTACAACTTTATGGAATTCCTTACCAATTATCTAACTAACTGGTATCCAAATCGGGTATTAATTCTTGAAGCCAAAGATCAGCAGAAACATTTCCCTCCCTTATGTTGTGGTCCACCATGGACTATGGGAAAAGTATTGCTGTTTCGGTGCAAACTGGGTGTACTGCAGTATACAGTTATCAGACCATTCACCACCATTGTTGCTTTAATCTGTGAGCTGCTTGGTATATATGATGAAGGAAACTAGCTTTTCAAATGCTTGGACTTACTTGGTTATAATAAACAGCATGTCACAATTCTTTGCCATGTATCTTCTGCTGCTATTTTATAAAGTACTGAAGGAAGAGTTGGGTCCAATTCAACCTGTTGGCAAATTTCTTTGTGTAAAGCTGGTGGCTTTTGTTTCCTTTTGGCAAGCAGTCGTTATCGCTTTGTTGGTTAAAGTTGGCGTTATTTCTGAAAAGCATACATGGGAATGGCAAACTGTAGAAGCTGTGGCTACAGGACTCCAGGACTTTATCATCTGTATTGAGATGTTCCTTGCTACTATTGCTCATCACTACACTTTCTCATATAAACCATAGGTCCAAGAAGCAGAAGAGGGTCATGCTTTGATTCCTTTCTTGCCATGTGGGATGGTTCAGATATTAGGGATGATATTTCTGAGCAAGTAAGGCATGTTGGATGGACAGTCATGGGACATTCTAGGAAGAAGTTCTTTCCTGAGGACCAAGATCAAAATGAACATACAAGCTTGTTACCATCATCATCACAAGATGCAATTTCTGTTGCCTCTTCTGTACCACCTTCACCCATGGGTCACTACCAAGGGTTTGGACACACTGTGACTCCCCAGAGTACGCCTCCTATGGATAACATACCTGATGAAATGTATAATGACACTACAGGAGAGAAAAATGAACTTTCAGATAAATCTGTGGCCTCCTGAACAAGTGTGCAGAAGCAAACTGTGCTCCTTCTACCATGTTATTTCATCACCTCGTATCCCATTGCTCAGGATTTTGTGCTTGGGACAAGCCATAAATGATGGAAGGTTTCAACACAAAGAAGGTGAGAAAGCCAAGTACAGCTACTGAATTTAACTGAGTTTTGTATATCACAAATAATCAGTCTAAATATCCTAGACTTTGACTTGATTTCTTAACATTAGACTATCACATATTCAAATGGTAGAAAATGACTTTACTAAATGTTCCTGGTGTTGCATTGCTTTATCAAGAGGATGGACATTTAAAAAAAGTCAATGCTTCCTACCACTGCTGCATGAATAGAATGCTCTGGAATTTAGCAAAAAGTATAATTTGGAAATATGAATTAGTGGAACTTAATCATAATCATGTGCCACATATGCCTGCCTAACAATTATTTCTCTATTTCTCAACTGGATGTCTTTCAATAAATACGAATTCATCATTAAAAAAATTTTTTTATTAATACTAAGGTGTGAATAAATGACTGTCAGTTACAGGGTTATTAGTAACAGTGATAATCTTTAGATTAAAAATAATCCAAATAATAAGCATAGGTTGTTAAGTTCTAAAAGTAGAAGCTCAGCTATTGACAAAACATGCGGTGATTTCATGGGTTTTTAGGTTATCATTCTTGGATTTCTTAAGTCAATTATCGTGTGAAATACACAATTGAATTACATATTGTTAGGTGTTTTGTGACAGAAGGGTCTTTAGATAAACTCAGATATCTGAAGTACTTGTAGATGTTAAAAAAATCACAACTGAGTTAATATCCATGGTAATGATTTTATATTCTTGTGGTTATCTTTTTAAAATCCAATCATGTAGGGGCGCCTGGGTGGCGCAGTCGGTTAAGCGTCCGACTTCAGCCAGGTCACGATCTCGCGCTCCGTGAGTTCGAGCCCCGCGTCAGGCTCTGGGCTGATGGCTCGGAGCCTGGAGCCTGTTTCCGATTCTGTGTCTCCCTCTCTCTCTGCCCCTCCCCCGTTCATGCTCTGTCTCTCTCTGTCCCAAAAATAAATAAACGTTGAAAAAAAAATTAAAAAAAAAAAAATTTACCAGTTTCAATTTCTAATACTGGTAAATATTAAAAAAAAAAGACAGAAAAAAGATACCTCCCTCTTTTCTTGTCTAACTCTAATAGATAACAAAGGAAATGAGAAAGAGAAATGGAAATATGTCTTGATGACCGAAAAATAGATATAGAACAAATATATATATGCATATATCTATATCTATATCTATATCTATATCTATATCTATATCTATATCTATGCTTCCCATAATAGTAAAAAATAACACAGGGATGAGGATGAATGCCTAAAAGCATGCCTGCTGGTGCAGATTTCATGCAAAAGGGTTGGGATACCGGCTTTTCAAGGGTAGAGGACAACCTTAAGTGGTAAGGCCAATGATCTCTTACTTGAAAAAGAAGATTTGCTTCAAGGATGAGAACTGTTGCAGAAATTTCCCTCACATTTACTTCATACTAGGATCTTGCAAGGGAAGCTGAGAAAATCCACCATCTTTGCACCTGCATGGCAAAGTGGAAGAAACCCACTGTGGGTGGGAAGCAGTTTTCAGCTAAAGAAAGCATGTGCTGGGGGCAAGATGTACTACGAATGGCTTGAAAATCAATTAAGAGATATATGTGTGTTTAAGTGTATGGAGATAACCTCTAGCAAAGCCAGGGATTATATAATATTCAGAACACTATGGAATAATGGAGAGTAAAGAGGTGGTAGAAAGATGGATAGAAATTTCAACATTACTTGCAGTAGGAAATGAATAGGCACTGGTAAAAAAATAGATTAATTCCACTGAGAAAATCACAATTATAAAGGACCACAATAACATTTAGAGAGCATAAGTTTTTAAAATTAACAAAGGTAAACATACACAGTAAACACAGACCTTATTGAGAAAGAAAATAAATAAAATATAAAATCTAAAAAAAATAACATAAATTAAGATGACAAAATTAAAACAAGCATTAATTTTATCTCCATAAATATAAATGAGGTTTGGGGCACCTAGGTGGCTCAGTCAGTTGAGTGTCAGACTTTGGCTCAGGTCATGATCTCACCGTTCATGAGTACAAACCCCACGTAGGTTTCTGTGCTGTCAGCTTAGAGCCTGGAGCCTACTTTGGATTCTGTGTCTCCCTCTCTCTCTGCTCCTCCTCTGCTCTTGCTCTGTCTCTCTGTCAAAAATAAAGACATTTATAAATAAATAAATAAATAAATAAATAAATAAATAAATAAGGTTTGTTTACCTATTAAAAGAAAAAATATGCTCACATTGATTAATCAAGTAAAACCCAACTACTTGTCATATATAGGAGATAAAAAATAAAATAACACAGCAAGATTGAAACAAAAGAGAAGACAAAGGAAATTGAAGATTTACAATTTCTCAGCATATTATCAGGTAATACATAGTTCTAAAAAAGCTGAATCAAAAATACTTTATAAAATAAACACTGATCCACAATGAAAATTTTATTATCATGATCTATATACAAAGTAATTTCAGCAAAATCAAGAAGAAAAATTCATTAGTATGGGCCACTCTCAACCTATAATAGATTGAATTAGAAAGAAAAGAGCTAAATAACTTTATTACTTATATTGATCTAAATGATATAACTCAACTGAGCAGTTACATTTTCTATGTACACATAAAACAGTCACAGTATTTGACAAAAAATGCTCAATAATTCAAAACAGTAAAAATTCTAGAAACATTATGCTTTGTTTATAATGTAATATAACAACAAATTGTTGTTATAACAACAGAAAATCAGTAAGACAAGAAAAAATGAATTAATTTATATACTTCTATTACTTCTCACTTTCTATCTTTAAAACATGTTTTAACATTTAATATTTTTCAGGATAAATTATGACATGGAAGAGCAAGGTGTAATATAGTGTTTTACTTTGCATGTTTTCACATTTTATAACATAATATGCTATAGTATATTTTAAAATTATATATTTAAGTTATAATTATATACATACTCTTGTATATGCAGCCATTTCTGAAATCATGTATTAGAATTTGTAACTTTTAGACAGTGAACTTGAGGAAATAGTAGGATGAGACTTACTTTTCTCTTAAATTTTTTATCATTTGCCTATAAAACCTATTACATATTTAACAAGAACTGAAAGGGTTTGTAAAACTGCTTTATATAGATATTCTCAGTAAGTGCAAACATACATAGAAGGCATACTGCAAAGAATTAGCTGTTGTTATCTCTGTCAAGTGGGATTTTAGATAACATATATTTCTTGTTTATATTTTACCATATTTTATGTTTTAACCTAAAGTATGGATCACACTTACAATTGGAAACACCAACTATAAGCCTTTCTCCATTTTGGAAAATAATAGCAAGTCTATACTGAGATGGTGTCCCATGCTTCTGAGAAAAACTGTAAACTCTTTAGTGTAGCATTCCAGGCTCTTTACAACACCATCCCATTTCATATTCCCAGCATTAGTGCCTGCCTTATCTGCTTCACATACTTTGTATCAGGCAAAGAACTGACTCCAAATTTTCATGGTTTATTGATAACTTCATGCCATTTTTCATGTCGTTCTTTCTGCATAGAATAAATGTTCTTTCCTTTAATGAGTCCCCACCCCTTCATTTTAAAAAGTTTATTTAAGGGCTGCCTGAGTGTCTCAGTCGGTTAAGTATCCAGCTTCAGCTCAGGTCATGATCTCATGGTTCAAGAGTTCGAGCCCAGGGTCGGGCTGTGTGCTGACAGGCTCCAAGCCTGGAGCCTGCTTCAGATTCTGTGTCTCCCTCCCTCTCTGCCCCTCTCCCGTTCATGCTCTATCTCTCAAGGATAAACATTTAAAAAAAAGAGTCTTTTATTAAAAAAATAAACTAAAAAATTCATTTCAATGTTACTTTAGTGATATTGGCAGGTAAAATGAATTACTACCTCCTCTGATTTCTTTGACAATGGAATTAAATGCATATATCTTATATGACACTGTGTAGCATGAATGTGTGTGTGTATGCAGGCGCGTGTGTGCGTGCACGCTTTGGGAAAGCACTGGAGGGTATGGCGAGAAGAGGAGGTAGTGGAGGAGAGATCAAGTGTCCAGTGCAAAGGAAGAGTACTACAGGAAGGGAAAGAGAGAGATGGAGGAGGGAGAGAGAGAAAATAAATGAGAAAAAGATAATAAAATTAGTTATCATTCCATTGAGCCCTCATCTCCAATATAATAAAAGAGATTTGAGTTGAGGTGGGAGATGTTCAAATTTAAACTTTTCTAACTACGAACAATTCTGCTTGCTCACATAGAAGAGATAGGTGATAACTTGATCTTCGGAAAGCATGTCTTTGTTGACGTCTATAATGGTAACTTTCCTGTGCTAAGCAGGTGTGCAAATCTAGAGATTGTTGTTAGCCATATCTTATATATGCTGATATAAGGAGATTTGGTTCAAATGTTCAACAAAACTGTTGTTCAAGTAAGTCACAATTAATTCTGAATACTTTGATAAGAATTAGCCTAAGAACTATTTGGTAATGAGTTAACTCATTAATTTTTTTTTCACTTTGACACCAATATTACAAGCATTAAAAAAAGATGACTTAAGCTGTGGGATGCTTTAGACTGCATTTAGAAGAATAAAAACTTTATCCTGAATTAAGAACAGTGTATTTTTGGTCATTGATTTTAATGCCACAGGATATATCATATGACTTCCACAGTGTTCTGATTAAAAACAGAAACAAAAACTATAGCATTTCTTTATTTATTAGTCAATAAATATTTATGTATTTATTTATTAGTCAATAACAATGTTTTTGTTTAGAATTTTTAAAGGATTTTAGTTTTGAGGTATATTTACCATTAAATAAATAAAGTTGTACTTCTCAAAGAACTATTTTTTTTTAATGAAGTTTTAGCATGTTTAGGTTATTCTGGAATTCTGAATTAATTGTTTTTTGGTAGAGTCTAACAATTTTATGACCTTGTACAAAATTTCCAACTCCTGAGCCTCAATTGCTCATGATTAAAATATTAGTACTCCCCTCATAGGGTTCTTGCTAATAATTTCAAAGTGCATAGTGAAATAATGATTCCTATGTTAAACTTCTATTTTACTACTTGGGGAGGGGGTAGGTAAAAGGATTTAAAGATGATTTATAATTTAAGTATTAAGATAAAATCTTGTGTGTAATATTTACAGAATCAGTATTCTATGCCTCAAATGGCAATGCACGCACAGTTGAAAACAAATATGATTAATTAATGACAAAGCATTTCTACTCTTGATAACACTGTAGTGATGTGTAGGAGACTCATCCTCTCACATACAGAAATTAAACACTGTGAAAAATTTGAAAAAGTAACTTTCGATGAGATATTGGAAAACAATCTAAATCAGGCAGAACTGGAGGGTAGATGATCTCTGGAAGGACAATGTTCACTAGGTGGTATCTGAATTTATATGGCTTTTCTCTCCATACAGTATTGGGTAGCCTGAATATAAGTGCAAAGTCAGAGTCTAACTAGTTTGAAAAGGTGAGACCAGAGTTCAGGAATACCAGAGAAATTAAAACATGAGGGGAATATTGGCAAAAGGAGTATCCACAGAGAGGATCATCCAAAACCGGTCTATAAACTTTCCCTATACCCTTGATTCTTCTATACATTATGTATATGTAGAGGAGTATTGAAGGTGACCTACAGATAGCAATAGATGAAAAATCGAAGCACTGAGCAGGGATTTCAAATGTTCCCTTACTGAAGGTGAGGTAGAGTTTAGAATTTAAGTCCACAAAATTAACTACCCAAAAGAACAAAACTAAACATCTTCAGAGGAAGCTATCTGAATTCAGTGTCTACAATGTAATAGTCACAATGCCCAAAATACCAAAACAAAACAAAATACTAACTGTGTGAACTGGAAGGCAAATAGGACCATTAGATAGATACAAGAAAAAGTGATCAGCAGTAACCAAACCTAAAGTTACTCAAATGTTGAAGCTGAAATTAGGAAACCAGACCCTCAAAGCAGCTATTTTAAAAATATTTGGACTTAAAGGAAAATATTGTCATAAAAAATAAACAGATGGAGAATCTTGAAAGAGAATTATAAAGCATTAAAAAACTAATAGATATTCTAAAATTAAAAAATAAAGTATATTAAAAGAAATCAAGTATCCCTCAATGGCCTTAATAAGCAGAGTGGAGATGCCAACAAACATGGTGAGCCTAAGACAGAGCAATGGAAATTATACTACCTTAAAATCCACATGTGAGTGAAATCACATGATATTTGTCTTTCTCTGACTTATTTTGCTCAGCACATCACTGTGGTTTGGATGTTGTATGTAAGTGATGAATCACTGGGTTCTACTCTTGAAACCAATACTACACTGTATGTTAACTAATTTGAATTTAAATAAATAAATTAAGAAAAAAATTATGCTACCTGAAGACCACAAAGGAAAACAAAAAAAAATTATTAAAAAAAAATTTTAATGTTTGTTTTTGAGAGACAGAGACAGAGGATGAGCAGGGGAAGGACAGAGAGGGAGGGAGACACAGAAGCTGAAGTAGGCTCCAGGCTCTGAGCTGTCAGCACAGAACCCAACACAGGACTTGAACTCAAGCTGTGAGATCATGACCTGAGCTGAAGTTGGACACTTAACTGACTGAGCAACCCAGGTGCCCCAAAAACAACAAAAAAAATTTTTAAACAGTGAATAGAGCCTACCTGTCAGGCAACATCAAGCAGTCAAATATATATGCAATTAGAATTCCCAAAGATGAGGGGTGCCTGGGTGGCTCAGTCGGTTAAGCGGCTGACTTCGGCTCAGGTCATGATCTCGCGGTTTGTGAGTTCGAGCCCCGTGTCGGGCTCTGTGCTGACAGCTCAGAGCCTGGAGCCTGTTTCAGATTCTGTGTCTCCCTGTCTCAGACCCTCCCCCGTTCATGCTCTGTCTCTCTCTGTCTCAAAAATAAATAAATGTTAAAAAAAAATTAAAAAAAAAAAGAATTCCCAAAGATGAGAGACACAGAGAAAGAGAGAGGGAGAAGAGGATATCAAATAAGACAAAATATAAACAACTGGCCAAATGATGCATAGGTTATTTAAATTTTCTTATTCCATTCTTGCAATTTCTCCATAAGCTTGAAATTACATAAAAAGAAAGAGGAACTAAAAGCAAAGAAAAATATTTTATGCTGCTTTTATTTTCTTCCCTTGAACTAAAGTAAAGTACAGTTTAAACATCTGATTCACCTCTATAATAAGTCAACACCTTTGGGCTATTTAATAAGACACTTTAGAGCAAATTAAATTAGAGTATTTACAGTAATGGTTAAAAATTCAATTAAGGAAAAGTCCAACATGTATATAATACATGATGGCAGAGCTAATTATTCACATTCATAATAATCTTAGAGAGAGACTAATCTTTCCATAACTTTATTTTCAAAGACAAAGTAGTATTGAAAACAAAGATGAAGACTTAATTAAGTCTTAAAATAGATTCTGAAAAATTAACTGCATTTGCTAATTAATTTTTAATGCAGAAAGCTGTTCTATTGAGCAATATTAAATAAATACACCTCCAGTGTGTCAATGACCTGAAACCTTTACTTTTTCAGATTTAGGCCAATCTGCTTCTGAGATTTGGGCTAATTTTAAAAAAGAATTGAGAGACTGAATTTGGGTCAGATTGCTCAAGTATGTTGCAAAGCAGAGCCTTTGCTTATCTTGAATTTTATACTTTATGCCCAGAGTCATACTTATTCATACACACACACACACACACACACACACACACACACACACACACAACTGCAGAGCAATGAAACAGAAAGGTTAAGTTGTTCTAATATAGAAAAATAATATTCTTAAAGTTAGCGATTTTTCCCTGAAAGCACATTAAAGAAAATGAAGACCTTTTCTCTAAAAGGTGTTAAAAGTGTTTAAAAAGAATACTTTTCTCTAATTTAGATAGCCATGTTTTCAACAATGTTTTGTTATCAATATATAAAGTATGTTTAATATTTCAAGTAACTTGCAAATTAAAGATTGTAGTTTGAAAACCATGGTAGTGGTGTTATACAGCCTTAATGTTATTAGGTTCATTAACTTAGATTTACTTGTAGATACGGTTGTATACAAGTCAAACCATCAGTCTAAACAAGAGTAAATGTGAACAATGCAGAAGATGACTTATAACTTAATAAAGTGAGGTTTATCTAGTTTTTTCACTTTTTAATGTGTTTTGAATTACACAAATTATAGCTAAATTTGTACTTGTTAAAAATGTCAAATTGTACAGAAAATATACAAGAGAAAGCCTACCTTCACCTTAGCCCCACATCTACGTTATTTCTTTTTCCAGATATAAACATAGTTAATATGTTTGTTTTTGTTTTTCCAGACCTTCTTAATTGTTATAAACTTTTATTTATGAATATTTGTGTATGTATATATGTATATATTTGTTTCACACATTTTCCCCTAATGAAAACCACTAAATATTAAAGTGAAGAGTACCTTTTTACTTAATAATATATCCACGCCATACATATCCTAATAGCCATGAAATAATTCTTTCTATATGCCTTCTCTTAAAATTATTGCTCAATATTCTATTCTACAGATATAACATATATTTCATCATTGTCCACTGAGAAAAATTTAAGTTATATGCAAGTTTTACTATACAAACTTGGATGCAACGAACTGCTGCTTCATACATCTTTTAGTATAGGTGAATTGCAGTGTCAAAAGCTTTAATAGATATTGAAAATCTGACTTCGAAAAGATAACTGATTTACAATTTCATCGTTAGCCTCAATGGTACTGTTTGCCACTCTCTTCGCAGCACTGACTACTGTAGAACTCTTCAGTATCCTAAGGTCATGATAATATTATGTTGTATTACTTTGCATTTTCCTGTGATTGAGTGTTTTTATTAGCCATCTTTTCTTTCCTACTTTTTTTAATTTTTAGGACATTTTTCTACAATGCTGTTAACTTTGCTCTTATTGATTTTTTAAGAATTATCTTTAGTTTTAGTTTAGTCTTTAGTTAGAATTTGTTTTCCTAAACTATTTGTGGAGCTCATGATATTCAATGATGAATGAAAAATTAAAGCTTAATATTCATTTATTGCCAGACATTAATAATAATGATGAACTCTGGAAAATTTAGACCAAACTTTTACTTTTATATCCCTGAATCTAGAAAATTCTCTAGGATTATGATAGGCACTCTTTAGGGCCAGTGGATGCTCTCTAGCAGGCCAATAAATTCTCTCAAAAATGTATGAAACTATTTGTGTTTGTTCATGTGCTTGTTTTTTTGTTGTTGTCGTTGTTTGTTTTTCTCTCTCTCCCCTGGGGAGAGCACAGATAATTTTTTTTATTCTTTCTTTCTTTCTTTCTTTCTTTTTTTTTTTTTTTACAGGATTACCAATTTTCTATAAACGGATACAACTCAGGAACAGCCAGATGGTAGAGATGCATAGGGCAAGATGTGTGGGAAGGGGCATGGAGCTTCCATGATCTCTCTGGGTGGCTGACTTTCCCAGTACTTTCGTGTGTTTACCAACTGGGAAGTTCTAGATAGATTTCATCAGATCGTCAAAGGGGATCCAAACCACAGGAGCTTATCACTGTTTAGGACCAAACATGCAAATATTCTCACAATTTATTGCGTATGACTCATCTAACCTTGATTCCAAACCAGATAAAATGATACAGAAAAGAAAAACATGACTAATGAACATAAATGCAAAAATCTTGAGGCATTCATTTATAGAACCCATGCATATCTAATAGAGATAGTATACCATGATAAAGTTTAATTAACACAGAAACTCAGCAGTCTAGTACTAGCAAATTAGGAAATGTCAGTCCCACAATAAATACATCATTCCCACTCTAACAGGCAAATACGATCACTTAAATATACTAAAAACCTTTGGAAATATTATCAATAAATAATAAAAGCCTACTATCCTCACTCTTATCCAACCTGGGAAGTCTTAAAACAAGGGGATAAACAAGGATTGAAACCAAAGGCTCTCATTATTTGCAGACATTTTGGCTATTTACATATAAAATACAAAACCCTAAAAATAAATTATTGGAATTCATAACTGAGAAATTAATAGTTAAGTAAGTTTACTGAAGGAAAAAAAATATATGAAACTAGCTGTGTTTTTATTTACCATAATTAAACTGAAAATACAATTGTAATAGGATATCATTTATAATAGGATATCTGAGAAAAAGTCTACATTCTACTTAAGCATAATTACATACTTGTAAGATTTGCAGAGTGTGAAAAGAGACTATTTAAAAGATATCATCAAGGAAAGTATATATGCTATACCATTGATGTCAATTATTTAAATGCATATTATTATATACATAAATATGTATATAAGATTGTGGTCATTCAATAAGTTAATGGTAGTTATCTCTAGCTGCTAAGATCTCATGTGAATTTTACTTTCTCTTTTTACTACATATTCAATTTTTTCATAAATTAACTTTTGCTATTTACCTAATTAGAAACTAGAAAATAGGTATAACATCACTATTGCAAAGCAAAAATCAAAAACCTGCAAGGTACTATGAAAATATATTTATCATCATGTCGCAGTGTATTTTTTTTTTAACTAAAACAATCATTGTGTTTAAATGGTTGCTGATAACATGCACAGCAATTTACATCATTCTGAAAAAAAATTTGTTCCCATGAAAATGAGCTAATGATACTTATCTTACTTTAAAGTTTATCTGTTTCAGAAATCACCACAGAGAGTGATATACATATAAAGAATATAGCAAAGTCCCTTGTAAGCTGAAAAACATGAGTTCCTTAACGAAAGGAGAGTAAACACTAGAGGAACTGTCATGCCAGAAGCGTCATTTAAGCTGGGACATTGATAAAATCTGGGAACTCACCTGTGATGAAGAGATAATGGATCCTGCCAAAGGAGAGTAGAGAAAGAGGACAGCCAAACATGAAAACCTAGATAATTTCAAGATCAAGAACCCCTAAGGAAGTTACATATAGAAAATCAGAAAAATATTCTTTTGAGGAAGAAAAACAGACCACCTAACACAGAGTGTAACCAAGTCCAAGCTCCTGCCCACCACAGGACAAGCTAATAAATCAAGAAGCAAGATGCTGGGGTAAGGAAAGTAACTTTATTTGGAAAGCCAGAAATCTAAAGAGATGGTGGACAATACTCCACCCCTTAGCATGAAATTCCAGCTTCTTTTATGTTAGCAAAAGGGGGAAATAGGTGGGGTTGGAATCAAAAGATGACTGACATCTCTAGACATCTGAGGAAGGTCATAAGACTTCTTTGTCCTTGATCAATAGATCTTTGTGTGCAAGGGTCTGGTCATGTCCTTTCTGTAAATTTTAAACAGCATAGTCATTTCTGTACCTGGTTAGGCATCCGACTCATGATCTAATGGGTTCATGATTTTGAGCCCGGTGTCAGGCTTTGTGCTGTCACTGCAGAGCCTGCTTGGGATTCTCTCTCTCTCTTTCTGCCCCTCCCCACTCAAAATAAGTAAATAAACTTAAAAAAAAAAAGGCAGTTTTTGCAAATTTTAGCTGTAACATACCTGTGTGCAGGGCTAAGCAGAAGTTTCTAAGCTACATGTCACATGACCAAGGGAAACAGAAGCAATATGGAGCCAGATGTCCTAATTTCTCCGTTATAATTCCCCGATGTAAAAGGTCCATTCCATAATCATGTGGAATCAGGGACAAGGGGACATCATCTCTCATCTGACTATTTACTGCTGAAACAGGGTCAACAAGGGGCTATTGTGGAATAGAACAATTTGGCTTGACTTATGAAATATTTCTTAAAAAATTTTTACATTTTTTTAATGTTTATTAATTTTTGAGACATAGAGAGAGACAGAGCACGAGCGGGGGAGGGACAGATAGAGAGGGAGACACAGAATCCCAAGAAGGCTCCAGGCTCTGAGCTGACAGGACAGAGCCAGACACAGGGCTCGAACTCATGAACTACAAGATCATGACCTAAGCTAAAGTTAGGCACTCAACTGGCTGAGCCACCCAGGAGCCCCTGACTTATGAAATATTTCTCAGTGCCTCTTTTTGGTATTGGAGTCTTAGAAGTAAGACTTTTTTTTTTTTTTTTTTGCATTTCTATGGATATAGTAGAAAAACACAGGTTAATGGTTGAAGCAAATTATAAACCCTAGTACCTGATTCCCAAGTGTTGCCAGTGAGAAGATCTTGGGCTCAAAGCATCCACAGATGGAGTGAGGGCAGGCAGCAATAATCTGATAGATTTTTCTAGTTTGTAGTTCAAATGTCTCTGGTGATCTTTTTGAATGGCCTGTACGAAAGGCAAGAAGATTGTCTATGCATGAGCTATTGTGGCAGTTTCTCTAAAGTTTACCTCCAATTGACTAACTTCAGTTTTCAGTGCTTTAGGGAAAAGGGCAGTTTTAGTTCTCAATGATTTCAAGTGAAGAGAATGGGAAAAAAATTGTAAACTTAATTTGGAGAGTTAATCAGATAATTGAGGAAAACAGGAATTCAGGATCCAGACTAGTTTTATAAACAAACAATACTTAAAGACAATCAGAACTAGAATCTAGTATCCACAAAGGTGTGTTTCTGAAACATAATTTCACTCTGAAATCACCATTATTTTGATCAGAGATAACCAAATTAAGACTAATTGGTTTGCAAAATAAGTCCAGTTTTAACAGATTTGACCTAATTATTTACATAAATGCAGCAAGAATAGTGATTGACCATACAGGTTCTTTCAAATCTGCCTTGCTAGAACTCTTTACAAGGAACTTCAGATTGGACTTCTAACAGCCTTTTAAAGCCAACAAGCAAGCCAAATATTTGCCATCAGATTTTCCTGCAATACCTGTAGATTTGGGTGGATTCCTCTCTTCTCGAGGTCCCCTAAATATCCTGAGGTCCCTGGACCTGCCAGGAAGTGACATTCTTTACTCACCTGGTAAGGCTGCTGGGAACTCTGTAAGCAAGGTATCGGGCTGATTTTTTTCCAAGGAGCTTCATTGGCTGCATAAAGTCCATCTTAGTTCCTTAAAGCTGTCTGGTCATCTCTGAGTCTATGCATGTCTCTCTCAAATATAGCATTCCAGTCAAAGTTCTGGTAATATAACCAATGTTTTCAATGATGTCCTGTTACAAGAACAGATTATTAACTTATGCAAATAGTTATAATTGTCATGAAAGAAAGAATACTCACTGAGACTTTCTGAATTCTGGAGAGTTCAGGTAAAGAAAAGATAAATGTTTCAGTTTGTGCACAAAGGAACATTTTATCAAATTTCTGTAAGTCATAGATAGCTTGAGAGAAAAAGTTTCCTTAAATCTGGAAGGGCAAACATTAGAAAATCAGTAATGTTTCAAACAAAAGTCATAAAAACTATAATCATCTTTCTCAACTTATTTAGTTCCATGTAAGTAATTCTTGTTTTGTTTGAATGCAGGTTTTCCATTAGTTCCTGAAATCCTTAGTTCGGTTTTATGATCTTAAAGATAGCAGAAACCTGTATTTGTCAAAAGTCCTTTTCATGAATCTCCTTGCAGCTAAACACATTTGCAAAAGTATCAGAGTGAAATAATAACTGTAAATGACAAAAGACTCATAAATGAACTATGGGTAAAAATCTGATAAGGGCTCATTATAATGCAGTTGACAAGGAAATCTGGTTATTTTTGTGACACACAACATTTCAATGATAAGAATTACATATGATCACATTATACCAGGACATATTAAAACTTTATGAATTTTGTATAATTTCTGGAACAGAATTGTAATTTTGGGAACAGAATATAAGCATTCACCTACACAATATAACCTAAGAAGGCTTATCATCATTTGTTTATTTAGTCAAAAAACCTAATTAATCAAAAAGACTTCATTTAGAATTTTAATTTGGGGGAATTCTGTTAAAAATGTCAGAAGGTTCTAAGGCACATACGTAAATAGGATTGATAATAAATTATTATAAAACTTAACATTTAATTTTCCTATTTAACCAAAGTGGCAAGAAGATATTCTACATAAGGTTATATAGTTGTTAACAAAATTTAGCTCCTTTAATTTTGATAAGTTTTAAATTTTTTAATGTTTAAAGCCTTGATGAAGACAAAACAGAAACATTGGTTTTCCTGGGATGATAAAGAAACAAAAAAACTTACTTGTAATTTCTTATTAAGAGCAGTCCAACAATCTAAGAAAACTTTAACAGAGAGAAAACCAAATTCCAATATTAAACCATTTTACTTTTGAAGTATATTCATTATTCCAATCTCAGTCCTGACCATGTGTAAAATTATTTTCCAAATCTTCTACAACTTTCTTTTTTCATTCAGATTTTGTCCTATGTTTTCCCTTTGTAAACAACCAGTCTCATTTCAGGACAAAAAAAATTTTTTTCCCCTCAACAACAATGTATTCTCATTCCTCATACCTTTCTTAACCAAAAACACACCTTGTTTTCTTTATCATTTCTAAAAGTCTTAATTATGTTTTCAGAATTTAAACTTTTAAGAAACCTTAGTCTCCAGTGAAAACTAAGTAGTAACCAATTGTGAACTTTTATACCAGAATTCTTTAGGTTGGCAAACTTATAAATATATTTCATAATATTTAGAAACATGTTTTTTATAGTACAACTTCCAACAAAACATAATACATGTTTTACTAACAGACCAAGGTATTTTTAGTTTCTTTGTAACAAGACAAAGGCACACAAACCAATTTTTGTATTAATGTTTCAGTATTTTCTCTTTTTTTTGGGAAAAGACTTAGGTATTCAATGAATTTAGCCCAATTTATCATTTAACTGAGCAAACCTTCAAAGTTTTAGGTTGCCAAAGATTTTGAACACTGTTTTAAAGTTTACCTATAAACCTTTTTAGTTATTTAACCTACTTGCTCTTAACAATTATGCATGAAAACCTTCTGAGACAAAATTAACCACCACTTTAAGTCATTTTCTCTGACAAACTGCAATAGAGACAACATGAGCTTATTTGACTTTTAGTAAACCTTGGAGGAATAAGCTTTATATTTAATGCTGATAACTCTAAAAACTCTATTTTAATTAAGCCAGCAATCTTGAATTAGCTTTAATATCAAAATGTTGCACCTGTGGCCACTAAAAAGGCAATCAGTTTGTTCCCCGGTGCTAATTTTACGTGGGGCTTCTGAGGGGAAATCTGAAGTGAGCAGTTTAAGTCCAAGGGAGTTGATTCATGCTGATTTGGGCGGTACTTCAGTTTGAAGCTCAGAAGGGGGAGTGCTTTTTGCTCCTTGATACTAAGGGTAGGAGGAGCAGGAGCCCAGGGCACTGAGGCATCGCCCACGGTGTAGAAACCAGTTGCATAGGCAGTACCAGTGGGAGTGCAGGAACAGGAGGGGGTGGTGGAGGCAAAGCTGGCAAGGGTTTGAAGTTTGGACTAACATTCTTCCATCTCCATCTTCTGTCTATCCGTCCTGCAAAACAGGCCTTTTCTCTGTTACTCATCAGCCCTCTGCACCATTTATTCATAATAGAATTCCTAAGGGACTTTTTGGGGGGAAATAAAAGGAATATTCCCTATCTTCCCAGGCAAAAGTTCACAGAAAGAACACAGAAGAAACAAAAGTATAATGAAATAATTCCCAGAGTACCTCTGTGAGCCCTGTTCCTCCCCAAAAGTAGGAGTTTCACAGGACCAAACAGCCTCCTAGACAAGCTAAGAGAGTCAAACCAAAACCCCCTATTTGGTGGCAACCAAATGGGAAGAAGAAAGCTAAGAGCCACTAATATTTGTAGAGAGAACATTAAGGTTCCAACTTGCAAAAGCTCCATTTTATGAAACAAATCGAACACAGCCAGTGTTGTCGAAAGTTACCACAGTGGCAGCAACAAACAGACCAAATTCAAGTGAACTGGCTAGTCTAACAACTATTGCCCTCTCCAACAGGGTACCTGACACAAAAGGAAACAAGGTGGCTTCTCCCCAATAAAAAGTCCAAATGGACGGGAGGGATTTCCCAGTTGAACACACAGAGTGACTCACCCTGCTTTCAATTCAGTGAACTCTCAGATGTCTACCCCAGGACCCAGCACAGGGTCAGCCAGCAGCTCCAGGAAGTCACAGAGCAAGTCCCCAGGAAAAACAGTCCCGCTTCCCTGCCCCGACCCCACAACTCCTCAGGACTTACTGGAAGAATCCTGGGGTGAGCCAGCTGGCGGCTGGTCACATGCTATTGATTCTGGATGGGTCACCAAAATTGTGACCAGGTACAAACTCATTCTGTTTGCCACAGGACAAGCCAGAAGCCAGTAAGTCAAGAGCAAGATGTTGGGGTAAGGAAAGCTACTTTTTTCGGAAAGCCAGTAATCCAAGGAGATGATGGAATATTGTCCTAAAGAACCATCTCCCCTTGGCATGAAATTCCAGCTTCTTTTTTCAGCAGAAGGGTGTTGGAGTGTAAAGATGACTGACATCTCTAGATCTGAGGAAGGTCATATAACTTCTTTGTTCTTGGTCAGTTGATCTTTGCACACAGGAATATGGTCAGGTTGTTCTGTAAATCTTAGCAGAGTCATATGCTAATCATAGCATAGTCATTTCTTTATCTACTTCCTGTTCTCCTCAGGTGAGGTAGCTTTGGGATAAAGAGTGGTTCGTGCAAAGCTTAGCTGTAACATGCCCATGTGCAGGGCTAAATAGAAGTTTCTAAGCTATAGGTCACAGCAGCAAGGCAAACAGAGGCAATATGGAGCCAGATGTACTAAGTTTCTCCCTGTTACAGGAGTGATATCAGTTGCAGATATAAAACTTTTATGGGCTCTGCCCACATCTTTGAGCCATAGTCACTTCAGTGTCCGCTGGAGAATTTTCAATGCCACAGTCTTTCACCTAAGCCACTCTCCATGTGTTCATAATAGGCTGAAGAATTCCAGAATGAACACTTCTCTTGGTTCCTCGATTAGCCCTCCTCAATCAACACCTGCTGGTGGATTGGTGTATAAATATGCCAGTTCTTTCACCCCTTGGGTGAACAACCCCAAGACATGTGTTCGATGCTACTTCTCAGAATTTCCCCATGTTTTTGAGTTACTGCCACAGTGTAGCTGAGTTAGTAATGTAGGTTTTATTGGCTGCCTTCTCCTTCCTACCCCAGTTTCCCATTCCTCTGCTAGTGTTACCTCCACTTTCCACCCAAGTCACTTGCACTCAAATCCTTATCTCAAGACCTACTTCCAGAAGAACCCAAACCAAAATAGCAGAAAGGTTGCAAATAAACAGTAATGACTTTGTTGGGAAAGGAGCAAAAGTTGACAATTTTCAGGTGATTATTGGCCAGAAGAGAGTTTTTTTCAGCTGTCAAATTTTAAGTCTAATGGTAAACTGTAGTCATGTGACTAAGTGGAGAGGAAGCAATGGTAATACAATAGGAATTTTTTTTTTGGAATGTCCATGAATGGAAGGAGGAAAACTATTAGGAACCCTTACTTGCCATTCAAGATTCTTTGTTGAATGTCACAGACCTAGCTGCCCTCCATAGATCAGACCACCTCTCCCTCCTTTGTACCATACGTAAATAAGAAAATATATCCAGCTTCTAGCTGAATGTATACTTGGCAACTGAGGTGACCTGCCTTCTGATACTAGTACTACAAGCCAGTGAAATGAAGCAGGTGGGGACAGAGAGAATATGGACAGAAAGTGATGGAAGACTAAGTAAGATCATTCTCAGAGCCTCTATTTAGAATGTTGGTGTTAGAATCCACAGGTCAGTTTCAAAGTATTATGTTAACAGAGAGTCTTTTTTTTTTAAGTTTATTTATTTTGAGAGAGAGCAAGAGAGTGTGAGCATGAAAGGGGGAGGGGCAGAGAGAGAGGGAGAAAGAATCCTAGCAGGCTCTGCATGGACAGCAGATGCAGGGCTCAAACCCACAAACCCTGAGATCATGACCAGAGCTGAAATCAAGAGTCAGACATTTAATGGACTGAGCCACCCAGGTGCCCCTAACAGAGACTTTGGCAACAGAAATTATGTTCTAAGTCAGAGATGATGCAAGTAAATCACATTTGAATCTGGTTAAAATGTGAAGAGAAGCAGCTCACTTTTTTGACATAAACCAGTAGCCTAGCGATCATGTTGGAGAGAGGGTGTGCTACTCAAAGAGCTTTTTAAAAAAGACACATCTATGTTTTAGACTCTTATGCTAGCAAAAGGAAAATATATAGGAATTGTCTCATTGTGTTCACAAATAAATGAAGTAACTGGATTCTAACAGATGACTTATCTTCCTCATTTTATTATTTTAGAAAATCTCCACCTGCTTTTAGAAAAATAAATAATGTTGCCCTATTTACAGGCAAACTTTTTAAAAAGGAGTTTAATAATTAAAATTCTTAAGGCTTTCTTAGCTTATGGTGAAAAAAATGATTGCTCCTATACAGAAACCTCTGGTTTGGAGAAAAATAGGCAGATATTTATTCCAAAAAGGAATATGTATTTACATTTTAAAGCTATTACTGAATTTTGAGACTAGTACTCAGAGTCCCTCTTAGTAAATAATGGCCATTTCTTCTTAAGAGACATGGTTGGATTATTTATTTACCTCTCATTATGCTGAAGTATGAGACATGTTTTCTTTATAACAAAGCAAAAATGTCTTTATTGGCTGCCTTCTCTTTCCTATCTCAGTTTCCCATTCCCATTCAGTGTATGTATGCATTTATTTATTTATTTATTTGAGAGACAGCACAAGCAAAAGTGGGGAAGGGGTAAAGAGGATGGAAAGAGAATCCCAAGCAGGCTCCAGGCTTAGCGCGGTGCAGGGCTGAATCTCATGACTATGAAATCATCACCTGAGCAGAAATCAACACTTGGGTGCTTAACCAGCTGAGCCACCAAGGTGCCCTTAGCGTATTCTAACAATTGGGAATGGAATATTGCAACTAGCTTTAGAATAGCCAATAAACGACAGTTTTTACTATGACTGGATTTAGAACATGATGCCTTTACCTACCTAGTATCAAAGCAGAAGCAAAGCTTCACTCCCCGCAAGTTCACCATCCTAATGGACCTCCTGGTTCATATTCTCTCAATGCTCTGCCAATTTTGTAATACCCATTAGGAAGTTTCCAACAGTCTGTCCTACCTCAGTAAGAGGGAGAAAAGCAATATTAACTAGGAAAGAACCAGATGCAATGGTAATCTGAGCCATTAAAAAAAAATCCCTTCTTGGGAAAGAAGAGTAATATGACACTGAAAAACTCCAATGTGGGTTGAAGAGTAGAAAAGGTCTCTCTGTTGTATGTTTCAAATGTTCATGTTGAGAAGAAATTACCTGGTAATTTTGTTAGCATAATCCACAATCTGCATAATGTAATACATGGAAGTCATGGCTTATTGCTAATTCCTCTTCTATATCACTTCTAGAATTGTGGTTCTGTTTTGATGACTAATTTTAATCCTTGGCAGTCCACTTCTATGAAATCTCATTGGCTTACCCTTATCCCATCAGCAATAAATTGGACTGAATGTATGAGAAATGAGCCCACATTTATGGGGGCCTCAGATAGAAGGAGTCTGCTTTAAAGTATGATAAAAAATAATGTGAGATGAAATAAGCCTTTTCAAGATACACTTTTTAAAACTCCATCCTTTGAAATCTCCGCAAGGAACTTATACTCCTGAAAATTGCCTGTCTGGAAGAGAGCAGTGTAGCCTCTTAACACTCTTTTTGAGATAAGTAATAGCTGATTATTGCCCCTGTATAATCATCAGGATTCTCTAGAAGAAAATGAAACATTGTACAATCATGCAGTAGGACTGAATGAGGCAGAACTTTTTACCTTTGTGAAACGAATTTCTTCAAGTAAGTTCTCTCTAAATCCTTGAAATAGCCAAAGTGAAGAGCAAAATACTATTTTCAGTGGCTTCAAACTCTACATACATGATACCATGACATCAGAGATGACTGAGGGAGACGTACTAAGAACTTCAGAGCAACATGGCTAAAAAACAAATATGAAGACCCATTTAAAGCTGGTTTCAGTCCTGGATCCTTGTTTGCTTTGATGTTGGAACTGATTTTAAAATGCTTTTAAAGGATACTCTGGTGTGCCTTAAGGGGACAGCAAGGATAAAAATGAAAACAGATAGAGAAAAAGAACATTTTCCAAAGAAAATGAAATACTCTCGTCACTCTTAAATGTCACTTGATTTCACAGATCCTATTTACCATCATTTAACAACTTAGAAAAGAGTATGCCTTATTAAAATATTACCCATTTAAGCAGAAATCTTCAGAAATCGACGAGGGATCATACTTAAACGCATAGCCTAGAGTGCAGTGCATTTTACATACTAGTTGATGCCCTCTCTTGGCAATAATAGTCAATCCTGGATTGCTTTAGGAAGAACTATAAAAATGTAAATTACTAAGACCTGATTTGGTCTTATTGCCTTAGCTAAGTTCTAACACTTAAACTTAAAATATATGGCTGCTGGAGCTAATTAATACTGGTTAATTTGCATATTCAAGAGTCTTCCCATAGTACTTCTTCTCTCTCTTAATATGAGATGACTCTTTCAAAGCTCATGAGGCCATTTAAATAGTGAACTGGATTGAAATTTGTGCCTTCATTTAAAAATGTTTCAAATTTTTCTCGAGCACCATATCCCAGTTTGGATTCTATCTTATATTCCTTACTAGTTCCCCTCTCCAATAAACAGAAGACAAGGACTATTTGGTATCAAATTACACAATTTAAATAGAAAGTAATGTCTTAAATTAGCATAATAAAAAGTTTTGGAAGTGATTGTATACTCATAAAATAATTCAATCATGCATTTAAATACAGCAGAAAGCAAGCCTAGAATATATATTTGCAAATAGCTTATAAGAAAATATCTACCAGAGTAGACTCATAACATAGCAAAAATGGGAATAAAAGAGATATATATTTGGAATAAAAGAACAGTGTTGTTTATTTGATATCAATATTAATTTTCCAAACTCAACAGTCTCTGATTTTTAGGTTACTTGGTTTCTCAAATAAATGGGAACTAAGACTAGATATTACAAGATATGACTAGATATTACAATATCTATTTAATTTTTCTTCATAAAATCCATCAATATTAACATTCTTCCTTTTTTTTTTAAACTTGAGAAATTACCTCCAAATGTGTTATTTTACAAAGTTAACATTAGCACTTACCACAGGACATTATGCCCCTCTTACTATAACCATCAAAGTATATAAGGGAAATTTAAAGATGTTACCATTATTGAAACAAGTGTATGGTCACACCTAGTGACTACTTTGCAAGGAAGAACAGAATATCCATAAGAGCTTATAGCCATATAGGATCCATAAATGGCTACATTAGAGATATGTAGCAGAATCTACCTCAACACAGATTGTCATCCATCAGACTTCATTTTAGAGTTCCAGTGTTTTTAGAACCCAAACCAGCCTAGCACACCTTAAATTTCAGAGCTAAGAAGCAAAGGGGAAAGAAGTGAGACAATTGGTCCTTCATTACAAGGCTTTAAATATAGTTGCAAGCTTCGGTTTTAAGATATGTTATCTAATGCACCTGGATCTCCAAAGTATAATTAATTTTTATGGTTACCTTCCTCCTGAAGGACAAAATGGCTGTTGGACATTTTATCCCTTCAGCAAGTTATTTTCCTCCTCTCTTACTGTACTAGATCATCTCTTTCAACACTATTTCAGTGTCCAATACCAAACACCTGGAATTTTCATGAGGCTAAGATCTCTCAACTACTATTTCTAATTGAATGTCTTAGCATGTTTTGTGTCTATTGTGGAAAGGATATACAGTGTCAGTGGAAATAATTTAACAATACTATGCTTTCCGCACTAAGGGAAGGAAAATCCTTACTCATGCTCTCCTGCCAGAATTGCATATTCCCAATTCAAAAGCATGACTGGGAAATCCAATTATTTAGAGATTGTGGTATGTTTTCAAAGTAAAAACCTAGTATATGTATTAGAATGCATGAACCCATCATTGTTTTTATGAGCTTTTATTGCTTTCAGCGAGCACTTCCACTCTCAGCGATGAAAAACTTGTTCCCAGAAGCAAGAGGCCACCTATACCCTCTCTTGCTTCAAGTCAACCCTGAATAGTATATGTAAAATTGCAGAAATAACACCAACTGATGACAGAACCCAGCAACCCTTGAAAACCTGACTTGACTGCACTTTCAGAAAGTACTGGAAAAGAAGTTGAGGATGAGTACTTGATAGCACTCTCCAACTTCCACACTCAGTATCTGGCATCAGTAGTTGTTAGAAACACACATCATGCATCTTTTGAAAGCCGGGTATCATGCTTAGGGTACTGCCTAATGTAAGCATATAAAATAGTCTATTTGCATAAGCAAACTTACAGTGAAAGCTACTGATTAAATACTGACTGTTTATATATACATTTATGATATATATATTTATATATAAGTATATATATATATAAATATATTTATATTATTTTCAAAATAAGGTATTTGTAGCTTATTTGAACTTCACAGTATGTTAAAAATTACCTATGACCAAAGTCATGGGGTACCTATGGCCCAGTAAATGTAGGTAATAGATTTGATTCACACATCTAGAAAGCTGTAGAAAGCTCTAGAACCAGGTGCCCTCTCAGGACTCATTAAAACTGGCAGGAAGGGCCTTGCCAGCTTCAGCCACAGGGTGAGTTCGGACTTAGACAGCAGGTTTCAGCTATTTTGCCTCCACGGGGCTGCCAGGGGGCATGAGGTCAGGGTGGGTGGACTTGCAGTAGCACTGTGAAGGAAAAAAAATTGCCACAGTCAATATAAGGGTCTAGCATATCCTGATCTTTCATTAGCTGGGTGAGCACTTCCAGGGATAGATATTTCCTTCCTTTGAAAGGCAAACAGAGGAGATCCAACATGGCGGAGAAGAGGCGACCGAAGTTCCCTCCTCCCTCAAACACAGCAGTCTTGAGGTCAGAGGACTTCGAACTCCAAGAGTCCGGGTGGCAAAGTGACAGAGACGTCTCCCGGGACCCACTGGGACAACCTACCTGACAGGCCATAGGTGCGTGATTGCAAACTGGGAGAGATACAACGGGCGGCAGAGGAACAGAGGTGGGGATCCCCTTCTGCACAAAGGGAAGAGAAAGGAGAGGCTATAGAAGTGTAGGGCTGTATTTGAACAAGAGAAAAACCACAGACAGGGACGGAGAAAGATCCAGTCTCTAACTGTGGCGCCTTCTCCGGACTGGTGCCGGCTGCCCTGTTCACGCACCTGGGGAGGAGGGAACCAGCCCCGGGCTCAGTAACTAGTTCAGAGGCACAGTCCGCAGTGGGAGTAAGCAATCCCCTCCCCGGAGTGCTGTGGGAAGAAGGTATATAACCTTTCAGAGGACAAAGACCGCCTGCACCCGCCAGCCAGAGGACATATATCGGCGGTGCGGCACGCATTTCCCCGGGTACGGGGCAGATGGAGCAGGACCCTTTAAGACATCAGGGTTTGAAATCCCAGCCGTGAGCCAGGGATGCGCGACAGGAGGCGGAGAGGGACAAACTGCATCTTTCACACCAGCGCGCAGCTACCTGAGGACTTGGAGTGGGGCCCTTTAAGACACCTGGGTTTGAATCCCATTTAAGCTCCAGGGAGGCTCTGCGGGAGACTGTGGAGCTGGGGGCTGGGACGGCGCCGTGTAGCACTACAAGGACTGCCTGAACAAAGTGGTTTCAGACACCCAATCTGGGGAGGAGAGACTGGGGTTTCACCATTTTTCTCCCCATCACCAACAAGGTGGGCTTCAGGGAAGGGAAAGCAGGCCCACAGTGGAGGTGGAACCTATAGCAAACCATACCCCTCCATGTCTGGTACCTGGTAGCTTCTGGAGATAGAGGCTGACCAACCAGACGTCCCCTCCTCCAGACCAGCACTGCCGTTGGTTAATTCTTGGAGAATTCTTATTTTATACATACATAAAATGTGCATATAGGTATATTTTTTCCCTCTTCCTTTTCTCCTTCTTATTTCTTCTTTCCTTTAGTCTGGTTACTCTGGTTGTTGATTTGTTTAAACAGACATATTTATTCTCTTTATACCTGTTCTATATCTCCTTTATTTTCCTCTCTCTCTCTCTCTCTCTCTCTCTCTCTCTCTCTGGATTAAGCCATATAGTTTTTCTGCCTGGTCAATTTTCTTTTCTTTTCTTTTTCCCGGCCCCTGTCATTTCTCTCTTTGTATGGGATAAGGCCTCTTCCACCACCACTGCCCCCCTCGTTTTTTTGTTTTTTTTTTATTTTTATTTTTTCCAGAGCTACTTCAACGAACAAATCAAAGCACATTTGGTGGAGGCTCCAAAACATCACTACAAGTAGGGAGTTAAAGCAACCAGAATCACAACAACAGAGAGCACCTCCTGAAGGTGCCAGGCCCTGGGCAGTGTATTACTTCTCTTTAATACAGTAGTGCTCGCAGGTGCAGGACACATCACAAGCTTTTAAAACACATAAGGGACAGAAAACTCGCCAAATGATGAAATGGAAGAATTCTCCTCAAAAGAAATTCTAGGAAGAAATGACAGCTAAAGAATTGCTCAAAACAGATATAAACAGTATATCTGATCAAGAATTTATAAAAATAGTCATAAGATTAATCACTGGGCTTGAAAAAAGCATAGAAGACAGGAGAGAATCTATTGTTTCGGAGATCAAGAAACTAAAAACTGGTCATGAGGAATTAAGAAATGTGAATGAGGTGGGAAATAAACTAGATGCAGTGACAGTGAAGATGGAAGAGGCAGAGGGGAGAATAAGTGAAATAGAAGTTAAAATTTTGGTAAATGATGAAGCTGAGAAAAAGAGAGATAAAAATATTCTAGACCACGAGGGGAGAATTAGAGAACTAAATGATTCAATGAAATGTAATAATACCCATATCATAGGAGTTCCAGAAGCAGAGGAGAGAGAGAAAGGGACAGAAGGTGTACTTGAACAAATCATAGCTGAGACTTCCCCAATCTGGGGAAGGAAACAGACACTGAAACCCAGCAGGCACAGAGAACACCTTTCAGATGTAATAGGAATCAATCTTCTGCATGATATATCATAGTGAAGCTGGCAAAATACAAAGATAAAGAGAGATTTCTGAAAGAGCTAAGGGTAGTAGCAGACCTATCTACTAAAACTTGGCAGGCCAGAAAGGAGTGGCAGAAAATATTCAATGTTCTGAATTGAAAAATATGCAGCCAAGAATCCTTTATCCAGCAAGAATGTCATTCAGAATAGAAGGAGCAATAAAGGCTTTCCCAAACAAAAATGTAAGGAGTTCATCACCACTAAACCAGCCCTACAAGAGATCCTAAGGGAGACTGTGAGTGGAATGTTGCAAAAACTACTAAGGACCAGCGACATCACTACAAGCACGAAACCTACAGATAGTACAATGGCACTAAATCCATATCTTTTAATAATAACGTTGAATGTATATGGACTAAATGCTCCAATCAAAAGACATAGGGTATCAGAATGGATTAAAAAAAACAAGACCCCTCTATTTGCTGTCTACAAGGGGCCCCTGGGTGGCTCAGTTGGTTGAGTGTTTGACTTCAGCTCAGGTCATAATCTCACAGTTTGTGGGTTCGAGCCCCACATCAGGCTCACTGCTATAAGCCTGTCAGCACAGAGCCTGGAGCCTGCTTCAGATTCTGTGTCTTCTTCTCTCTCCGCCCCTCCTCTGCTCATGCTCTCTCTCAAAAATTAATAAATGTTACAAGTTAAAAAAAAGAGAGAGACCTATTTTAGACTTGAGGACACCTTCAGATTGCAAGTGAGGGGATGAAGACCCATGTATCATGTTACTGGAAGTCAAAAGAAATTTGGAGTAGCCATACTTCTATCGGACAAACTAGATTTTAAACTACAGGCTTTAATAAGTGATGAGGAAGGGCATTATATCATATGTTATAATTATGGGATCTATCCATCAAGAAGAGCTAACAACTATGAGTGTTTATGCACTCAGTTTAGGAGCACCCAAATACATAAAACAATCACAAACATAAGCATTCTTATTGATAAGAATGAAGTAATTGCAGGTGACTACAACTACTCCACTTACAACAATGGATAGATCATCTAGGCAGAAAATCAATAAAAAAAAAAAACAAAAAAAAAACAACAAAACAATGGCCCTGAATGATACACTGGACCAGATGGATTTGACAGATATATTCAGAACTTTTCATCTAAAAGCAGCAGAAAACATATTTTTCTTGAGTTTTTATGGAGCATTCTCCAAGATAGATCACATACAGGGTCAAAAAACAGCCCTCAATTAATATAAAAGAATTGAGATCATACCATGTACATTTTCAGATCACAATGCTATGAAACT